>NC_136267.1:38805435-38907935 GCF_964187855.1 Myxine glutinosa
ATGGCGGCCATCTTGGATTTTCAAAATTGCCGCCGTAGAACTAATTTTTCTCAATATCTCAGCTTCTAAATAACAGAGCTTTGATTCTAATGGCTAAACACACATTTTCAAGGGCCCCGAATCCAATGGTAACAAGTTCGATAAGCTAGACATGACCATAGAGCTCCTATGTGGCGGCCATCTTGGATTTTTCAAACTGGCCGCCGTAAAACTGATGTAACTCACCTTCTAAAGAGCACAGAGCTTTGATTCATCATTGAGTAAAGTCATCATCATCCTCATCATCGCTTTCGTTCATCACATCTTGAGGGTCCTCATCATTTTGGCAATGGATGTCACACTGACAAAGGTCTGTACAAGCCAAGTTGTTTGTTCTGCAGGAACATCTTGATGAAGAACAGTCTGTTTTGCACTGACATCTAACCATTTGAATGATGGCCTTGGGGGCTGGAGGCTCATCAGTTGTGGTTGGTTTCACTTGTCCATCCGTTAGGGTGCATCAAACGCCCCATGATTTTCAAAAAGTTGTTGTATTTTAATGTCTATTCCCTCAAATGTTACACTTGTTGGTAGAAGTATGTATGCAAAAAATAGATGAAATCAGAGGTGGTCCTGGGTGGCCACCGGCCACTTTTATATATTTAGGGCCATTTAGGGCCACAGCTAAACTACTTTACAAGATAATGTAAAATTAACTACAAGATAATGTAAAATTAACCATTATACCTATATACAAAAGTAAAGTCCTACTTTTACTAAATGCCTAATATCAAACAGTTAAAACAACCTTACATGTCAATGTAAAATTAACCAAAATCGTTCTTCATATTACAAAGTTGTAGTACAGTGTTGTAGTATTGTACTTTCATTGATTAAAAGTTTGAAAATGTATTAAGCACAACGCCAATGTCACTACTCCAACTTTGCTCGTTTCCGCAAATTTGGCCTCGCTTTGCGGTCACATTCAACCACTTGAAGAAGATTTTGGAAGTGGTCTTCTCTTCTTGCAGTTGAGACAAAATCAGTTGCGAGCTTTACTGCTCTCTCCGCAGGGTCATTCACAACATTAAGCCCATCCACAATGGACTTGGCTGCCTTGAAGTGCTCATTGTTCTGCCAAGTGTCAACATCCTCTGTTAGGAAGGTCATATCTAGGTGAAGAAGGTTTACTGTAAACCACGAGTCCTCGTTCACAAGATCAGCCAGGGTTGTCGCTTCTGTAATTTTTGGAAATGACGGTTTGCCATATCCAGAACCGTAGCGGTGTTTTGGAGTGCTTGGCATTTCATCTGGTTGTATGGCCAGTAACACATCTGCAAGGGCACAACGATCCTTTTGAGGAATTGCATTGCTGAACAGTGCCAAAACAACCAGTTCTGGGGTTAAATACCACAAATGTCTATCAAAGGCTTTCACAGCGCTGACTGAAATGGTTGAGTTGACAGCTTTATAGTTGAGCAGAGTCTTGTAAAAGCACAAATCAAACCATGGGGCATTTGAAGCAGACTGACATATGAGCCACCAATCACAATAAATATAAACAACAAAAACAAACTCCTTCAGTTTTTTCTGTTGATGTTGTGTTGTTACAGTTCCTCGAGGTAGTAGAGAAATTTGCTCTTCAAGTAGGCATATTTTGATGGAATAAAGAATCTTTGACATCCACCTTGCTTTATGCATGGCCCCTGGTCTGTGGAGTGTTCCTTGTTTTGTGACATCATCATCGAGGACTACCTGGCAGAGTTGTGCCATTTCCTTGTAGTCTTCCCTACAGTATGAAGCGCTTGTGCGGATTGTGCTTAAAACCTTGTTTTTGCAGGATAAAAGCAGCTGTTGTGCATAGTCATTGTACATGGAAATGTCAATTTTGGTTAAACTTTCATTCTTTGCATGCGATATGCGTTCCCAATTCTTCTGGAATTTTTGGAACAAAGATACTTCTGGAGACTTTGATGCCTCAATTTTGAGAACGTCAAACACATGATCCAGGATTACCTCTCCAACATGATGGCGACATGCACACCACAGAAGAGCACGGTCCAGTTTTGATTGAATGGTAACACAGGCAGCTGTAACGTGTCCAGTGTTTGATGCTGTTGTGTCAAAACATAAGTTGACAACTGATTGTTTGCACTTCCATGAATGTAGATACGTGTAAGTGTGCTCGGCAATGATGTCACCTGATGACCTATCACTTCCAGGAGGATATCTAGCCACCCCCAGTAGCTTTACATCAGTGGCATTCCCAACCAACACTGGCAATCTTTCTTCCTTGACATTCTTGTTTGTGAGCGTTGGTATCTGCTTGCCATCCCAGTGAAGTGTTGCAGCTGTTGGGGCGATCCAATTTTCTTGAATATCTTTGGCGATAGCACTTGTTATTGATCGTCGAGCCTTATCAGCAGTTGAGTACGACTTGGCCACACGACGTGGATCACCTCCTGCCTCTTGAATTACAGCTTTGGTGAGCGCAACCTGTTGAACAGGAGTTATGTTTAGTCGAGTAGCAACAGACACAACTGAATATCTTTTCAGAATATCATGAGGAATAAAGGCAGATGTACCTGCATATGTTGATCTGTGGTGACTACGCTTCCTTTGAAACTCTGGAATCGCCTCTTCTTCAGTTTCTTCCAAGCTATCTGCAGAGTCACTATCATCAGAGCATACAGAACTAATTGTCATCTCTTGTACACTGGATGATTCATGACGTTCTCGTCTTGAAGCTTCCGCTAAGAGGCGTTTTTCTTTTCTATGATCTTTATCAACTTTCTTCTTGTCAACACCACCAAATGAGGCTACTCTGTCAGATTTCATTGACTCTAAAAATACTCTATCTTCCTCATTCTTAATGTTTGTCATTGCATCTTTTGTCCATACACCAAAGGTCTTATCAAGACGTTCATTCATGGTTTGCAACTTAGCCAAAGTGCTTGGAGATTCTCGGCGAGAAACAGGTATTTGACGCAATTTGTTATTGTCATTAAGAAGGTCAAGTATTAGTTTGCAGCATTGATGGTCTGAAAGCATAGGAATATTTGCTTTAGTGTAGAATTTTTTCAGCTGGATAAGGACGATGCTGGCAGATTTCCATTTCAGTGGCTGAGTTTGTTTGCCTTCACATATTTCTTTCTGGATGTACCACATCACGCATCGAAGAACCTGCCGGCAAGTTGGGAGGCGGACTCCTGTCAATGTACCATCTGCTTCTGTAAAAGCATTGCCAAGACCAAAAATGGCACTTGCTAATCTGGTCTTCTTATCTGCCATCTGAAAGAAAATAAAGGATATTATTAGACTACTAGTATGGGACCCACGATTAGACCTCCGATTTCATTCATGTAAAAATACAAACTAATTATCAAACCATCGTTTTTTGCATAAAATTGTTATATTTGTATTCCTCTCATCAAGACCTTCAATTTGATACCAAACATGACTAGGTTTGGGTGTAAAATAACAAAATCAAACATTTTTACATAGTGCGGCCCCGAAAATGGCCCTAAATATATAAAAGTGGCCGGTGGCCACCCAGGACCACCTCTGATTTCATTTATTTTTTGCATACATACTTCTACCAACAAGTGTAACATTTGAAAGAATAGACATTAAAATCCAAGAACCTAAGGGCGTTTGATGCACCCTACCATCCGTGTCTTTGTAAAAGCCGTTTTGCAGGGGATTCAGCTGAGGATCCTGTTGAGCAATGCTTGCCTGACCCCACACTCTGGCTTGGATATGGACTCTAAGGATGTGCTGCTTGAGAGCTCCAAGAGTAGGAGGAAGCCTGTCACTTTCTGCCATGTGTTTGCAAAAGAGATACCATCGTAGTTCGGGGATGCTGTCGATGTGGATGCCATTTGGAGAGTAAGCAGCGCATACAAAGTTAGCTAGTGTGGACAACATGTCCTCCGTCACTTCAGTTGCATCTGAAAGCATTCGCACGGTGTCTATGACATCTTCACTTGCTTTGAGGTAGACATGCAGCCAGGTTGCTTTGCCTATTCGAGAGAACCTCCCAGTGTTGTCTGCACCTGTGAAAGCATGAAAGGCTGGCAACGCCTTTGCTCTTTCGACCCCTAGAGCTGTCCACAGTGGCTCTATTTGAAGTATTCCAGAGGCCATGGAAATGGATGTATTCCTCAGCAGTAGGTCATACTTTGCTATGACTAGTACCAGGACATCTGTGTCGGGAGAGAAGAACACCAACTGCGCATCATGTGGGTTTCGCTGGGATGCCAGCACGGCCTGGTGGATCAACAGGGTGTCAGCTTCTTCATGGTTGTTGTCCTCGAAGAGCAGGTCACTGTTGCTCCTAGTACGCCCTGAAGCAGACGTGATGATCAACTTGGATGAGTGACTGTTGTATTCTAGAGTTTTCGCTGCCAGATAGTCAGTCAGATCAGCCTTTGTTTTGTCATGAGAAAGGAATCTGCTCATTGGGATGTGTTTGATGTTGGTGTCATCTCTGACTTGATACTGTACTGCATCCTTTCCTTGCCTTCTTTTAGCCCTGGTAGGCTGATAAACAGAGAATCGTTTTTGTACGTGTCAAAGACCAGTATGATCTCATCACAATCTTTTGTTAGAGACATGAGTCCGTCATTGAAGCATTCACCCAGATCGTTGACTTTCACTACAGTGGCTGGTTTCTTTGTCAGCTTATGCACAAGTACCATCCCATCCACCAGTGCAATCTTCTGACTTGGAGGTTTACTAGATGTGGATGCCATAGTTCTTGTGTCCATTGGATCTTCTTGTAGAACACTTGCAGCTGGTGTCTGCTGCTGATCTTCGGGGTGAATTTCTGCTCTTGCTAACTTGTCGAGGAGATGAATTAACTTCGACTTGTCAGTGCATGGAAGAATTGTCCCATCTGGAGCGAACAGTGCTCTTGGTGTCACAGTGAACTCGTAATTTCCGATGGCATATTTCTGGTTGACGTCTCTGTTTGACTTGGCAAGGACCATGAGCCTTCCGTACAGTTCCTTAGTCTCCTTCAGATCCACAGTCCTGTCTCTGAGTTTCACTGTGGTTCTTTTGTTCCCAGACATGAACATCTTGTTGTTCTCCTTCTTGACTGGTGCCCAGAGGCTAACATCTCCATTGATACGCTCCGACACGTAGTCTTCATACAACTTCTGACCAGTGACATCAATGTTCAAGATCTGTGGTACATACTCGTCTGGGATGTAAGCATTCGTTATCACATTGTGCAGCTTGTCACCTTCAGTGTCAAATGGATTCCTGTGACTCAGTATCGCAGCCTTCATCTTGTTGATTGCTTCATGCTCCCTCTTGACTGCACTTGGACCAAGGTCATGATGTTCTGTGATCTTGTCACCTTCCAGGCCAAACTGACTCTTGAAGTCTTTTGACAGGCGTGATAATTCTGATGTAACCATGAAGAATCTCTGTCTAGCATTGGCATTGTTGGAGATGCCAATCAGTCCAGAGTGAATCTTCAGCAGCTTGTTCAGATGTTCACATGCATGATCTGGTCCAATGGATACAAACGGGATGTCATTCTTGGTTACTGATAGATTGCCAGCTCCTAGTTCTTCCCAGGTCCTAGGGTGATTGGTTCTTAGGTCATACATGTCTGCGATGTATCGGGGCCAGAGCCACTTGTATTTGATCCGGTCCATGGCAAAGAATAACTTGCTCAGTTCTTCTCCAGCTTGGAGGTGAAGCACCAGGTCAGCACTCCGTGATGCTGCCACGAATAACAGGATTGTCTCCACCCGATGTAGATAGTTCATCATTGACTTGAACATTGCATTCTTGGATCTCAGTGCTTCCCACTCCTCGAGTGCTGTCACCACCCCATCAGATGTCAAGACTTGAAGGAGTTTGGTGTTTGCTTGTTTTACAGATTCAGCTTTCGTGCACTTGTTCGTCTCAGCACAGGCAGCTTCTACTCCCTCTGTTGCCTCGAAACACACATCCTTTACTTGTGGGTTGTCCTTCAAGAACTCCTCCAGAACCATTTCATAAAGTGCTACATATGAATATATATGGGCACGGAGAGACCGCTTGTAGTGTGTACATTTCAGGATTTGCCGCGTCGTGGCTGGACCATAGACATCAGCTTCTACCCAAGCATCATCAATGCTTGAGTTCTCCATGGAGGCTCCGAGGGCTCGGAGAGCCGCCATGACAACATGCAGCTCACCCAGTCTGGGGACGACTGTGCGTTTCAAGTCAGGTCTTGCATCCAGCAGTTGCACCACCTTCTCGTAGAGGGCCATGTCAAATGAAATTACAGTGGGATGATCTTCACCAACTGCCAACATCCTTAGCTGACTGGCTTGCATGATCACGGTCATTAGGGTTGGCCACTCATGCGCCACCTCTGGAAGTAGTGGCAAGGCACCAACCCGAGTCATGGACTGGCGTTCAGACAAGAGCGAGTTGTATCCTGCCCAACCTGGAATCTTGTTGGAGTGTTCCCTCGCTTTCATCCTGGATAGAGCAGAAGCAACAACCCATCCCATTTGTGTCAGTTGATAGGATCTGGAGACCCCCTTGTTGATGACAAACTCCTCTGTTCTCTTCGTAAGCTGTGGTTTCGGCTTGTCACAGTGCAGCACATCTACATGGTATGGAGTGACCGATAGACTCTGTGCATCACCGATGATCAGAGGTTGCACAACTGGTTCTCCAGGGACATCTGACTTCTGGTACACTGCAGTAATCGTTGCGTGAGTGGTTCCTTTCCCGTCAGGAGTATTCTCGGCAAAGTCTGTGTTGTCTGCAGCAAAGAACACAAAGGCTCCCCTTTTCAGGAATGGTGGCACGTACAGAACTTCAAACTGCCTGGTGTTTTCTACGACAGCATTGGCAAGAGCAGTTTCCATGAGGAGGGCGCGGACAATCGAAACACAGTAGCCATGTGCATTGAGAAGTCCCATCAGCTTTTTGTTGCGTGTGTCATGATGGACAGTCAGAGCCAATCCCAGGACTTGGGGGTTTTCTCTTGAATGGGGTGGCCTGAATGTTGCGGATTCGCTGCTTGGTTTGTACTTCACCTGTCTGTTGGATTTGAATCCATACATGATGTTCTGACTCACAGTGAGTGTTGATCTGTCAACAACACTGGTCCGCTTCTCAGTTTCCAGCTTGTCGACAGGCCCTACCATTACCCAGCGGATCATGGTGTATAGTTCAGCCGGAACATCGTTGATATCGCTGGACACCTGTATGGTATTTGCTTCCTGGTCCTTCTTAATGAATTCTGCGATGCTCTTCCGTATCACTTGTGCTGCTTTGTAGATTGTCTTCATGTTGTTCTCGTCATCGCCATCACTTGTGATTGCAGAATGAACCATGCTTTCCTCACATGCATCTGGACAGTAGAGGATGGCCGATTTTCTTCGGTCTTTTTGGCGAACAGATGTCACGCTTGGCAACTCAGTGACGATTCTTTCTTTCAGCCACTTTCTATTGAATGTAGGTACATGCTTTTCCAGGTGTTCTGTGCCAATCATATTGACATAAGTGGTTTCAATGTCATCCATGGAGAGATAAGCTTGGTTTTGTGTTTTGACATCTATCAGGTTGATCATCTCAATCAGACTTGCCCGTTGCAGCAATAGTTCTTTGTCTGCGCTGCTTCTGTTTGCGCTAGGTCTGTCTCGTACTACATGTAACGCATGTCTTCTCCAACAAGATTTGTGGTACCGAAGGTCAATTGCGTGTGCATCACCTGGTGAGATACATGTGTTGAATCGTGTTTTCAATAATGCATCTTGGGACTTCTCTACAGCCTCTCTAAGCTCTTGACCAGCATTTTCAGTCCTAACCTGGTGGAGTAGTTGGCCATCATCTTTTTGGCAGAAGAAACACTGCTCTTTATCCAGTGGCACTGTACACGAGCGTGTGAACGGGGATGTTGCATCAGATGTTGATGAGCCTGGCTCGTCCATTTCTGTGCTTCCTCTCTTCTGTCCGCGTTTTTGTGCAGTATAGTGTCCAGTTGTTACTGCATGCGCATGGCGGTCTCTGGCACGTTGTATCTCGCTCTTGTTAGTTGCACTGGAGTAACAAGTGCGATGCCAAACTGCCTTCTCTGTAGAGAGTGTTTCTTTTGTGCTGTTTTGGAGTCGTTTATGGACTTGAACGTAGATGCCATCATGCAAACTGGCCCTTTCTTCTATTGTCTTCAATAAATGTTGGTAGGAATCTATTCTGGGGTTTAACACCAAGGATCCTTTCTTGACATCATCAGCCTTGCATAAAATGCACTGCTTACAGTTCGTGGACTCCTGGGCTTGCCCCGCCCCTTCACCATCTTGTTGCATCTCACTCATGTGACATGTAGAACCTGCAAAGACAGCAAAGCAAAGGGAACCGTCACCGATATATACAACCACCACCACAGACATATTGATGTATAATAGGCTACAAATACACTACCACCATCACCACAATATCAGGTATATTGCTCAGTATATAAATAATACAAAAACACACGCTGTAAACTAATTATTTTCCTCAGCTGTACCCTGGGGATCAAACTTATTACTTTAGTAGCTTGTCCACCCGTAAACAGATTTTAAGTTCCCATGAACATTAGGAGTATCTGTGTGTTATTTGGCAGTATGCCACAAAGGCCCACAAAGGGCAAAACACTCGCAGTAGAATAGTATTTCTCATTACAGTCAACACAGTCAGGTTCAGCATGTCCAGATTTTAGATTTCGTTGGATTGTTTTTGGGATTTAGAAAAATCAAAGCTCCGTCTTATTTCGAAGTTGAGATCCTGAGAAACATCAATTTTACAGTGGCCAGTTTGAAAAATCCAAGATGGCCGCCACATAGGAGCTCTATGGTCATGTCTAGCTTATCGAACTTGTTACCATTGGATTCGGGGCCCTTGAAAATGTATGTTTAGCCGTTAGAATGAAAGCTTTATGTTGTTTAGAAGCTGAGATATTGAGAAACATCAATTTTACGGCGGCCAGTTTGAAAACTCCAAGATGGCCGCCACATAGGAGCTCTATGGTCATGTCTAGCTTATCGAACTTGTTACCATTGGAATCGGGGCCCTTGAAAATGTATGTTTAGCCATTAGAATCAAAGCTCTATGTTATTTAGAAGCTGAGGTATTGAGAAAAATTAGTTCTACGGCGGCAATTTTGAAAATCCAAGATGGCCGCCATACAGGAGTCTGTGCAAATAGCAACATTGGTTTTCTGACTGACTATACAATATAGTTTCCAAAAATATATAGTTTTCCAAATCCCCCAAAAAATCCAACGAAACTTTAAATCTGGACATACTGAACCTGACTAAATTGTAGATGGTGGCTTGCAAACCGATCCTCAAGGGTGGTGTACAGAAGGGGTTAAAAAAAACAAACCTATATATACAAGGTGCACGTAGGTGAAAGTGTCTGCATGTGATATGTAATGTGCTCAGAGTAAAACGAGTGTTCATCTACGTCCATATGATGTCCAACAAATAAAAACTATATAAGCTCACCTGACACTTGGCTGAGGCTTCAGGCTCTGGCACGCTCACGAGGCTGTACCGTCAAATAAACTATTCCAATCCGTCATTTTTGACGTGCTTTTTATACTAGTTTTCTATAAAAGCGCCAGACTCCACAAAGCAATGCCACGGTGTACGGGTGTGTAGTACTGATGGTGTTTGTTGTCTTCTGTCAAGTGAGAGGGCTAACAAAATGAGCCCTGCCCACTGACCTCAACAATGTTCACGTATTCATTTAAAAATTTTGGTCACATTTTGTATAATACTGCGCGAAACCTCAATTTATAGTTTTTGTTTTTAACCACCCTTAAAACCCTCACTCCCCTTCAACCCCCACAACTCCTCAGATCCAGCAGCAGCAGCAGCAAGAAGGTTGATAAGGCAACTGCAGACAAAAAGGATACAAAGGGAACTTCCAACAGTTCAAAGAAACCTGAAGATAAGAAGGATTTGAAGGATAAGGATGGAAAGAAAGATGACCACAGATCGAGCAGTTCACACTCGAGCAAGTCTCGTAAGCGGCCTGGTGAGCCTTCACTACCATATGCAAGTTCATATTCATGGCAATTTTTTCATTACAAATTTATGGGGCCCAAATAATGGGGGAGGGGGCTGGAGTTTGTGGAGGCGTTTATAATTTCTTTCCTCCTTTTCCTCCTCCTGTTGGTTCACCCCTTTGCTTGCTGCTTCATACATGTTGCATTGCCTGACAGTCAGATACAGTCAGATGAAAAAGTAAGTACACCCCATGTAAAGTTTTGACTTTTTCAACATATTTAAACGTACAGCTAATTGATCTTCATTTCAACAATATTGATAGATAAAGGTGATATAATATAAACAAATATCATGAAACATTTACATTTTGTAGTCCATTGTATAATTTAAATAATAAACATAAATGCAAATTTTGCATGTGGAAAAAGTAAGTACACCCCTACATTTATTACTACTTCAAGTACCTAAAATTAGAATCAGGTTCACCAGCTCAGGTGCAAATGATTAGAACATCGTTGGAGAGGATCTTGGAGGAACCTGTCTTTTTTAAACCTCAGACATTTCGTTTGGTTTGCTCTTTGTTGTTGAAGTGTGTGGTGTCACCATGCCTAGATCAAAAGAGATCTCTGAGGCCTTCAGAAAGAAGGTTACAGATGCCTACGAGTCTAGGAAGGGATTTAAAAAGATCTCCAAACAATTTGAAATCAATCATTCGACTGTCCCAAAGATCATCGACAAGTGGAGAAGATTCCAAACAACTGCCAACTTGTTCAGGCCAGGCCGCCCCAGCAAGTTCAGCCCGAGAGCAGACCGCAAGATGCTGAAAGAAGTCTCTAAGCACCCCAGAATGTCATCACGGGACCGACAGGTAGCTCTTGCCACTGTTGATGTCAAAGTGCACGAGTCTACCATTAGAAAGAGGCTGCACAAATTTGATCTGCATGGGAGGTGTGCCAGGAGGAAACTTTTGATGTCCAGAAAGAACATCAGGGCAAGACTAAAGTTTGCCAATGAACACCTAGGCAAAGACCAGCACTTCTGGAACAATGTGCTCTAGACAGATGTCAAAGGTGGAGCTATTTGGCCACAGTGCCAGAAGACATGGTTGGCGAAAACCAAAGACAGCATTTGACCACAAGAACCTGATACCAACTGTAAAGCACGGTGGTGGAAATATTATGGTTTGGGGCAGCTTTGCTGCATCAGCGCCTGGGCAGCCCACCATCATAGAATCCACAATGAATTCTTCATTGTACCAGAGGGTGCTTGAGGATAATGTGAGGCCATCTGTCGGAAAGTTGAAGCTCAACTGAAGGTGGACCTTGCAACATGACAATGACCCTAAACACCAGTAAATCCACCAAGGAATGGCTGAAAAGAAAGAAATGGAGGGTTCTGGAATGCAAGTCAAAGCCCAGATCTAAATCCCATCGAGATGTTGTGGGGGGATTTGAAACGAGCTGTGCATGCAAGAAACCCCTCAAACATCGCACAGCTGAAAGAATTCTGCATGGTGGAGCGGGCAAAAATTTCTCCCAGTCGATGTCAGAGACTGGTAGACAGTTATAAGAAACGCCTACTTGAGGTTGTTTCGGCCAAAGGGGGCAATACCACCTATAAGAGTCAAGGGTGTACTTACATTTTCCACATGTGAAATTTGCATTTGTTTATTTAAATTATACAATGGACTACAAAATGTAAATGTTTCATGATATTTGTTATTATATCACCTTTATCTATCAATATTGTTGAAATGAAGATCAAATAGCTGTATGTTGAAAAAGTCAAAACTTTACATGGGGTGTACTTACGTTTTCACCTGACTGTAGGTTGTTGCTTTCTCCTCCACTGTCACCTTCCCCTTTATGTTGGGATTGTTTATTTTGAAAAAAAAAAAATCAGCAAAAAAAAAAAATGTCCAGTTTCACTGAGTAATTGCTCAAATTTCTTTGTGCTGTTCTAGGTGACAAGGATGCCAACCGCACTGTCATCATGGATAAATCTAAGGGAGAGCCAGTAATCAGCCTGAAAACGTCTTCGAAGGACAAGGTGATGTTTAGCGTTTCCAAAAGAGGAATCTCATTTGGAGTTGATTGCAGGTCATTAATGAACTTGAGAATAGCCACAAAAATGTACGCCTTTAATCCTAAGCTGTGCTTTATTCATTTTAGCACCTATTGGCTACATAGATAGTTTACTGCTGCTAACAAAGCACTCTTTTATCATTCACAAACAAAAGTTTGGGAGATGGTATGGGTAGAACAGATAAGAAAAAAAAAAAAAAAATTGTTTAACTTTCATTTTCTTCTTGTTCATTTAATTTGCTTCAAATTAGGATTGGGTAATTTGGGGTTTACCTTGTGTGATGTTGGCATGGTGAATATTTCAGTGAAACGTTGATTTATTGGATGTTTCTATGAAACCCCATTTATACTTCCACTATTTTCTCTGAAAAGTTCATTCTTTGATGTGTAAGCACCAGTAACTTACCTCGCTGGTGATTCTTTGTTTGATAAGGGGGCATAAGGCAACCCTTAGCAGTTATCACTGCTGATGACACTAATCCATAATTATCACCAAGCAAGAAAAATACTTGATAATGTATTGCATTTGGTGGTGGTTGCCAGACTTGGGGTATTACTCTTGTTTTTGAACAAGAGTACTCTGCTGTACATTCCTATAACTTACTTGAAATCTCAAGTGCTATGGAAGGCATGTACAAAGTGTGTCAATCCTTAGACAAGTCAGAAAATATCATCCTGCAAGGCTTAAGGCTGAACTCTCCAACCAGTTCCTTCTTCAAATTGTGGTGGCGCTTTGTCAAGTCCTTCTCTGGTGTAGGTTCCTGCTCCGGCCCTTCGCTCACTGCAGACTCTGCTTGAGAAGAGGCAAAATGTCTCAACATTGTATTTACCTCCAAACCTTGTTTACCCAACCCAGCCCACTTTTTCCACCAAAATCCAGGTTTTTTTGCCACCAGTCCTCCGATAATGGCCACAACAGGCATTTGAAAGGAATCGACATATCGGCGCACTAGCTTGGGTGGAATATAATATCCAGTTGTTATTGGAAAAGTCAACAATCAACACTGTAACATATTGTAACGGATGTCACCTCCTGATAACTTGAAGTTCGTGTGTCTTCAAAGACCACTAAAGGCTGTCTGTGCCACTCTTCTCAGGCCTGCTCCCCACACCCAGCATGGCATTAATGTTTCCGGTGAGATGATTGTCAAGGATAGAGTATTGTGTTGTAATATACTTAGTCCGTGGGCTGAGTAGGGTTTACATGCACCCCCCCCCCCCCCCCCCCCCCACAACTTAACTTCCCAGGTATGTCCATGTACCCCCCACCCTAGGGGTTAGGAAAAACCATGTTAACAGAAAAAAAACTCATTCCCAAGGTACCTCCCACGCATATTTTGATGTTACCCCCCCTGTGTCGGTGATTTCCGAAAATTAGGGGTAGGCGAAATTCAAATGGCCATAACTTTCTACCTAGTCATCCTATGGTTGCATATGACCCCTCAAAATGTTTGTCCTGGGACACTCTTTACAATGATATGTGTTGTATGCAAATGAGGTCACCAGAGGTCAAACTATGACGTAATTTGGGGGTTTCCCAAAATCCATGACCTTGAAAGTTAAAATGACCTGAGGTAGGCAAGAAATTGGTAAAGGAATGTTTTATTATGCCTTTTTGATAGTACATATATCAACAGTTTATGGAAAAAACAGCTTCGAAAAATTCCAAGTATTGACTGGTTGGCAGTCGTTTGAATTTAGAGGACGAATTCGAAAAATGACCAAAATTTGTTCTTTCAACCTCCAAAGCATCAATACTTGGTTTTGATGACAAAGATTTGCTAAATGGGTTCAAAGGTGGTATCATAACATAATATTCCAAAACTGGCTATAATCTGACATTCAAGGTCAGATTATCAAGGTCAAAGGTCAACTGGGTGCATAATTTTCTTTCAAGGAAAGTCATTTGCCAGTTCGCAATAATCACAAAACCAACCAAAAAAATTATTAGTTATTTAAGAAATTATGTCACCATTCAGATCCAAGTTACACCATTCCCCGAGTGAATTCTATGCCCCAAATAAAAGCTAATCTGTAAGATGTGACATTGATTGTGGTTCAACCAACTTCACTTCAGTTTAATGACAGAACTTAATCATCGTCGCTCTCACTTCCGCTCTTCACTTGAAGATGACATTTCATCTTCATTTCATGAAGATGACCTTGGTCATTGTCATCATCTCCATCCTCCTCCTCATCATCACTGTTCTCACTCTCCAGTTTCTGTTCAAGGATATCCACCAGTTTGGTTGGCAAAATGTCATGATCTGTCCATTTTGGCTGCAGGGTCCCACTTTTGTCTACCCATCCATGTCCATGAATTGGATTCGGCATATCAGGATTTGGGATGTGAGCTCGCCTCCATATGGCAACTTGATAATTCGCATGTTCGGCATGCTGTTGCAGACAGCTTTTGCATGGGGGCAAGGAACCCATGTCGAACGACTTCTTGGGATCCAGGGTGCCTCCAGTGGCACACTTAGCCTGTATAGTAGGGGAGCTCCCAATAGAGTTCGTGACCATTTTCCCGTGATCAAGGTTTGAAGGTTGATTTTGAAAGATAAAAATATATATAAAAAAATAAGCTTGGGTATCTTTTTTTAAAATGCGGGCTAACTCGGCCAGAGGACAAAATCCAAGATGTCCGCCAAAACCGCGAAATCGGGCATATTTCCGCCTACGTGAATGCTACATATACATATTGGGTGTCCATATGTGGGTTTTTCTGGGCCCAGATCTTGCATCTTACATCAGTCAAGTGATATTGTGACTTAAAATGATATTAAATGATTAATGTTGACCAAAATCCAAGATGGCCGCTGCAAAAAACCATGTATTGTATATGTTCATAATTGTGCATACCATAGATTCATCGCTGGCGTCTAAATACAGTTTTACATGACTAGTGTTTTCATTTATAACCTTACTGTTACTATGAATGACTTTTTGAGCAGGCAACGAACCAAGATGGCTGCCTTATCTACAAGATGGTTTGATTAAGTTTCACAGGTATTTGTTCACAGGTAGTTGTTAGTATTAATTTCCAGGGAGTACCAGGGTGGACAATGGATCAAGGCATTAGTTAAGTATATTCAACCCCCAAATTATGTCATAGTTTGACCTCTGGTGACCTCATTAGTGACCTCATTTGCATACAACACATCATTGTAAAGAGTGTCCCAGGACAAACATTTTGAGGGGTCATATGCAACCATAGGATGACTAGGTAAAAAGGTATGGCCATTTGAATTTCGCCTACCCCTAATTTTCGGAAATCACCGACACAGGGGGGTAACATCAAAATATGCGTGGGAGGTACCTTGGGAATGAGTTTTTTTTTCTGTTAACATGGTTTTCCCTAACCCCTAGGGTGGGGGGTACATGGACATACCCGGGAAGTTAAGTTGTGGGGGGGGGAGGGGTGCATGTAAACCCTACTCAGCCCACAGACTAACTTCACGGATATTAATTGGCCGAGCGGACCAACATTGTGTGCTGCTGCCTGCGATCTGCAAACCAATCTAAATCTGGTAAATGAACCACTCGATTGTCTTATGCTGCCATCAAAACAGAATTCAGAACACAAAATATTGCTGAACATGGTTTTACTAATCAATGCACATATTTCAAGGTGTTTCACAAGCAAGTATTTACAAAACGCGTATACATTCCCACTTCCTCCCTACTTATCCCTTGAACACTTGTGCCATCGGATGCCTTGTACTATCCACTTATCACTACCATAAACGTTGGTGTGAATCATGCATCCAACATGGAAGGGAGAAATTGGCAAGTAGAGGATGGAGAGAGAGAGAGAAAGGTGGGCATGTGACAAGCCCCTACAAATCTTCAACGAGCACGGTTGAGCTAGCACCGGGTTTTGGCAGGACTGCTCATCATGGATGGGGTCAAGGGGTCTGACGATGAAGCCAGATAACGGGAGTGCAGCAAACGGAACGGAACGGAACGGAAAGCAAGGCAGAAGGTGAATGTTGCAAGAATAAATGAAAGTGCAAGGAGTGCAATAATGAGAGATTAATGCCGAAGGGAACAGAAGTGATAGGGCAAATGATGCTGGGTGGGCAAGAGCCTGCTCTCGACTCAAGCCGACAGGATAGCCGACTCGAGACCCTCTTGTCTTCCACTTCGGACTGTGTGTGCTCCTGTTTTTACCCCCTGCTCAACCTCCCCCCTCGCAGACCCTACTCCTCTCATTGGTGGAATCTCAGCCAGGGGACCCTCTTCTCCACCCGTGATTGGTGCATTCCCCACTCTTCTGCCCAGCGACAACCTGGGATTGGTCGCCATGGGTTGGGGTGTGGAGCACTGCCGGGAAATGCTTTGGAGTTCTGTTACCTTCAATGATGATCAATGCGCCACCTGGTGCAGACTTCTTGGCACAAAGCTCGTTGAGGGAGAAGGGCAATGCATTATGTGCTGAGTGCATGGAGAAAGCACTGAGAAGCCCGTTTTATGCGTTGTGTGGTGTAAGAAATGGATGCAAAATATTTGCTTTACTAAACAAAATGGAAAATGCATGTGCACAGGATGCTTCACTAAACAAAATGCGATGAAATAATTGGAGAGTTGTAATTGATCTGCCACTCGGTTTGGAACAGTCCCGTCTGGTTCACAGCCTTGCTGGCATTGCTTTTGGAATGCTGACTTTCACTGGACAGTCGAACCATAGCTTGAAGTCTGATGCGAGTCGATCCCTCTTCAGGGGGTTGCCGGCAAATATGGGCACCAGCATTCATTCCTTTCCTGCCGTCATTTCGCACAGAGACTTGCCATGGTGGACACACTCGAGAGAATCCCTGATAGTCGGCCTTCAATGACCATGTTTTTCTTCCCCGAAAACGAATTGTTGGTTCTTCTGGCTGCAACACTGAAACCCCCAGCTCGGCTGTTTGCATACCAGTTCTCGCACTTTCTTCTCTCACTGTACACGCAAAGAGTGCCCTCTTCCTCTCTTGCTCCATCCCTCACAGCACAACATCTCTACTCCACTACTCAGCAAAGATGAGGCATTTGCAGCACACTTGGGACAGTACAAATGCACAAGGTCACTTTGTAACTTACGGAGAAGGAAAAAAGTATTGGAATGTCATTTGTAACAGTACCACTGTGGATGTCACTTCCTTCTTCCCATTGTGCTTTCTTCACACTGCAGAAGGTAGAAAAATTATGTTTAGCCTCCACACTTGTTTGGCGATGGGTTGAAATGGAATCAGTGCCCATGTTCTCAAATCCTTCTCTGTTGCCCTTGCTTCTCAGTGCTCTTCAGTGTGTCCCTTATACTCATCCTCCCTCCCTCCCCGCCAAAAGATTGAAGAGTTGCAAGCCCTTTACTAGAGTAGCTCATACCTATATCATGACAGACAATAGCCTGAGCAAACATACATGGCAGACATATATTTTGTCATTGCTTCATTTGTCTATGTTAAGTTCATGGAATGTGTAACTTTGACAGAAATTTTTACAAGGATATTCTACGTGAAAACAAATATCATTGACACTTTGGTTTTGATTTTCATTTCCTTTGATGCATTTTGCTTTGCAGGACGCTAGTGGTAAGGCCAATGATAAGAGAAGTACTGATAAGTCCAAACCAAAAGACAACAAGTCGGAGGTGCTGTCTTTTGACAAAATAAGACAGGAACGTGATCGGGAGAAGCTGCGAGCAATGGAGCGCAGGATGCGAGATGATGAGAGACGCAAGTAAATGCCCTTTTTATTTATTCTTTGTCTATTTGCCCTGCACTTTTGGCAACCATGTGGGAAGTGCTTGTTGATATCTTCTGTTATTTGGAGAGGAGCTATTTTTGTTTTAAGTTTGTGTGAATCATTCTGCATATGAGAACGAAGCCACACGATTTACATCAGAACGACGAATATAGAAGCCACGAGTCCCCAGCGTACCTTGATTGCACTTTGCACTATTTCAGGGAGCATGAGCGTCGGGAGCGCCGCGATCGGGAGCGTTTACGCATTCTGCATGAGCGTGAGGAACGAGAGCGTGTGCAGCGGGAACGAACGCGTCTACAAGTGGAGCGTGTACAACTTGAGAAGGAGAGACTTGAATGTGAACGCATCGAAAGGGAGCGGATGCGGATTGAGCAGGTACCGCCTTATATTATACACTTATACTCGGTTTGACACCGCTGTTGCAATTTCATTTGCCTAGTTATGAGCGCAAGTTTAAATGGATAGTTCAGTATTGGTGCTTCAAGGTTCAAATTCCTTTGTTGTGCACAGGAGCGACGACGTGAACAGGAACGCATTGTACGTGAGCGTGAAGAGCTTCGACGTCAACAGGAACAGTTGCGCATTGAGCAGGAACGTCATGCTGCTCTCAAACGCCCATTTGAAGTAGACTCAAGGTATGTTGATTTTGCAACCTTTTCTGGTGCAGTTTGATATCAACTGAAAACTTTTAATTTATTGTTGATAGTCAGGTGGCTTACCACCATAAAATGATGAAATTGTGGTTACAAGTGACAAAAATGCCAATTTCTTTTTTGAGTAGCCATGGATATATTAATGAAAAAAATCCCATGCTCCAAAAAATCAGTCTATTTAAGGGTGTAAAATCCAAGATTGCTTCCGTGGACTCGTCAAAATCCATAAATAGTCATATTTTCCGTACTAAACCAGATTGAAACATGAATAAAATGTATTTTTATATGTTTTCAGATGCATTGAATTTCAGGAATCCATTTAAACCATTATTTGCTTGAAATAATTTCAAGAAAAAAAGATGGCGGCCATGCTGTGCCCAAAATGACCGCCATCAAACCTAAAATCTGAATTCTTGCACGTTTGTTAATTTATAAGTGAATGTTTTCGGGTATTAGGAATAACTGACGGTTCTTTCAAAAGTACAAATGTGTGAAGATGATGAGCAAAAAGTCCCAAAATATCCTAAAAGCTTGTTATCACGATTAAAAGCCCCTTTCTCGGTGTATGTGGAATTACTTGTGTTGTGTGAATTAATCTTTTTGTCAAGCTTTTTTGTTAGAGCAGAACTGGATTTGGGGATCCATTCCTCGATGACTGTTCAGAACTTCTTGTCGTGCATACACGAGAATGTGCTGATCAACAAGTGGTTTCCACTGTTCGCAATCGTGGTTTATCCCAATACGAGAAGTTTCAGAAGGATGTTCTGCAGGACAGAACAAAGTTAATTCTGTAACAAAGGACAGAACAAAGTTAAGTTAAGTTAATTCTTGGTCTTTGTTTCCGCTTCCGGTCCGGGGAGGACGCTGGCGTCGCTTGCTCGCCGCTTCTCCGACTGGGCCATTGTCTTTAGCTTGCTTCTCTGGTGGTCGTGGCGGATTTTTGGCCATTGAGTCTGCCCTCTGCATGGTCCCGGCTCTGCTCCTAGCTTCGCCTGCCCAGCTCCTTCGCTGTTTCCTCGGGCCCGCTCCCGTGGATTGTGGCCATTGTTTGCAGCGGTGGTGGTGGCGGTTTGCCGCCGTGATCTTGATTAGCGGCGGCGGTCGTTTGCCGCTGCATTTGCCGCTTTGCCTCCTCAACCTTGGCCTCGTGCTCGTCTCTTCGCTCCTGTCTGCCCTCTGTTCGGTCCCGGCTCTACTCCTGGCTTCACCTGCCCGGCTCCTTCGCTGTTTCCTCGGGCCCGCTCCCGTGGGTTGTGGCCATTGTTTCGCCTCCTCAACCTTGGCCTCGTGCTCGTCTCTCCGCTCCTGCCTGGCATGGCTCTGCGGTACTCCGCCGCAAGGCTTCTTCTGCTTAATACCCGCTCCACCCCATCATGCATCTCTGCAATCAAATCCAATGGACTCCTGCGACGACCCAGGTACATTCACCGTGGCTCAGGTCATAAGTTTGTTCATTTACAATCAGGTCACTCCATCCCCGTCCTCTGGTCGGCTCAGCGCACTCCCACTCATCGTCCCAGCGCACCTGGTCGCAGCAACGCACACAATCGCACCTCCTGTCTGCGAACCCTGGCCAAATCACCTGAGTTCATCCCCGCTGTACAAAACAACATCAAGCTCACCCTGTTCAATACCCGGTCCCTCAACAACAAATCCCTC
This sequence comes from Myxine glutinosa, assembly GCF_964187855.1. Taxonomy (NCBI): domain Eukaryota; kingdom Metazoa; phylum Chordata; class Myxini; order Myxiniformes; family Myxinidae; genus Myxine; species Myxine glutinosa. Next base: position 38,825,572 of record NC_136267.1, read on the forward strand.
ATCCTCAACGACTACATCCTGGAAAATAAAATGGACTTTCTCTGTCTCACTGAAACCTGGCAACAACCTCTGGACTACTTCGCACAACCTCACCACACCCAATGGATATTCCTACATCAATAAACCACGCTCGGAGGGCCGAGGTGGTGGAATTGCCGTTATTCACCGACAAGACATCAGGACCAGCCTCATCTCCATCGCATCTGCTCCATCATTTGAACACCTGGCTTTTAAACTCTGGTCACACACAGTCAGTCATGGCTGTTGTCTACCGCCCTCCCAAACCACACCCATCAATCCTGTCTGACTTCTCCTACTTTCTGACCCAGCTATGTTCCCTCTCCCCCTCAATCCTCCTCCTTGGTGATTTCAATATCCACATGGACTCCACTGACTCCACGATTACCACTGACTTCACTGATTTACTCACCTGCTTTAACCTCACTCAACATGTCAACTTTCCTACCCATAACCGTGGTCACATTTTGGACCATGTCTGCTCTACTGGATTAATCTTGCACCATCTCTCTGGCTCCGACCTCACCCTCTCTGACCACTTAGCCATCACTATGACCATTAACATCCCCGCCCCAACACCAAGGCATTATCGCACTATCAACTTCCGTAAGCTAAACGCTCTTTCACCTACCTCATTCTCATCCACCCTCTCTGAAAAAATGTCCACTTCTCCCTTCGTTGACCTCCACAACCCTTCTGATCTCACTGACTACTACAACCACACTCTCTCCTCCTGCCTTGACCAACTTGCGCCTATAAAAACCAAAACAGTTTCTTTCACCCATTCTGCTCCCTGGTTTACCCCTGAACTCCGCCTGATGAAAACTCGTGCTCGCCAACTTGAAAGACTCCGCAATAAAACAGGTCTCACAATTCACTCCCAAGCCTACAAGGACCACCGACAACACTACAAAGCCCGCTCCGCCTACTACTCTCAAATTATCCACTCTGGCTCCGGAAACCCAAAAGCACTCTTCTCTACAATAAACAAACTCCTCAGCCCCCTGAACACCACCACCCAGTCATTCACAGTAGACAACAGCATCTCCTTCCTTTCATTCTTCCAACACAAAGTTGAAAACATCTACAACAGCTTGACCACCACCGCACCCGCTCCCCCTCAAACCACCTGCCCCCCCTTATCCTGCCATCCCCTGTCTCAATTCTCCCCAATCTCCCCGACTGACCTCTCTGAACTCCTCATAGGAATGAAAACTTCCACCTACACTCTTGACCCCATCCCCTCCAGCTTTGTCAAGGCCTCCCTTCCTGCTCTCTCTCCACTTATCATTGCAACAATAAACTCCTCCCTGTCTACAGGCATCGTCCCACCATCCCTCAAAATTGCTGCTGTTACCCCCATTCTGAAAAAACCTGGACTAAACCCTGACACCCTAAACAACTTCAGACCCATCTCCAACCTACCCCTTCTGTCGAAAATTTTGGAACGCGCTGTAGCCGCTCAACTCAAACATCACCTCTCTGCAAATAACCTGTATGAAACATTCCAATCCGGATTCCGCGCCAACCACAGTACTGAAACTGCTCTCCTCAAAATCACCAACGACCTTCTCCTCTCCTCTGACGCTGGCAACTTCAACATTCTCATCCTCCTCGACCTCAGCGCCGCCTTTGACACAATCGATCACACCATCCTCCTCACCCGACTTGAAACCACCTTTGACGTTTCTGGCACTGCCCTCTCTTGGATTAAATCATACCTCTCTGACAGATGCCAGTTCATCTCAATCAATAACTGCAAATCCCCCACTGCTCCCCTCCCCCAAGGTGTCCCCCAAGGTTCAGTTCTTTGCCCCCTCCTCTTCATCCTTTACCTGTCCCCCCTCGGTCACTTAATCCGCCGTCATGCTCTCCAATTCCACTGCTTCGCCGATGACATCCAGCTTTTCATCTCCACCAAGTCCATCTCCACCGCCACCCACTCTATCCTGACAAACTGCATCACTGAAATAAAATCCTGGCTTCAAATTAACTTCCTCAAACTTAACTATGATAAATCTGAAATAATCGTCATTGGCCCAAAAACGCTCATAAAATCCACCAGTAACTTTGCCCTCAACATCGATGGTATCCCAGTATCCACCTCCCCTCACATCCGGAATCTTGGCATCATCTTTGACCAAACCCTCTCCTTCGACAAATACACTAAACAGATCACAAAGACAGCCCTCTTTCACCTGAAAAACATCGCCCGTCTCCGTCCATCCCTCTCCTCCATGGCTGCAGAAACAGTCATCCACGCCTTCATCACCTCCCGTCTGGACTACTGCAATAGCCTCCTCTATGGTTCACCCTCAACAATCACCAATAAACTCCAATACATTCAGAACTCCGCTGCCCGTCTACTCACCCATTCCCGGACCCGTGACCACATCACCCCCGTCCTTTACAAGCTTCACTGGCTCCCCATCTCCCAGAGAATCCAGTACAAAATCCTCCTCTTGACCTGCAAAGCCCTCCATAACCTGGCCCCATCCTACCTGGCTGACCTCCTCTCCAGACACACTCCCACCCGCAACCTCCGCTCTGCTGGTACCAACCTCCTGACCCCCCCCCCCCCCCCCCCATCTGGACCAAATTCAGATCCTGGGGGGACAGGGCCTTCTCCATCGCTGCTCCCACCCTCTGGAACTCACTACGTCACACCATCAGAGACTCCTCCTCACTCACCACATTCAAAACATCACTCAAGACCCCCCTGTTCAACACTGCATTCAACATTTAACCCACAGCATTTAATCCCTGACTATCTCTTCTCCTTCTCCCTCCTTTTTGCTTTGAATATTTCCCTATTGATTCTTGTTTTTTTTGCAATTGTTTTTATGTTTTGCTATGCATTATGTTTTGCACTATGTCAAAGCGTCTTTGGGTTCCCTGAAAAGCGCTATATAAAATAAATGCATTATTATTATTATTAATTCATGACTTGATTAAACGAAGCAACTTGCCATTGCTCAAGATACCCAAGCCCAAGATCAACCCCAAAGCAAAGCAGCTTGCATCTGCCCGGAATGATGGAAACCTTTTTGGTCGTCTCTACATCACTAACCAGCAAAGAAGTGGTGATCTGGACTTGTTCTTCTCTCAGGAGAATAAGACATATACCTCTAGTCTATCTGACTATGGTAAACTTTGGACAGGCACTAAATCAGACCTCGTGAGAAGTTTCAATACAAGTGGGCGGAATTAAATTCCTGACATGTTTGATTGCAAAATCTTTGGGGCACACTAGTGTTAGTGCACACTACCTATTGCCACTTCCACTACTTGAATGTGAGCTACAACAAGTTACTGACAGATTAGATGTCGTTTGGGACCCGATATGTGCCACACAGTATCAAAACATCAACAAGGGCTAAAAGAGGCAGTGACATTTGCCTAAACGTCAGCCAACAAACAAAGATGCCATCAAAATGGAAAGACAACCTGCTTGATTCTACAAACAAATCGGAGGAACTATTTGCCAATCTGACACAGACGGTGTAAAATCTACAATTACCAAAGGCTGAATCCATTTGCATCACAAAGGTGTTGAAGTCCTCTCAAAAACAACTGGCCAGAAAAGGTCAGATTGCCCACACGAGGCAGAACATAACAATAATTGTAGTCCACATCGTGTATGCATGTAAAGGGGCTAAGAAAATCCTGGTAAGCACTGTCGATACTGATATTATTCTGATGATGGGCCAATTCTTTGATCTGCGACGGCTTTGGCCTGGAATTGACTTGGGTAGCATTTGGTGTTGGCAAGGACTATTGTCTGTACAGTATCAATTCAATTTGTGCCACCATGAGGAAAAGGACATCACAGGCACTTCCTATATTACATACATTTACAGGTTGTGATACCACATCTACCTTCAGGAAAGGGGAAAAAGATTGCATGGCAAGTATGAAAGAGCTACCATTTGGTTACAGATGCCTTTATGCTCATATGAAATCACCCATTTGAGGAAGTTGAAGCATATTCTGAGCACTTCAATCATCTGGAGCGTTTGACAATCGTCATTTATGACAAAACCAGCACTGATGACAATATGAATGATGCAAAAGGGTGAAATTTGACAAAAAGGTGAAATTTGACGTTTGTGATTGATTCTGGTTTGAATGTAATTGCTTTTCCATTATAATTTGCCCTCATTTCAAACATGTTCATGTTTCTTTTTCTTTTGAGCAGTGCCGGGTACTCTAGCAATAAACACTTGTATACTTTACTCGGCGTACAGATACAACTTCGTGTGGAGGTGTGGGGGACCGGGAGAGGGGTGTAAATTCTCTATGTAAATGTGTACCATGTATCGCCACCTGGTGATGGTGGCAGAGGGTATTACATTCTTCTTTTTTACTTGGGCAACACAGAGGTTAAAGCACTTTTTGCACAGGTAAATTTTTCCTACTTTCCTTTCCCCCCCTTCCCCAAAACGGTGGGGCCTGTTAAAGCCCCTCCCCTCCTCTCCCCCCCAGGTACTCCTGCTCGTGTGTTTATATGTATATTTTATTCATGTTTTTATCTGGTTTAGTCCCAAAAATATAATTTATGGATTTTGCAGTCCATGGTGGCCATCTTGGAGTTTCACCCTTAAAATGAAGTTTTTTGGTTTTTTTTGTTGTTGTTTCCCCCCCCCATCTATTGCAGTCCATGGCCTCTCGTGAAAAAATGTTAGTGCTTTTGTCACTTGTAATGATGTTTTAACTCAGCCACCTAATGATAATGTATAATGAGCTGTACACTGAAAAGTCGAAACAGGCTAAATAAACTACATGGTATCTGCAGTTATTTTAATGTTAATTGTTTTGTGTCATTACTGATTATATTGTCTGTACCTTGCAGGCGAGATGATGGACATTGGGGAGATGCAAAACGGTTGGCGTTGGATAGTGATGTGTCAGGAGCCATGTTTGTACGTGGCGCAGATGTCGTGCGCAGTGATGCCCGCGGTGGAGAGACGAACAGATTCCATGACTATGATCATCGGGAACGTGCTCGCTTCACGGACGGGCATGGCTTGACCGTTCCAGGCATAGAGAGGTTTGTCACTTGTTTCTCATGGTGAAAAAATTGCATCAGGTTTATTTGCAATGTCTTGCTTTTGATGAAGTATCATATTCTCTTGATGCACATTTCAATATCATGCAGAATTTTGACCAGTTGCTCTTGACAAGTCGCTTCACCTGTATTATTAGTTTTATTTAATTTTTGCCATCCACCTGCTCATGCTTCAAAATTTGGCTTGCTGTCCATGGAGGCCGTGGGACGAGCTCTCAAACGGCTTGGTTTTCGAATTTCGTTCACTCGGTCCGAGGCACTACAAAATACACAGCTTACAATTATGCTAACAATCAGAATTATAACAATGTAATTTTTCTTTTTGACAAAAGTTGCACATTATGGAGAAATCTACAAACAAACGACAGACTTACTGCGCCAGAAACAGACAGCACTATGTACAAACTGGCAGCGCTTGGTGAGACCCGACACGTATGCGTGTACTGAGTACGGTGTGTATCTGTGCATAAGCACCACACACGTGCGTGCAGGCGCATGCAATCGTATGCGTTGCTGATTTAATGTGTCTCTAAAGATTATTAGTACTCGCAGAACACTGAATCCCGCAGACACAATTGTCTCAGACGAAAGAAGATAAGGGATGGATTTTTGATTGACAGATTTCATAAGTGGATGGATAGATGAATAAAAATATATTCAAACGCATTTGTATTATTTTTAACGCAATATTTAAAATCTTGTTTGGTGCTTTTGATGGAAGTGCATCTTTGTAAAGGGCCATGAAATCATCGACGCTCAACAAAAAAAAAAAAAAAAAATTAGCTGCCAATATTAACTTTCATGTGATTGTTATAGCCTCTTTCTAAACAAATCAAGCATTTCGAAACTAATTTTGTCATATACAGCAGTTCTATTCTGACCTCTGACTCCCAACAAAACATGTACATCCGTGTAATGTCTTCATACTTAAACTTCATTCATCAAACATTTACTCAAATATATTGATCATGCAATCACACACATATTATGTCGTATACCTGTTTTTACCATCACTCCCACCAATCCTATACAAGTAAAAGGTGTATCCCTCACCACATCTCAGTTTCTGCTATATTTGCCTTTGACTGATCTATGCTTTCATGACATCATTCACTTCATCACCAACAACAGACATACCACATTTTTGCACAAATACAAATTCAACCGCTCTCTTCATAGTAATCAGATCAAAAGCAATGAAATGTAGTGAAACTTTTTTTAGGTTGCATGTTTATTGCACGCTTCTTTATTCGTATTCTAAAACAAATGTGAAAAAAATACATGACTCAACAATACTTCATCGATAGTAGGATGACTAGAAGCTACATTGTGCATCTCAAGCCAATACACAGGTGAGTATCTGGCATAATTGACATGGTCATATGCCATGACATCATCGATCGAGGAGTGGAGAGATGTAGTTCCCACTTTCCTTCACGAGATGCCTGCACAAATAGAAGCAGGAGCTGCACCATGTCTACGTAGCTACTCCAGAATCCAAAGGTAGGGTTAACAGAATTGTGGGATACAAACTCATTGAAGGATGCAATCACCAAGGTCGTCTCTGGAGTAGACATGGCAGCTCTGAATGTTGAAGGGAAGGAACTCTGCAATAGATCCAATAAAGCATCGAGAGTCTGTCTCCTCTTCATTCAAAGTGCTGACAAATGCTTGCCATCTCATGCAATGCAATGCCTCAAACATCAGCTTGTGAAATCTCATGCTTCTGTTGCAATGATGTCCACTCATAACGCCATTGATTGAACCTTGAGCTACCACCTCCGACTCAATGGCCAGCTCCCGTACACCTGCACCCCCAAATCGCTTGCCGATGCACGCTAGAAATGCCAAGGTCGTGTGGGAAGCCCCCAATCTGATGATTATTCTGTCTTTATAGATGTTGTTCTTCCACCTTATAATCTGGGCTTTTGCATAAATTGCCTGATCGAACACCACCACCGCAGTCTGCAATTGCAGGGCATTGGCTATTTCAATGCTTCGCAGCATGATGGTCTCCACAGTATCCATATCTGTTGGCGAGGCATCGATCACAGGGAGATAGCCAATTGATTATAACATGGGACTCCCACTTTCCTTGGCAAGGATTGTGTTGAATCCTGTCCAACTCGGCTTGGGATGATCAACTGCTTGTACTTTGCACATGATATGACTCATGTCCAGCTTCCTCCCTTCATCTTGAACTTCCACACTTTCTCCGATCGGTAATTCCTGTCCAAACGAAGACGGACCTCTTCTGGCCACCTTGTAACAAGCGGCTAGCTTCCATGGTCTGGCAGTTGACAAGGGGTTCTCTCTTCATCTTGCGTGTGATCTTGTCTTGAACCCAGCGTTAAGAATGGCATACGCAGCATTCACGTGGGAAGATGTGTGGCCTGTCCTTCTGGGAGAATCCAGTTGTATGAGAACAGAGGAGGCATTTTCGTGGTGGCTCTTCTGCCTTATCATGGTGACTGCGCTCTTCTGCATTAAGAAAAAAAGATGTGTATATATATATATATGTGCCTGTTTGTGTCTGACAACAATCAACAATCAACTGTGTCTGAGTCAACTGATAACCTTAACCGCAAAAATGTCAATTCGCCTTCATCTATGCATCATCACCACGACACCAGATCACATCATAACTTACGGCCCTATCTTTTTAGATCTAGGCCTAAGTTAACATTATTGAGCGACAATACATTTATTTGTGTTGGACCCAACTGTTGGACCTTAAACACATGATCAATCTCCATCACACCCCCAGACTTGGTTCACCATACACTACCAACATGACCAATGATATTGATAGACATACAACATCTACTTTCGGCTCGCCTAATAAATAGTCACGTGAAAAAGTAAGTACACCCATGTAAAGTTTTGACTTTTTCAACATATTTCAACATACAGCTATTTGATCTTCATTTCAACAATATTGATAGATAAAGGTGATATAACATAACAAATATCATGAAACATTTACATTTTGTAGTCCATTGTATAATTTAAATAAACATAAATGCAAATTTCGCATGTGGAAAAAGTAAGTACACCCCTACATTGATCACTACTTCGAATACCTAAAATTAGAATCAGGTGCACCAGCTCAGGTGCAAATGATTAGAACGTCGTTAGAGAGGATCTTAGAGGAACCTGTCTTATTTCAACCTCAGACATTTAGTTTGGTTTGCTCTTTGTTTTTGAAGTGTGCGGCGTCACCATGCCGAGATCAAAAGAGCTCTCTGAGGCCTTCAGAAAGAAGGTTATAGATGCCTACGAGTCTGGGAAGGGATTTAAAAAGATCTCCAAACAATTTGAAATCAATCATTCGACTGTCTGGAAGATCATCGACAAGTGGAGAAGATTCCAAACAACTGCCAACTTGTTCAGGCCAGGCCGCCCCAGCAAGTTTAGCCCGAGAGCAGACCGCAAGATGCTGAAAGAAGTCTCTAAGAACCCCAGAATGTCATCATGGGACCTACAGGTAGCTCTTGCCACTGTTGATGTCAAAGTGCACGAGTCTACCATTAGAAAGAGGCTGCACAAATTTGATCGACATGGGAGGTGTGCCAGGAGGAAACCTTTGCTGTCAAGAAAGAACATCAGGGCAAGACTAAAGTTTGCCAATGAACACCGAGGCAAAGACCAGCACTTCTGGAACAATGTGCTCTGGACAGATGAGTCAAAGGTAGAGCTATTTTGCCACAGTACCAGAAGACACGTTTGGTGAAAACCAAAGACAGCATTTGACCACAAGAACCTGATACCAACTGTAAAGCATGGTGGTGGAAATATTATGGTTTGGGGCAGATTTGCTGCATCAGGGCCTGGGCAGCTCACCATCATATAATCCACTATGAATTCTTCATTTTACCAGAGGATGCTTGAGGATAATGTGAGGCCATCTGTCGGGAAGTTGAAGCTCAACCGAAGGTGGACCTTGCAACATGACAATGACCCTAAACATACCAGTAAACCCACCAAGGAATGGCTGAAAAGAAAGAAATGGAGGGCTCTGGAATGGCCAAGTCAAAACCCGGATCTAAATCCCATCGAGATGTTGTGGGTGGATTTGAAACGAGTAGTGCATTGCTGTGCAACAATTTTTTGTTGAATAAATTATTGCAAAGTCAATTTTTCATTGTTTTTTGTTCAATTAGATCACCTTTATCTATAGATACTGTTTCAATGAAGATCAAATATTGATATGTCCACATATGTTAAAAAGATTTTTAAAAAACATTTCATGGGGTGTACTTACTTTTTCCACATGTGACATTTGCATTTATGTTTATTTAAATTATACAATGGACTACAAAATGTAAATGTTTCATGATATTTGTTATATTATATCACCTTTATCTATCAATATTGTTGAAATGAAGATCAAATAGCTGTATGTTGAAAAAGTCAAAACTTTACATGGGGTGTACCTACTTTTTCACATGACTGTATATGAGCCAGGGGAAGGGCAATAACATTAAGTTTACATGGTTTATGTTAGATCTGAAGCTTGGCTTTATTTTGCAGTATTGCCTTTTGTAGATTCGAGGTCCAGGGGGTGGCATTGACGGGCTCTTCTGTTTTGGGGGAGGGGAGATGAGAAGGAGGAAAAGTTTACTCTTGCAAAGAGTGCTTTAACCTCGGTGTTGCCCAGGGAAAAAAGGAAATTGTAATACCCTCTGCCACCATCACCAGGTGGTGCTCCACTACACGGTTTTTTTTGCCTGAAACACTCCCAGGCACTCACTGATGAACCTCTGAAAGTTTGTTATGAAGATCTGTTCAGCCAGCTCTGAGAAAAATGGCACACATACACCCACGCACGCACGCACGCACGCACGCGCGCGATGGGATTACAGGTGGGCATTGGGAAACAAAAAACGAACTGCACTTGGTAGAGTGCATAATCCTGCCTGCCAGGCTGAACAGTTTACTTTTTCTTGTCCCACTGTTTGGCCAGATGTGCATCCAGGCATTAACTGAAATCCAATCAAGTTGGTGTTGGGACCGAACCAGCTCATCCACCAAATTTTGTCATAACTCGTCCAGTTTTTTGAAATATTACATGATATTGTCGAACCCTGACATTCGCAGGGGGATACGTTCCTGGAAAATGCCGTGAATGTTGAATCTGTGAATGGGGGGGGGGGGGGGCATTGTTTGAATAGTTGGGGGGAGGGGGAAGATTTTAAAAATTAAAACTGCATGGTCCGAGCTCGTGGAAGAGCCATGACACAAAACAAAGAAAACAAATCTGGACACAACATAACAAAGGGAACAGCAGGAGAAAGGGGAAATGCCAACAGCAGTTCATGAGCAACATTTTTGGGACAGGTGGGGGTGGGTTCACAGGTGTAGAAATGATCATTATTTTGGATGGGCGATGGCTTGAGACAGTGGTGGACAGCTGTTTTGAAGACCTGGAGGGAAGAATGAGATTGAATTGAAGAGCATTATGGATGGTGGTCCCACGGGTGGGAAAAAGAGGAATAAATGAGTGGAGGTGAGCAGTGGTTCTGGATTTCGGCAGTTTCACTAGGAGGGGTTTGCTGGTGGGATCGTGTGTGTCCTACAGATACTTGTGGGGGGACAAAGCATGGCGAGGGCAGCGGCAGAGGTTGTAAGTCTTTACAAGGTGCCACCAGGCTTTATAGTAAGGAGACAAGTTTAAAAGCTCATTCTTGAGATTGGACATATGTTGTTTTCTGGCTCTCCAGAGAGTGGACACACTTTTTTTTCTTTTTTTTTTTTGTATACTGAATCGAGGCTCGTGAAAGAGCTAACATTTATTTAACAAACAAATCAACCAGACAAACAAAATATATAAAAAGAGGGAGCGGAAGACAAGATGGGGAGAGAAGGGGAAGCACACAAACATAACATTTGAGAGCAGGGAAATGTGTGGGAGGGGGAGGGGGAGGGCTTGGGGGGAGGAGGCGTGGGAAGGGGGGGGGGGGTGGGGTGGGAGAAGTATAAAACACAAGGACACCAAGGACTTCCAGGACAGAAGTTGGTATTTCAAAAAAGTGGATTGGGGGTGAAATTAGCGGGGGTAGAAAAGTTCATGGTTTTAGATGGGGGAAGAAAAGAGATGGTGGTGAACAGCTGTTTTAAAGACCTGGAGGGTGGAGTGGGATTGCAGAGAGTGAGGGAGTTTGTTCCAGAGGCGGGAGAAAAGAGGAGTGAAGGTGAGCAGAGAGTCTTGATTTTGGCAGTTTAACCATAAGAGGGTTGCAGGCAGATCTTGTGTGACCTGTAGGAATATTTGGGGGACAAATATTTGGGGAACTTGTTGCGAACTTTATGGAATTAACTGAGGTTGTCTTCATTTGGATTTTCATTCCAGGAAGAGAATGCAAGTTGTTTCAAAGCAATTGTTTCACCACATGATTCAGAGTGCCAAGAGCAGGAGGGTGGATGGGTAATGGATCACTTGAATGAGCTGAACAAGAAAATGCAGGGAAAAAGGTATGCTCATTTGCGATCAAGCTCAAATCATTGGAGAGTTCAAATCAAAACTCGATCTGCTGCTGGTACAAGTCCAGAAACAGGATTTTACAGACTTTTCCATACCTGGAAATCTTTCTGGAAAAGACTGAAAAGATCGATTTTGAACTGTCGAAGCTACAGCAATATGTAGATCGACTCAGGAATTTGATGCAAAAATTTGAACAGCGCTTCACTGACTCCAACAGTTTCAACCTGACATTTCAGTTCTTGAAAGATCCGTTTAGTTTCAGTATTTAAAAGTCATCTGAAGAACTTGTAAATTTAATTAGCGTGAACGAGCGAGAATTTGATAAAACATCTCGTTTCTACAGAGCAATGCCGCAAAGCTAACAAATTTCCACATTGCGGAAAAAGTGAGCTCCGCCCACTTTAAGTTCGTCCAGTTTTCATGTTTTGTTTTTTTGTCCCCCGTCGCACCGTGGAGCGAAAGGGGGACTATAGTTTTCCCCTCCGCCCGTGTGTGCGTGCGTAAGCGAAGGAACGAATTCTAATTTGGTGTGTGGGTGCAACCCACGTCAAAATCCAAGATGGCCGCCTTGCGTCTTCCACTTTGTCAACTCGCATCACTTCACCGACGGGGGACCTCGGCGTAACGCTTGTTGACACTTTTTTGGATAACAGTATTTTCCTTAATTTAACACAGTTTTACATAATAATACTATACTGTAATATTTTTCAGGCAAAAAATATAAAAATTTGATAATTTATATTCTGCATCTACTGATATTGTAGCCGCAACACGGAAGAAGTGATAGTAGAGTCAATATACCACGTAACCCCAAAATAATTGCAAAAAAACGTTTTATGACATTTTCTTGTAGTATTTGATGTGGAGAACAACATATCAAAAGTTGGACAATTTCTGCGCACGGGAAAGTCTCCAAAAATGACGTCAAAAATCTGACCAATAACCATAAAAAAATTCAAATTGCAAATCTGATGTTTGAACAAATGTTCTTTTCACCAATGTTTTTCAAATAACAGTACTTTCTGGAATGAATGTCGCATTTGCAATGATGTCACAACGTCATCTATGACGTCATCAGTGACCTAATCAAGGGAACACTAGTATTACTCACTACCGATGTCATAATGTGTAATATCCAACATTTCGGCTTCTCAGATGCCGTCTTGTTCATCATCCTCTTCTGTCACTGGTTCATTTGTCATATTGTCACAATTGCCATCTTGGCAATGCCCACATGCACTGCTGCATTTGAGCCCATGCTTTCTGCAGGTACACCTTAGGGTTTTGCACCCTCCTGAACAGTTGCAGTGTGAAGAAATACAATCTGAAGAAATACATCTGGAGCAGGGCTTTTGTCTGTCATCACTGGAATGAGTTTTCCCCCTTCTACCCTCCATCCCCATTCGGACGGCTCCATTTCATCACTGCGGCCAATCCACTCCATAACCTGGTAATACGCCCGCAGGGAGTGAAATTTACATGCTGAGGATGTTGGGGGCAGTCTTTCAGGCATGACAAAAGCCTTAGCTCTCGCAACTTTCTTGCAGAGCATATTGTACCTGATAGATGCCAGGGAGTCATTCTGATTTGCATTGAACAGTGCCACCATTGCCCTGCAGCCACTGGTTTCCACAGCATCCTGACTTTGCTTTGGTGAGCAGAACACTTTCGAAGAGTCTTTCATTTCCTTTTCTTTCTTGATGATTCTTTGGAACCCCGATTTCTTTCCGATCCCAAATACTCTGGACGTTGTCGCATCCGGTGAACGCATGAATGAACAATAGATCACTACAGACTGCTTCTCCAAGTATCTTCTTAAGGACCTTGATATTATAGACATTTGATTTTACCTTGTCCGAGTGGAAATAGAGTTCAGTGCAGTTTGTTGTCTCAGTGTAGTAGAGCAACAGTAGGAGGGGATCGGTGTCTTCTCCAACGAGTGTGGTAGACTTGAAAGCAGACTTTGTGACGGCTGCTTTTGCGATCTCAACATCGGCATCTCCTTCAGCTTGGATCACCTCGGAGCCCCTCTGTCGCAATCGTTCCATGATGAGCTGGATAATTGCCTGCTTGTTTGCTTCATTTGACAAAAAATCCTCCTTTTTTCCAAACAATGTTGTCGCCCCTGTAATGTTCACCTTGTTCGCATTCTTATTTCTACTTCTACGCTGATGAGCACAGTCTTTTATGCTTGGCCCAGCTCCATAACCATCAAACACTACAGTGGCTTTGGCATAGTGTTTGACTGTGAATGAGGCGTAGTCATCTGCAATTGAACTGTAGGTGCACCCCTCCATCCATTTTAAGCGGTGCAAAAGCGATCCCCCATCTAGAACAACTGCCAGTTCATTCCTTTTGAGTGTCAAAGCTTTGTCAATCTGGCAAATGCAATCTGATTGCAACAATGACTCCCAAGTCATTTTCACCAGTCTCCATCAGCGTGTAAAGTTCCTCTAGTTCCTTTACCTGGTCCTGAAAACCAGGGTCATCCTCCATTATTTTAGCCACAATATGACATGTAAGACACGGATCCACCAGCAGGTGCCCACGAAATGCTCGCTGCACTGCTTTTCCGCTCATCATGTGTACAATGGCATTTTCACCGTATCCAGGATCTCCTTAAGTCCACTGCCATCCATCAAAGTTCCGATTGCTCCCAACAAATTCATGAAAGTACGGAAGCTCCCAAGCAGTAACACCACATTCCTGATTGGGCTATCATCTGGAACAGCATTCACTATCCCAGAAGCCTTCCAAAACAGCGGTTGGTTGAAGGTAATAATGGTTGGCATGTTGTGTTTTGACGCAAGTTTGCATAGGTAATCTAGGGTGGACAGTATACAGGTTTTGTACCCTGGATTCATGTCAATCATTGGGAGAAACTGTACGGACGACTTCCCTGGATGCTCTCACTCCTTGTGTAGTAAATGCATCATGCCTTGCCAACTAGGCGTACTCTTGTTGAAGCGAAAGGACATTTCCCAGAAGATGTCAACTGTGCGGTCACAGGCAGACGAGAAGGGGAGGGGCTGAAATTCAACATTGTGTTTGATCTGCTTTGCATAGCGGTAATCTATAATATCAATCTTTGTCAGTTCGACAAGCTTCAAGTCAGCAATTTTCTGTCTCAAAATGATTTGACTAGCTTGCTTCCCTGGTGTGATGGCAGCTATCATGCCCATCCCATGGAAACAAAACGGGGGCAGATTTGGGCCATTTTTTAATGTCAGAAATTTTTACTTTCCCGTGCTCCATTTCTGTCCAACTTTTAATATGTTGTTCACTATGCCTTAAAGTACAAGAAATAACCATAAAACGCTTTTTTGCAATTTTTTTGGGGTAGGGGTATTTTGGCGCTATATTGACTATACTATGAGCCATGCCCACCTTAAGCTAGTTCGGTTTTCACCAGTTTTTTAACACTTTTATATATTTAAAACCCTTTTCATGAGGATGCAACAGAACAATCGAAATCGGAGAAATGTGATACTTGAGAACAGCTGAAGGGATTTAAATTAAAACAAACATGGCACAAGTATGTATAATAATGTGGGTGGAGGCATGTCGGCCCAAATAGTGGCATCTGAAGTGGATGGAAAATTGAAGCTATAATTCAATTGCAGAGATATATGCACACAAAAAATTTAATTTTGAGCTAATTAAATAATGCAACTATCACAGAACATGACTACATGAGCTGTTTGAGATAAGCAATACAATTCTTCGGCCCCGTCGTAGACTTGCCATTCAGCTAGTTCCCAGAAATTCCAGTGCAACCTAAAGAAAGGTTACCGATGTATTGAAGCCCAACACCTCACACCCAAGACCTCTTGGCAGGGCGGCGGGCCTGCTTGAAAGTCACGAGTTCACTTATTTCACACACTTGTGCACAGACATCAAACCTGGGGGTGTGGGGAGTCTGTATTTTGCATTTTGCATTGAGGAGGGCCACTACCACCAGTACCAAAATCAGTATTTTGCATCCTTTTTACAAAAATAACGTTCTAATGTCGAATTCATCCTTTCTGTATTCGGAAGTGTCTTTCCTCCATCTGCAACTCTTCGTCATGCTCTAGTGCATCCATATCTTTTTGTCCTCATTTCCCCTTCATCCCCACTTACCTGATCACCCCGATGCGCTTTGTTTCGCTTTTCTGTGAGCCTCGATACCTGTCTGGTTATATCACCATCGTGCACGATTTGAAATTGAGAAACAGATTGGTGTATAGTTCTCCATTCGTTTGGGATAATGGGAGAACATTGAAGGTTCGATTTGGGAGAACTGCAGGTTTTGTTGAGCCATTTGCTATTTTTGGTTGTAGCAGAGCGTCGCAGCTTCAATCATTTTGCGAATAGGCTTAGCTCTTCTTCTTTTACCATGATGGGTTGCAGGCGTGTGGAGCAGTATGATCGGAGGGACAGCCGCGCACTCGAGCACTCGATGGGCCGACGCGAAGAGCAGCCCGTCTTCAGCAGTGGCCGCTTTGCAAGCACCTTTGAAAGTCGGGGGTCACGCGACGCTGCCCCTTCAGCCGTGCCACGGCGTGGTGAAGTGAGGGACACACGAGATCGCGATGAACGCCGCATGGACATGGGGCGAGACCGCGTATCAGCCAAGGCACGAGACCCGACACAGCGTACTCATTCTTCTCCTCATGACTCTCCACGGCGAGCCACTGTTCGGGAAGAATGGAAAGGAGAGCGCTCTGTGGTCACTGACCGCAGGGATACGAGGTTAGTGGAAAAGCAGCTGGTCAAGTGGTTATCTTGCTCAGTTCCAAATAATCAAATTGGGTTTCTCTATACGTTGAACCTCTGTGGCCGCTATATCCTTCCTCAGATGTCATGATGAAAACTGCACATATTATTCAAGATGAGGCCTAACTATATTCTGGAACAGAGTAAATAAACACACTGCCTCTTTTGGTTTAGCTTTAGCTTCCTGGTGCTGTGCTGTCTTGATTACCCACCCCGCCCACCACCCCAAACCCTCCATCCTCCCACGTGTCTGTTACGACCCCCAGATCCTACTGCCGAGACGTGCGCTCTAATATTTGTTGTTCTTGGTTTAACGCAAACGATTGTTCAGGATTGGCCTATCCTGGACAATTTTGCAATTTTACCACTTGAAAGTTTAATAACTTGACATCTCGACCTCAAACGTACTTGTTCTTTTTCGTTCTTTTTTCAATCCGTCGTAAAGTGGACTCAGTCATGTTCTTTATCAGCACTTTGAGCATAATAGCCAGTGGGGGGTACTGCCAATGTGAAGAGACTGATGTCTGCCTAACAGGCGAGTAGACATGCTTAATGAGGCAATACATTTGAAGGTATCTGATGAAGGGATCGTAGATAATTCTGCAGTTCTGGTTTGTCTGCCTGTTGTGATTGTATTGAAATTGTTGGTTCTCTTAAATAGTTAGAAATATGTAGGAAGTTAAGCTTGTTTGTGAAATAGTTGTGCAATAATGCAGTTTTAAGCATTTAATGCAGACAAACTTATTCACTGTGGCAGGATGGGCTTAATAACCCTCAGTTAGTCGCAAAGAACTATTCCTGTGATTATTATTATTTTATTTTTTTAAGAATGAGAATGCAATCACCTAGCTGCTTTATTTCTAATCAGTTTGGCAGTATCATTGTGCATCGTACCAAACATAATTTGATCATCCGTTGTGGCGTTTTGTGACAGGGATTCGCGGGACAACGAACGAATGAGGATGGAGCGTGGACGCGAGCCAGACCTTCGTGGCCTACCGGCGAATGCCGGTGTTGGTGGCGGCGGGGGTGGTGGTGTATTTGCGTCACGTGATGCATCCCGCTCGTTACTCGAACGTGCCAGCGGTGGTGGTGGTGGTGGTGGCGGTGGCAGTGGCAGTGTTGGTGGCAGCGGAGGCGTGCCGGTACTTCACGCTACACTTGCTGTATGTGACAAGCTGACAGTTGCCATGATCATGTGCATATCGTTGCTCTGCAATACTTTTATTGTTTTGAGATCTCATAACAGCCTCTCATTTCGATTTATACTTGATTCCGTTAATTCTTGCATAAACGCCATCTGATGTCCGATTGAAGAATGGCTGTACCTGCAAATGACACTATGCGGTACATCTCTCGCGATGGTTTTTAACATGCCGGTGGTTTTTGTGTGCAGCCGTCTCACTTTGGTGTTGAGCGACATTCGCTTCCAGATCGTGGTGCAAGGGAACCGTGGACTGGTGGTAGTGGCCCTCCTCAAACGAACGCCTTTGGGCAAGACTTGCACCGTTCTGCAGGATTCTTATCCCAACAAATGCGGTAAAAAATTACATTTCCAAGAACTTTTTTTTTTTTTTTTTCCCCTTTGGGTGGTTGGTGGGAAATAGTTTGGCCTCACTGCAGTATAACATTACTGACCATTCCAAATTTGTCACTTACATACTGCAGTTTGCTGCATGTCAAATCCCCATTGTGGAAACTGAATTGCAGATTTTGGGGATTGGAAAATCCAACAAGAATATGAAATGTCACTTCATTCTCCAAATATCTTTGTTACAAATCCATGGTCCCTGGTTTTTTTTTCTTTTCTTTTTTTAAAGACGCATTACAAAAGCAATATGGGGAAGGAGGGACAAGACTATAAATATACGGAACAACTGGCGTTCAAAAACTCAAAGGGGAAAAAGTGGGCACATGAGCACAGACACACACGTATGTACACATGCACATACAGTCACGTGAAAAAGTAAGTACACCCCATGTAAAGTTTTGACTTTTTCAACATATTTAAACATACAGCTATTTGATCTTCATTTCAACAATATTGATAGATAAAGGTGATATTATATAACAAATATCATGAAACATTTACATTTTGTAGTCCGGGGAATCCCTGGTGTTGGGCTAGCGGCTAGGGTGCCGGCTTAGGATCCTAGGATCCTGGGTTCGAATCCCGGTCGATCGCTGAATTAACTACCAGGGGGGTTGACTCAGCCTGTCATCCTTCCGAGGTCAGCAAATTGAGTACCAGTTCACTGGTAATTCCCTGCTTGTCGTCTTTCTGTCTTCTACCGACTCCTCTCCGGCCTTGCTCCCCCAGCTCTCTCTGTGCTCTGTCCCCCCAATATTCCTTCAGGTCGCACAAGATCTGCCTGCAACCCTCTTATGGTTAAACTGCCAAAGTCTAGGCTCTCTGCTCACCTTCACTCTTTCATTCCCCTTTTCTCCCGCCTCTGGAACAAACTCCCGCACTCCCTTCAATCCCACTCCTCCCTCCAAGTCTTTAAAACAGCTGTTCACCACCATCTCTTATCGTCCCCCATCGAAAACCTTGATCTTTTCTACCCCCGGTAATTCACCCCAGAGTCCTTGCAGTGTTCATATGTTTTAATCCTCTCCCACCTCCCCCCAAGTCCTCCCGATGTCCCTGCTCTCAAATGTTGTGTTTGTGTCCTTCCCCCTCTTCCCCCTCTCTTTTGTGTCCTTCCCCCTCTCTCCCCATCTTGTTTGCCGCTCCCCTTGTTTTTTGTGTTTTGTGTGTCGGTTTGTCTTTTTGTGTGATTAATGTTAGCTCTTTCACGAGCCTCGATCTTGTATACAAAAAAAAAAAAAAAAACGGCAAAAAGGGTTGGCGTCAGGAAGGGCATCCGGCCGTAAAACATTGCTTCAAAAAGGGGACCGAAAAACAACAACAACCACAGTTCCCGAAAAAGGCCAACCCCCGCTTGCGGGGAAAAATGGCCTCTAAAGGTGGTTTATTTACATTTTGTAGTCCATTGTATAATTTAAATAAACATAAATGCAAATTTCGCCTGTGGAAAAAGTAAGTACACCCTTGGCTCTAATAGGTGGTATTGCCCCCTTTGGCAGAAACAACCTCAAGTAGGCGTTTCTTATAACTGTATACCAGTCTCTGACATCGACTGGGAGAAATTTTTGCCCACTCCTCCATGCAGAATTCTTTCAGCTGTGCGATGTTTGAGGGGTTTCTTGCATGCACAAAAAAAAAAAAACCCCCCCCACCTTTAGAGGCCATTTTTCCCCGCAAAGCGGGGGTTGGCCTTTTTCGGGAACCGTGGTTGTTGTTGTTTTTCGGTCCCCTATTTGAAGCAATGTTTTATGGCCGGATGCCCTTCGTGACGCCAACCCTTTTTGCCGCCTTTAACGACAAACAGGGAATTACCAGTGAACTGGTACTCAATTAGCCGACCTCGGAAGGATGACAGGCTGAGTCAACCCCCCTGGCGTTAATTCAGCGATCGACCGGGATTCGAACCCAGGATCCTTGGATCCTAAGCCGGCACCCTAGCCGCTAGCCCAACACCAGAGGTTTCTTGCATGCACAGCTCGTTTCAAATCCCCCCACAACATCTCGATGGGATTTAGATCCCAGCTTTGACTTGGCCATTCCAGAACCCTCCATTTCTTTTCAGCCATTAATTGGTGGATTTACTGGTATGTTTAGGGTCATTGTCATGTTGCAAGGTCCACCTTCAGTTGAGCTTCAACTTTCCGACAGATGGCCTCACATTATCCTCAAGCATCCTCTGATACAATGAAGAATTCATAGTGGATTATATGATGGTGAGCTGCCCAGGCCCTGATGCAGCAAAGCTGCCCCAAACCATAATATTTCCACCACCATGCTTTACAGTTGGTATCAGGTTCTTGTGGTCAAATGCTGTCTTTGGTTTTCACCAAACATGTCTTCTGGTACTGTGGCCAAATAGCTCTACCTTTGACTCATCTGTCCAGAGCACATTGTTCCAGAAGTGCTGGTCTTTGCCTCGGTGTTCATTGGCAAACTTTAGTCTTGCCCTGATGTTCTTTCTGGACAGCAAAGGTTTCCTTCTGGCACACCTCCCATGTAGATCAAATTTGTGCAGCCTCTTTCAAATGGTAGACTCGTGCACTTTGACATCAACAGTGGCAAGAGCTACCTGTAGGTCCCGTGATGACATTCTGGGGTTTTTAGAGACTTCTTTCAGCATCTTGCGGTCTGCTCTCGGGCTGAACTTGCTGGGGCGGCCTGGCCTGAACAAGTTGGCAGTTGTTTGGAATCTTCTCCACTTGTAGATGATCTTCCGGACAGTCGAATGATTGATTTCAAATTGTTTGGAGATCTTTATATCCCTTCCCAGACTCGTATCCCAGATCTTTATATCCCTTCCCAGACTCGTAGGCATCTATAACCTCCTTTCTGAAGGCCTCAGAGAGCTCTTTTGATCTCGGCATGGTGACGTGGCACACTTCAACAACAAAGAGCAAACCAAACTAAATGTCTGAGGTTTAAATAAGACAGGCTCCTCCAAGATCCTCTCTTGACGATGTTCTAATCATTTGCACCTGAGCTGGTGCACCTGATTCTAATTTTAGGTATTTGAAGTAGTGATAAATGTCGGGGTGTACTTACTTTTTCCACATGCGAAATTTGCATTTATGTTTATTTAAATTATACAATGGACTACAAAATGTAAATGTTTCATGATATTTGTTATATTATATCACCTTTATTATCAATATTGTTGAAATGAAGATCAAATAGCTGTATGTTGAAATATGTTGAAAAAGTCAAAACTTTACATGGGGTGTACTTACTTTTTCACGTGACTTTCATACATCACATTCAAACTTCATACATGCACGGACACATACATACATACACACACACACACACACACACACACACACACACACACACACACACACACACACACACACACACACACACACACTCACTCATTGCCTGACACACACACACACACACACACACACACACACACACACACTCTCACACACACACATTGAGACACACATTGACACACACACACATTCATACTCACTCATTGACACACACACACACACATTGACTGAGACACACACACACACACACACTCATTGACTGGTACACACACACACACGCACACATACATACACATGCACACACACATACACGCACATACGCACACACATACACGTGCACATACGCATGCACACACGTACACGCAAACTCTCATCCATCAATTAACGTCCCAAGCGATCGTGCTAAAGTACAGGATTCAAACCAGAACAAAGGGGCAAACAGGTGTGGATTTGAGTTCGCTCAGGCTGGTATGGCACAGGCTGCAGAATGGCGATGAAGAGACACGCTCATTTCGTCTCGATTGTTCTCCCATGAGCCACGAAACGGAGAGATGTCCGATCTGCTGTACTGTTCCATCTCCACTCAAGTGTGGACTTGGCTTTTAAACCCTCAGGGACCACCTTGCCACTCTCACTGTTCACTCATTAGTCACCTGCTTCCTGTTGGCATGCCATCTTTCCGGCTGTGCCGGCCTGCAGGGCAGCCCCTCGTAAGTGTTCTGCCCTCGACCAGGACTCTGCTGCTTCCTGCATCACATCGCTTACAAATCCTCTGGGCCAAACAGCCCATATGTTGTCCATTTAAAGCAGTTCTGCTTTCTGCTTTCCGTGTGCCTTGGTGCCCACAAGTCCAACACCTGGCCTCGCTTGCACAGCAGAAGATTATATACAATACAACTTTACCTCATTCTGCTGAGGTCGATCTCTGCCCCCTGTCAGTGCACATATTACATACCACTGAGCTCCCTAATACAGGCATAAATCTAAACTACTCGAGTGCACCGACCAGGCTGTCCTCACCATATTCTACATATGGACCTCCCCCAACCCGCCTTTCCACTTAAATATATACATTTAAGCGTGCTGAGGCTCAAACGTTAAAAAAAAAAATGGGGGGGGGGGGGGGGGGGGGGTAAAAAAAACTCTCCAGAATAATGGGGAATATATTTGTTGTTCTCCTCTTCCCTTTATAAGGGGTGAGGTAATATATATAGTTTGAAAAGAATCCTTTTCACCTTGACGCTATTTAGCCCTAATGCGCACAAAAATGGTCGTTAAATCTCCTAATAATAATCAATCGATAAATTTAAGGAAAATGGCAATGTATGTGACATAATCGGGAGCATGGATGGAACAGGTATATGGGACATAATGTTAGCAGGTTCAGTTAACGATTATATTTTTGTTCAGAATGAGTGTGCAAGGTGAGACCATGCACTCTACGAGTGCCGTTCTAGTCGAGATTGTTTCTATTTCTCTTTTCTTGCATGGAATTGTTTGTGGGGTACAACCTGTGGTGCCTTCATGTGTGCACCCATGCTAAAGTGAACCATCGGATTCTATTGGCAGGTCTTGTACTTTTGTAGACCTGTTGAAGGCTGATGGAACATTGAGCACTCGGATTTCGGTCCTTTTAATCAGCGTCCCAAATATAATGCTCGAACCTCTATTATATTATTCTCGTCCTTATATAAATGAGGCATTGGTGAATGATGATGCAGAAACATGGAGTTTAAATAGGCTGTGATGAACATCGGGCCTTTATTGATTCGCTAATGTCTTCCATCAGCCACGGCAGTGCGTACCCATCTGGTGCCGCACAACAGCCCTCCGTGCAGGCGATCAGTCGCACGGTACAGATGTTGGCCGCGGGCGCCATGCCTCCCTCTGGGGGGTTCTCTGTGCCTGCTCGTCTTTTTGCCTCCACCGCAGACGTGCGCTTCGATCCACGTAACACGCGTCGCTACTGAGCGTCCCAACCAAGCACCAATCCTTTGGAAGGAAATATGTGCCGTTCTCCTCTGAAATATACAAAACCTTTTCAGTGCTTTGGTTCATGGCTGCCCTTTTTTTTCTTTCTTTTTTTTCTTTCCACTGTATTTTATATTTGATTTTATCAATTTTACTTTTCAACATGAACATACCTGTTTGAATAAACACGTAAAAACTACTTGCTGATTGTTAAATTATTCCTTCAATCATTCGTCTGTTTTGTTTGGGGGTAATGACAGAGTACTTCCTGTTCTTTTCGATCCTCATTTTTGACCTCATTCAATGTGACAAATGTTATCTTGAGTAAACCCTTTCATTCCCTCATTTGTCATTCTCAGCACTGAGCGTCTGCCCATTTTCATTAATTTTGCCACTTCTGAGGTGGTGACTGGGATTTGGGGCATGGAGGAAGGATGGAGAATAATTTTGTTTTTTTCTTAACAGTTGACCAATTATCAACCCCCCTCCCCACCCCCCCATTCACCACAATGTACATTGAATAATTTGGATTCACTTCATTGAATACTTGAAGGAATTCATACTTACCTTGGTTTAATCGGTGTCATACCTTGGGTTTGTTTTTTTGTTTTTTTTATTGCAATCTACAAATAACATTTGCTCTTGTCCGCTTCAGACTTGTAGGATCATCACTCCAGGTGCAGTGTCTACCTGCACACCTCCCCACCAGCAGCATAATGATTATTTCCACGATCCTACCTTTCTCCGCCAGCTATATGCGCCCTTTACAAAACCACTGAAACCGAGTTTGCAGAGATGCTCAAAAAAAAAAAAAAAACACCTTTAGAGGCCATTTTTTCCCCGCAAGCGGGGGTTGGCCTTTTTCGGGAACTGTGGTTGTTGTTGTTTTTCGGTCCCCTTTTTGAAGCAATGTTTTACGGCCGGATGCCCTTCTTGACGCCAACCCCTTTTGCCGCCTTTAACGACAAGCAGGGAATTACCAGTGAACTGGTACTCAATTTGCCGACCTCGGAAGGATGACAGGCTGAGTCAACCTCCCTGGTGTTAATTCAGCGATTGACCGCGATTCGAACCCAGGATCCTAGGATCCTAAGCCGGCACCCTAGCCGCTAGCCCAACACCAGGCTCAGCTGGACAGTATTCGTTGACCAACTTAAAGCAGTCATTTTGGCCTCCGTCATCATTCCGATGAATTGCGGTCACCATTTGGAATAGTGTATAAATTGGTTTGTCATCGGGCGTCACCGTTTTCGTTGACAAATTCATCGCTGAGTGCGTAGCTTGATTGACGACTACAACTCTGAATGTTTCCTCCTCTGTCTCGAATCACCTGTGAATGTGACGTCATAGACGCCTCTAATTTGCACCGCCTTCACATCAACGGGACTTATGCCCATTAATCATTGCCATTGATGCTCCAGACTTGCAAATGTTAATTTTTCTGAACTCAGAAATGGTATGAAAGCTTTTGCCGTTTTCTTGTATCTTAGTCTTATTTTAGTGTTGATGGTTAATTTTTCAGGTGAGTTTGGAATAAACATTTGAACACGCTTGAGTAATTGCACGTCATTGTTTTGGTGTGGATACAATATCATTTGAGATGCATCAGATTTTCAACCATTGCAATCAGCAAAAAGCTTTAAGTTTTTATCCAACGTTTGTCATTCATCGCTTTATTGTGATACGAGAGGCCACGCGGCATTGGATGGGGAAGCAAAACTTTCGGAGGGGATCGGTAAAGCTGTGTGGTGTCTCCGAAGCAGATGAGTCCATGGAGTAATGGTAATTCAAAGCAAGAGCAGGTTATGCTACACTTCCAGGTTATAGAAATTGTAATAATGAAAATTTTAAATTATGCAGTTGAGAACAAGAAAAACAACAACAACAACCTTTTTAGGACATTTTTACAGAAGTGACAGCAGGATACACTGGCTGCAGGTCGCCATCTTGTGTTAGTCAAGATGAACAGCATCACGACATTGGCAGCCAATCGTGGAAGTTGCATCCAGATGTTTGTTTTGTTCTCTCAAAAAAAAAGTGCAGGTATTGACAACCTTCGGCTACCAGGATGGCTTAGGCCTTAAAGGTATGCACACCGCTGAGCTGCCGATCTTGGTTTTGAATCTCGCCCCAGTTATAAACCTCTCGTCCTGTTTTGCAGGCAGGGCCTTGTTTCATTGTGCGAGCAGTTCCTTGGATGGACATCACGCGGTATCCTCTGCTGGTATTGGTGGACGTTAAAGATCTCATTGTCGTTTATGAACAGTAGGTGAGTTATCGCCAACACCCTAGCCAAATTCCTGCTGCAACGTATAGGGGGCATGGGCACCCCATCAATGCCACAAGTTAGTTATTCTACTCGGCCAAAAAGAAGACCTTGCAGCAGTGATGCTCGTCCATTCAAGGTGTTGCAGTTGGTCTAGAGCAGTCGGACATGGGTACAGACAGCCCTGATCACAGCTGGCTGTCTCAGATGAAACCAAACGGCCTCCTTTCTCTGTCCCACTTGTGCAGTTGAATAGTCTGGTCCGCTACCACTCACATCCCATTGACCTCACTGATCTGTCTTTTCTTGCCTGCACCAGTTAGTTGGGATCGACCTTATCGTGTTCTCAATCCATCAGATCACACAGCACACCGTTTCTGCGAACAGCTCGAGTTTATTGGGAGCTCACGCAAAGCAGAGTCCATGGAAATCAGAGAGCAAAGAGGAAGAAGATGTGGGTGACGAAGGCACAACCGAGCATGGGTGGGACAGCGTCAGATGACGCCACGTCCTAAACAGTAAAACAACAACAACCAATACTGGTAACCGCTATCACATTCAAACCCTGCTTCAGGTGAATCGGTGGCACTGTCCAAGTCTGACTAGACCAGGATTTTTTTTTTTGTGGTAAGATTTTGACAGGTTGGAATACATTGAGCTCCCTCCTATGTTTTCCGAAATCAACAACAGATTCAGAATTGTCGAGTGGGAAGGGAATACAAGCTTTGAAAGTTAGAGAATCATGCATCAGGAAAAGGAATGTTTGAAATGGAGTAATTACATGGTACTGAAAAAAAAAACCATTGCCCAGTTTTAAGTCATGGCAATGTCTTCTCTGGTCGTTCCTTGGTGTGTAGCTCGATGGTGGTGGTGTGGTGGGCGATGTCTTATTGCTGTAAAGAGAAAAAATGGGGTCCGGGGTGTTGTAAGGAGGTGGGAGTGAATGTTGATCAATTTACCTGCCCTTTTTATTTTGCATTGTCAGACATGCAAAGCTACAACAATGACTCGAGGTTAAGATGTGTAATTGGTGCAGAAATAGTGCATTCAGAAAGTATTCAGACCCCTTCACTTTTTTCACATTTTGTTATGTTGCAGCCTTTTGCTGAAATCGTTTAAATTCATTTTTTCCCTCATCAATCTACACTCAATACCCCAAAATGACAAAGAGAAAACAGGATTTTAGAAAGTTTTGCAAATGTATTAAAAAGAAAAAACTGAAATATCACATTTACATAAGTATTCAGACCCTTTGCTATGACACTTGAAATTTAGCTCAGGTGTCTCCCATTTCTCTTGATCATCTTTGAGATGTTTCTACACCTTGATTGGAGTCTACCTGTGGTAAATTCAATTGATTGGATATGATTAGGAAAGGCACACACCTGTCTATATAAGGTCTCACAGCTGACAATGCATATCAGAGCAAAAACCAAGCCATGAGGTCGAAGGAACTGCCTGCAGAGCTCAGAGACAGGATTGTGTCGAGGCACAGATCTGGGGAAGCCTACAAAAAAGGTTCTGCTGCATTGAAGGTTCCCAGGAGCACAGTGGCCTCCATAATTCTTAAATGGAAGAAGTTTGGAACAACCAGGACTCTTCCTAGAGCTGGCCGCCTGGCCAAACTGAGCAATCGGGGGAGAAGGGCCTTGGTAAGAGAGGTGACCAAGAACCCGATGGTCACTCGGGCTGAGCTCCAGAGATCCTGTGTGGAGATGGGAGAAACTTCCAGAAGGACAACCATCACTACAACACTCCACCGATCAGGGCTTTATGGCAGAGTGGCCAGACGGAAGCCTTTCACGTGTCTTTCACCGCTGACGAAGTAGCTGGAGGCATTATGTTTCTGGGTTGTCTGTCCGTCCGTCCACGATAGGTTCTCGTTACCACGATAACTTGAGAACGACAGAAGGGATCTTCGTCAAACTTGGTGCAGGTATGTATGATGAGTAAAGATGAATTGATTTGATTTTGGGGTCAAAAGGTCAAAGTCTGTAATAGGTTTATAACTTGAGAACAGCTGAAGGGATCCAATTCAAACTTGGTACATGTATGCATAATGATGTAAAGATCAACGGATTCGATTTTGGGGTCACGAGGTCAAAGGTTAGAGGTCCTGTTACGTAAACATTCTGTTGCCGAGCTAACCTGTGAACCAGTGATGGGATTTTGCCCAAACTTGAACACCTCTATATTATGATGCCAAGATGAACTCATTAGATTTTATCAATAGGTCAAAGGTCAGAGACTAATATGTTTTCATTACCATGATAATTTGACAACAGCTGAACGGAATCAAGTCAAATTTGGTACAAGTATGTATAATGACGCAAAGATGAACTGATTAGATGATGGGGTCAAGAGGTCAGAGGTCCCTTTCGGTAAAAAAAAATCTGTTACTGCGTTAACTCGTAAACCGGTGATGGGATTTTGACCAAGTTTTATATAAGTATATATTATGATTTAAAAAAAGAATGAACTGATTGGAGTTCTGCATCAAAGGTCAGAGGTCATGTCAGTAAAAATGTGATACTTAAATACAGCGGAAGGGATTTAAATCAAACTTCGTACAAGTATGTATCATGATGAACTAATGTGGGCGGAGGCATATCGGTCGACGTTGCGACGGCATAGTGCCGTTCTAGTTATTAGCTAGTTCCACCTTAGCCCTTGCTTTCCATACTTACAGAATTTCCTCTGTCGAGTCTTGTTTGGGTTGCTTGTGGGAGTGTAAACGCTGCAGAAGTACATCAACACTGACATTATGAGCACCAATCCCAGCAGTAACAAAGCTAGAATCCACCATCGTGCCTGGCACAAAACATGTTTTTTTAATTAATGGTAAGTTCAGTTGAACCATCTGGATAATACAACAAAGCAAAAGTTATTTATTACAGATGCACAACCTAAAATGAGCAGGTCCTACTAAAATGAGCAGGTGAAGGAGCTATGGAAACGAGCCATCTTGAACCTACCTATTTGTGTTTAGGTGCACCTACTTTTCTGACATCAAAATACCAAATCTGCTTTGCAGGTTAGGTGTTGCATCACTGAGTGCACCATCCCTTGGTTTGACGTTAAGCCTGGTGTCACGTCTGCTTGTATTGGACGATATGGGTCCCATGTCTCGACAGAGTGGCAGAGATATCACCGGCACTTTGGCCGAGTCCAAATTCCTGTCCTATCCTACAAAGGTCACTGCATCAGCAACAACGATAGAGCCAGGTGCTGCCTACGAGGGGAGGAAGAAGGTCTCGAGCAATGTACAAATCATTTCATCCATTTTACTCTTTACTTGATAATGTCGATGATGCCGATGCTCACAGGCAACAAATTACCAGTTTGTAGGCATTTTAATATCGATTTTGGCTTTTCTTTTGCATGATTAGTGTATTCTCTTATTTAACTCAAATATTTCGGCATTTGGGATCGATTCCTGGAGTTTAGGATTCGGTTTTGCATCTCTCATCAATGTTGTGGTGCAGGGTAAGTGAGAAATGCAGGAGGTACTGGGGGAGTGCGAAGGGAGCATTTTCGAAGCGTGGGCTGAAAATGAGTTTGGAGAAGACAGGTGATGTGGGTTGGGCAGCAGAGACTAGAAATTAATATCAGGTTGGAGGGGAAGGAGATCAGAGAGAGAGAGAGGAATGAGTATATGGGGTGAACAGTGACTGAAGATGGTCGATCGGAGGCCAAGGTGCAAAGGAGGGTATGGGTTGGTATACATGTGGAGGGAGGCCAAGGTGCAAAGGAGGGTATGGGTTGGTATACATGTGGAGGGAGGCCAAGGTGCAAAGGAGGGTATGGGTTGGTATACATGTGGAGAGAATGCGATGCTAGACATAACTAGGGCAATGTGACTGCGTTGCCAATATGCTTCCGCATAGTCCCTGCCTGTGATAACGGTTAGATGCCCTCGTTGACTTTTAAAAAATAAACAAGTTTGATTTCAATCCCTTCAGCTCTTCTCAAGTATGACATGTTTACCATGCATGACAGGTTTCACATCGATCGGTGAAGCGGTTTCCGAGAAGGGGTTTTTTTATTTTAAATATCGGCATTCAAGCTAATATGGCTGCCAAACCCTGACATATGACATCAAAAATGTACACTCTGCATATGTTTGGGTAGGGGAGCACGTTTGTGGAAGTTTCGTGTTGATCGGATAAAGTTTGTTTCTCTTTCCACGATGGCTGTTAAACCACGTGACCTATGACAGCATCATTTTCAAACTACATGCAGCAATGGTATTAGATGACGTTTGTAAAGTTTCGTATCGATAGGGTAAGCAGTTTCTGAGATATAATTATTTAATATTTTCCTGCAATCCAATATGGCTGCCACACTATGTGACCGATGACGTTTTCGTGATCAACTTTTAGTCGCTATGCCTAGTTGATGACACAGTTTCGAGTCGATATCTTCGGTGGTTTGGGAGATTATTTTTTTTTGAATGGTTTTGGTTAAATACAATGTGACTGCCAAACCATGTGACCTATGATGTCATAAATTTAATATTTAAATACAAATGGGTCATAGATCATATGCATGCAATTTCAGATTTTTAGGATAAGGCATCTTACTATAATTCACCAATTGTCCGTCCGTCCGTCCGTCCGTTAGAAGGTACCGCAAAAACGGGTGAACCGATCGCAACAATATTTTGGTTGGGTAACCCTGGGATCTCCTGGATTAAAATAGGGTATACACGTATTGCTTTTCCAATTTCAGCTTTGGCCTCCAGCATTTTCAGGTTTGGACTCCCGCATAACGTTATTTTCCCGGGTGCCGCACAAACGGCTGCACCGATCTCTGCACGGCTGCGCTGCACAGCTGCAGTGATTGGCTGCACCGATCGGACTCGGTGACCTTGGACAAAGACCTTTTATAAGGACATGGGTTGAATCCCTGCTTGAGAGAATGCCAACCCCCTCCCTGCCATCACGGTCGTCTCTCCAATTCACAATCCCACGAGATATGCGGAAAGGGCGACCCAAAACCAATTATCTTCTTTTTGTTTCGTATATAAACACCTCCGGGAGACAAAGGTGATCCCGGGGGAGGAGGCTATTTCACAGCACCACTTGGTTGTCTGCGACATAAGGGTGAAAGGTGCGAGGAGAGCTCGGCGGGTGAAGTACCAACCGAGAATGAAGGTGTGGAGGTTGAAAGAGGTGACAGTAAGGGAGGCATTAAAAGAGAGGCTGAGTAGGGTAGAGGATGATGTGGTTGAGCTTGAACGTGGTTGGATGTCTATGAAAGATAGTCTGTTGGGAGCCGTTGGTGAGGTATGTGGATGGACAATAGGACCACGGAGGCACTCGGAAACATGGTGGTGGGATGAGGAAGTTGGAAAGAGGATTGACGAGAAGAGGAGGAAGTTCAAGGGGTGGCAGAAGGCGAAGGGTACGGGAGCAGAAAAAACAGAGCATGAAAGTTATAAGGCAGGCAAGAAGGCTGCAAAGAAGGAGGTAGCAAAGGCGCAGGAGGCATGTAGAAAAATGTTCGGAGAAAGCTTGGATTCGGAAGAGGGTCAGAGAGCGGTATTCAGGATTGCAAAGCAGATAGCGAAAGAGAGGTGTGATGTGATGGGGGTGAGTTGCTTGAAGGATGCAGTGGGACAAATCGTTGTGGACCCAGATGGAATTAAAGGAAGAAAGAAGAGATATATGGAAATGCTGTTGAATACAGAGAATGAATGGGATGGCAACATAGAGTAACCCAGTTTTAGGACCGGCAGAGAAGATAACTGAGAAGGAAGTTGAGGAAGCGATAAAAGCAATGAAGAGTAGAAAAGCGGGAGGGCCGACGGGAGTTGTGGGAGATATGTTGAAGGCAGCAGGAAGTTGGGGTGTGTAGAGAATGACAGAGATCTGTAATCTGGTGGTGAAAGAAGGCTGCATTCCAGTGGATTGGGAACTGAGTACCCTCGTCCCTCTATACAAGAGGAAAGGTGACCCTCTGGAGTGTGGCTCGTACCGAGCGATAAAGTTATTGGAGCATGGAATGAAGGTATTGGAAAGGGTGTTGGAGAGGAGGATAAGGAAGAAGGTGAAGATCGACGAAATGCAGTTTGGATTTATGCCAGGAAGAGGAACGACAGACACGCTCTTTATTGTGAGGCAGTTGCAGGAGAAGTACATGGAGAAGAGGAAGAAGTTGTTTCTTGGGGTTGTTGATCTGGAGAAAGCATTCGATAGGGTTCCACGTGAAGTATTGACATCGGCATTGAGGAAGTTCGGAGTGGAGGAATGGTTGATCAGAGTAGTGATGGCAATGTACAAAAGAGCACGCACAGCTGTAAGGACGAAAGACGGGAACAGTGGTGAGTTTGAGATGAAGGTGGGAGTGCATCAGGTGTCGGTACTAAGTCCACTACTATTTGTAGCTGTGACGGAGGTGCTGGCTCAGAACGTAAAGGAGGGTTTACTGTGGGAGTTGTTGTATGCAGATGATCTGGTGTTGATTGTGGAAGGTATGGATGGACTGAAGGAAAAGATGAACAAGTGGAAGGAATGTATGGAGACAAAAGGTCTGAAGGTGAATATAGGAAAGACGAAGGTGATGGCAAGTGGTAAAGCATGTGGTGAGGTGGAAAGAACTGGGAAGTGGCCATGTGCTGTGTGCAGGAAGGGTGTCAGAGTGACCTCCATTCAATGTACAATGTGCGCTGAGTGGGTTCATCAAAAATATAGTGGTCTGAGAGGGTCATTAACCAGTGTGGCAGCGACATTCAAATGTAAGGTGTGCACAGAGGGAGCTGCAGAAGGAGGTAATGTTGAGTTGGATCTTGGAGACGGCGTGAGGCTGGAATGTGTTAAAACATTTTGCTACCTCGGAGACATGCTGAATGGAGAAGGTGGATCAGACTCGGCAACGGTTGCAAGAGTGAGATGTGCATGGAAGAAGTTTCGGGAACTGAGTGGCATGCTGACGAGGAGGGGAGTGTCGTTGAAGCTGAAGGGAAAGGTGTATGCTGCATGTGTGAGAAGTGTTATGATTTATGGGAGAGAGACATGGGTAATGAACGTAGAGCAGCAACGAAGGCTGGAAAGAGTGGAAATGTGAATGGTTCGGTGGATGTGCGGAGTATCGTTGAGAGAGAGGAAGACAAATGATGAATTGCGAAAGATGATGGGAATAGAGCCTGTGATTGATGCTGTGAAGAGAAACAGGTTGAGATGGTTTGGTCATGTGTTGAGGAAGGATGAAAGTGACTGGTTTAGAAGAGTGATGGAAATGAATGTAGAAGGAAGTAGAGGATGGGGAAGACCGAGAAAGACTTGGCTAAAGATGGTGGAAGAAGAAATGCGGGCAAGGGGGTTAACAAGGAGAGATGCAGAAAATAGGGCAAAATGGAGAAGATTGTCATGGGGACCGCAAGGCTAACCCCCACTCTAGCAGGGAAAATGGCCTTAAAATGCATGTTGTGTGTGTTGTTGTATATAAACATCATTAAAAGTAAATAATGACCTCGGCCAAAGTTCAAACGACATGGGTTTAATCTCTACATGAGATAATTCCACATAGCTGTTTGGGCGGTGTATGAGCTATTGATCGCTGTCTCCATCGATCTTGCAAAGGCCGTAACACCTATCGGCTCAAAATCCTTTTAACTGTTGACTTGGTAGTTTTTACAATGAAGGAAACATTAACAATGTTGTTTAGAGTTTATTTTGTGATTGGAGTTATGTTGTTTGGAATAAAAAAAAGAGATATCGAGTTCAAGTGAATGACGACATGCCGTGATGGTTTCTACTTTCTGAACGTGAACTTCACTGATCGCCATATGCAGATTCGCCACGGACCCACCGATCGATGTTTCTATAGTGAACGTACCCGTTTGTTTGCGAACGGGTACGTTTTTCATGGAAGTCCTTCACGAACTTGCTGTCCATGTTTGACGTGCGACTGAAGGTGCTGCAGGAATGTGGAATTTATTGGTTTCATGCTTTAGCATTCGCCGTATCTGCATTGCCTGTTTGCTTCTGGCCTCCCACCCGTGCGTAGCACGGGTACCTCACTAGTTCATTTAAAACATTTATGGCTGGTATTCCACTTCAGCAATGATGCCATAATTATCATGCTTTTGTTCCCCATTGGGAGTACTTGACAATGTGGCAAGTTTCAAATTTCTCCATGTAGTGGTTTCTGAGAAATAATTTTTTAATTAATTGCATTTAATCCAAGATGGCTGCCATACAATGTGACATATGATGTCACCATTATCATTAAAACATTATACGTGGGTGTTGCTGCTATCCTGAAAGTTTTGTCTCAATCGGACATGTAGTTGTTGAGAAAAATGAGGTTTAGCCCGTGCATATGTAATGTCTCCTGCCACCTTCGGAGGCAGAGGCATAAAAATATAGGAAGTTGAAAGGGAAAGTTCTGATCTTCTGGAGATGGAATGTTTATATGAGGAAGGATAACAATAAGGTGGGGAGAGTTGGCTGCGGACAGATGGAGAGGTGTAGTT
This sequence comes from Myxine glutinosa, assembly GCF_964187855.1. Classification (NCBI taxonomy): domain Eukaryota; kingdom Metazoa; phylum Chordata; class Myxini; order Myxiniformes; family Myxinidae; genus Myxine; species Myxine glutinosa. The sequence continues at coordinate 38,859,479 of NC_136267.1, forward strand.
GTACTGTGGTCAAGGTATGTCAGAAGAATGTTTCCATTGGACCCTCACCCCTTATGGAGGGAAAAGAAGATCAATGACTGAGCATACTCAACTGATTGCCTCTTATTGTCCACCAATAATATAATCTTTTCATTTGTCAATTTACTTGCGTAGCCAATGCTACTTACCCTGACCCACTCAGACATCGATTTGAATTTGGTTGGACGAAAGATGGCGTTCTTGAGACGAGAGAAGGTTCCTTCTGGATTGACGATGCGGCAGCGCTGGAACGAGTCACAGTATCCACGGTAGTTGCCACATGAAGAGCCTGGGTTCAGGCGCAGTAAAGTGTGGTGAAAAGCGGTTGCCCAGCGTGAGTCGTCCGTGCTGGAACAGGACCGAGGGTCTCCTGTGGTTCATCAAGCAATCCGTCTGTTTGGTTTAGTCACATTTGAGTAGCAAGGCTGGTCAATGATTAAGAATGGAAATTATTTCATGTGCTCAAACTCAACAACTAGTAATGGTCAATGTGAGAAAAGCACTCGTAGGATTTACAGGAAAAATACAGGACACATACAGGAAAAATTACAAGGTTTTTCCCCTCCCCACATGTCCTACACATTCCTTTTATTGTCTCCTCCTGACAACCTCTTCTAAACATTCTTCATTTACTTGTTCTTTCCAAATTCATCCCCCTTTCTCAATCTAAGTTATGCCGAACGCTCCAATTGCATCACTTAACCATATTTCTGTTTGTTTGGAGGGGGGGGGGGGGCGATTCTTTGGTCATTAATCTTCTCTGCAGACCTTGATATAATGAGGATGCTATGGCAGAGTGTGGAGTGATCAACGAAAAGATCAGGGAGATTTCCCAGAGAATCAAATCGTTGAGGAATAGGGCTTGGGACCAAGACAATGCTTTGGGGCACTTTGGCCTCGACAGGTAAAGGAGACGAGATAAGAGGATTCCGTTATGAGGCATGGGCTCACGAAGTCTGGCCTTGAATGCAATAGGCTGAGTTGGGAGAGCAAGACCAGGTGCCAAACTGTGTCAAACACTTGAGATGTCTGGAGTTAGTGTACATAACCCAATGATTTGGGCGTTTGTGCAGTATAGATACAGAGAGACAATTCTGATGTCTTATCTGAAATTCAGGTCCTCTATCCCTTGTTAAGAGCCTTTACAAGGCAGCAGCAGAGAGCAGAAGGCTTAAGAGAGCAGCAGCAGCATTTCGATGGTGGAGTGATTGCTTCGGAAACCGAACTAATGATCTGACTTCAGCTGATTTTGCTTATAATTTGAAGCAGAAATTTTAGATGGATGTGATGCACCATCAGGACTCTGAGGAAGGCGACGTTTGAGAATTTAGCCTCAAGGTTAACCCAGATCTTTTCTAGCTCTCCTGAGCATACACAGTTGTTGCTCGTCTATTGAGCTGAGAGTGCTTGCGCATATGCTTTTATTGAAGTGGTGGCCTGCCTTGTTTGAAGGCAACTTCCTCAAAACAAGATTGGCTCCCAGAGGCGAGAGGATGTGTGCAATAGATGCAGACCAGATGGGATAAACGAGAGAGAGAGAGAGAGAGAGAGAGAGAGAGAGAGAGAGAGAGAGAGAGAGAGAGAGAGAGAGAGAGAGAGAGAGAGAGAGAGAGAGAGAGAGAGAAAGAAAGAAAGAAAGAAAGAAAGAAAGAAAGAAAGAAAGAAAGAAAGAAGCCTTTCATGGAAGACTTCGCAGACGACAATATCTGGGGCAGCAGAGACACAAGATCAATCTGGAAATGAGAGGGCAGTTTGCAGTCCTTGTCAGTCACCCTGAGTGATAGCCAGAGAGATGGACTCTCACCAATAACTGTCAGATGAACCAATTGGTGCGGTCGACGAACTGGAGACGTTGGAGAGAAAGTTAGTCATTTCCAGCTCTGGAAGGAAGGGTTCGCCATTGGCACAAATCCGAGTCTGAAAGTTCACAGGTTGTCAGACCAATCGAGTCGCAGAAGTCCTTTGCTGCAATCCAGTGGCTTGTCGAAGAGGTACCAACACCCAGCCAATTGGCATGGTGACAGTTGAAATTGCTCCATATGAAGAAAAGGGTGTTGGGATTGCTCGTTATGAGTTGGTGCATGTTGGCAGAAAGAGGTGTAAATAGTCACTGCTAGGTGGATGGCAGAGCACGCGGACAAACGAGGTGATTGCTGAGAGGAAAGCCCAGCCAAAGGTACGCTTGGGGGTTTAGAGGGTTGAGAACAGGACATGGGCAGTGATAAATGGAGTTCTTGATGGAAACTGCAACTCCACCGCTGGGACGGGGTTCTGGCCTGCCAAAACTGAGGAGACAATTGTTGTGCAAACTGCACAACTCTTCAGTATTTTGAAAACAAACAAACAATCGGGTTCTAATTTAGCATAAAAATTCCTTATTTCTGGCTGTCAAGGAAGCATTGTTTGGTTGTTTTCATCCAGTGTCATTGGTCGTCCACAGCAATGACCATCTCCGGTCGCAAGTTCTTAGGTATCGACTTTGTCAATGGAAAACTGTGTTAACGTCAGCTTGGTATAAATCTCGAGTCTTTTCTATTTTTATTTTCTTAATATCCGTACAGAGTTCAAATATTATGGAACATTCTTCAATTCCCATCATAGTTTATTCCCATTGTTCTTAAAGGAATGTTCTGAAATGACTTCTTTACCTGGATTCATACAGCAGAGGTGGCAATGTTTCTCCATATCTTTGCTTTCACAAAAACATTCCTCCAAACCATGCTTCTTGCATACAGAGGCAGCACACACCTGTGGGTTCCAAAAGATGGTTTAGGAGAAAGCCCACAACCGCATAAACAAACCACATTTTGCCACCGACTTCAAATCTACAATGTCTCGAGTCCCTGACTCAATGTTTGACCCTTTACCATTCCATGCCTTAAATTTCCACTTGAGCCGACAGTCTTAAAACGACACTTCTCCCTGCTCTCAAATGTTGTGTTTGTGTGCTTCCCCTTCTCTCCCCATCTTGTCTTCCGCTCCCTCTTTTTATATATTTTGTTTGTCTGGTTGATTTGTTTGTGAAATAAATGTTAGCTCTTTCACGAGCCTCGATTCAGTATACAAAACAAAAAAAAAACCCGACAGACAAATGTGAGACAAGCACGAAGAAAAATGTTTTTTCTCCATTGTTGGATTTGTCCGACTCGTCGACTGGAATTTTATTTTTGTCCAACACCGACTGGAATCTTCTTCCAGAAAGCAAATTTGGCTTCCGTCTAGCCCGAGGCACACCGACTACTACAGTTCGATTGCAGCAAATGCAATACAATCATCAGCATACTATAATACGCAATTTGGTGTGTCTGTCTGTCTGCCTGACGATTTTTCACCGTGATACATTCGGTCGATAGTTATCAAATCTCAACCGAAATTGACAGGAGGACTGAGGGTCACACGATGGAGGTTGTGGCGATTTAACTTGCCCTCCACCCCAAGGGTGTTTTCCCCACAAAGGGGGATGAGTGTTGAGGTGTATATCGGTGTTAAGATAGCTTTATCGTGGCGTTTTTCCAAGGCCGCTTCTAATAACAAAAGTAACAACACCAACAAATATAATAGCATAATATTAATGTTATTTCAAAACAATATTAACACTAACTAGAACGGGCACTCGGTAGAGCGCATACCTTCGCCGCAGCTACTGTTCTGTACTTGGCATGGGAGTGTAGGGAACAGAACAACAAAAATACGATTTTGACCTTTTCGTGACCTTGACCTTGACCTTTGACCCGATTGCTCCCAAAATCTAATCAAATGTGTCCCGTATAATAACCAATCATCCCACCAAATTTCATGCAATTCGGTTGAATACTTTTTGAGTTATGCGAATAACATACACACACACACACAGACATACAAATAAATACACAGCGATCAAAACATAACCTTCCGCTTTTGCGAAGGTAATAATATCTCCCCCTCCCCAAGGGGTTATTCCACCTTGAACAAACGACGTGTTAATGTATAAACAGCGTATTGTGCCGTTTTCGTGGAAGCACGCCCTACCAAAAATAAACATAGGGGCAATACCCCTGGGCGCTCACCGGGTATAATAAACAGTATACTGCACTGAATAAAGGTATTTTAAACCAATTTTAATTATTTTAAACCTTGTGGTCAAGTTCCATCGAAATAGTGTGTGTAGTTTCAGAGGAAAAAGAAAATTTCTATTTTGGGGGGTCAAACCTGGATGCACTTTGACCCCCAGTAGACCCCTTAGACCCCGATTTTACATTTTTAAAAAATGTTTTTATGCAGTGAACAAACTTTAGTCACAACACAACAAATATCATTTGTGCCAAATTTGGTCGCAATCCCTTCAGTGGTTTCGGAGAAGTTGCAAGTGTTTATGGACGGACAGACGGACGGACGATGCGCCATCACATAAGCTCCCCTGAACTTCGTTCCAGGTGAGCTAAAAATGAAGTGAGGACATCAAATTCCAGGATGTTTTGAACAATTTATTTGATTTCAAAATTTGAAATCCAGAGGAAATTTCTCGTATGCATTTAATTTCACTTTTAGTGTCTATTTGTAATATCACTGGTCAACAAAATTTTAAAAGTTTTATGGTTCTAGTATATTTTGAGGTGATTCTAACCAACATGAACCTGTAGATTTCGATTATGATATCCAATTTTCACGAGCACATCCAGTTTTTGAGAACCAGTATACCATAGGAATATCAGCCACAGCCGAAATTTGGGTCAAATTCGTCTTGTACTCACTAATCAGTACTTTGTAACGAGACTATCTGAGCTGGAAAGCGTTGCTTGGGATAGTTTTGTGGCTCTTGCTGACAATTACCTTGGAAATTTTCGAGCACCAAATTATGAAGAGCTTGTGGACAAGATGTTGAAGAGTTACCAGGCGCCCGGTGTTCGAATGTCACTCAAGATACATTTATTCCATTCTCATCTGGACTTCTTTCCACAAAATCTTGGCGATGTCAGTGATGAACCTGGAGAAAGGTTTCACCAGGAAATCGCCATCATGGAGACTCAATATCAAGGCCGATTCAATCCAAACATGATGGGCGACTACTGTTGGACTTTACAGCGTGAAAGTGATTGCTCATACAAACGCAAAAGTAAAGTTCAGAAGCACTTTTAATGTGATGTAAATAAAAACTTAAAGTTCATATTATTTTTTGTGATTTTTATGAAAGTTCATATTATTTTTGGAGATTTACATTTTTTATGTGATGTAAATAAAAACTTAAAGTTCATATTATTTTTGTGATATTTTATAAAGTTCATATTATTTTTGGAGATTTACATTTTTTATGTGATGTAAATAAAAACTTAAAGTTCATATTATTTTTGTGATATTTTATAAAGTTCATATTATTTTTGGAGATTTACATTTTTTATGTGATGTAAATAAAAACTTAAAGTTCATATTATTTTTTATGATATTTTATAAAGTTCATATTATTTTTGGAGATTTACATTTTTTTATGTGATGTAAATAAAAACTTAAAGTTCATATTATTTTTGTGATATTTTATAAAGTTCATATTATTTTTGGAGATTTACATTTTTATGTGATGTAAATAAAAACTTAAAGTTCATATTATTTTTGTGATATTTTATAAAGTTCATATTATTTTTGGAGATTTACATTTTTTATGTGATGTAAATAAAAACTTAAAGTTCATATTATTTTTTATGATATTTTATAAAGTTCATATTATTTTTGGAGATTTACATTTTTTTATGTGATGTAAATAAAAACTTAAAGTTCATTTTATTTTTGTGATATTTTATAAAGTTCATATTATTTTTGGAGATTTACATTTTTTATGTGATGTAAATAAAAACTTAAAGTTCATATTATTTTTGTGATATTTTATAAAGTTCATATTATTTTTGGAGATTTACATTTTTTATGTGATGTAAATAAAAACTTAAAGTTCATATTATTTTTGTGATATTTTATAAAGTTCATATTATTTTTGGACATTTACATTTTTTATGTGATGTAAATAAAAACTTAAAGTTCATATTATTTTTTGTGATATTTTATAAAGTTCATATTATTTTTGGAGATTTACATTTTTTTATGTGATGTAAATAAAAACTTAAAGTTCATTTTATTTTTGTGATATTTTATAAAGTTCATATTATTTTTGGAGATTTACATTTTTTATGTGATGTAAATAAAAACTTAAAGTTCATATTATTTTTTGTGATATTTTATAAAGTTCATATTATTTTTGGAGATTTACATTTTTTTATGTGATGTAAATAAAAACTTAAAGTTCATATTATTTTTGTGATATTTTATAAAGTTCATATTATTTTTGGAGATTTACATTTTTTTATGTGATGTAAATAAAAACTTTAAGTTCATATTATTTTTTGTGACAATAAACAGACTTATTGAGACTTAATCAAGAAATTCGAATGCTCTAAAGATTTTTTCCACACTTATGATGTACTACGTCAAGGTTACGTGATAGCGAAATTTTAAGGTCAGATTCGGATTCGTGGGCACCAAATTAGAAACAGTTGAAAATAAGTCAGAACCAATTTGGCTGTTGACCAGCGTAATCTTTTATTACCTCCTCCACCGAAGGTAGATGAAAGTTGTTTTCACCTCTGTTGTTTGTTTGTCTGTGAACAGAATATCTCAAAAAGTTATGGATGGGTTCGCACAAAACATGGTGGGTAGGTGGGGTGTGCAACAAGGACGAATTGGTTCGATTTTGGTACATGGATCTGTGTACAAAATTTTTAAATAGATTCTTCACCATTGAGAGGTGTGGCCAAAAACGATGTTCTCCTTCCTTTGGTGGCGGAGGTACCGACACACCTCTATTACGCGAGAGACACGATATCTCAAAAAGTTATGGATGAATTGGGTCGGTGACGAGAACAAGCCAATTAGATTTTGGTTCAGATCCTGATGCAGATCCGGCCTATCAGTATCAGTGGCCTACAAAATGTCAACTGTTCAGCTTAGCGGAGGTTTTCGCTCTATTGAGTGTCCTAGTTCTCATGTGAACACAATGGCTTCTTAACCATGGCAACGAGGGGTCTAAAAGGTGTCTTGACCAGACTTGTTCTTCACGGGTCATTATTGACTGTACGAAGATAATTAAGTAACATGGTGATGCTCATGGTACCATATCCCGAAAAGATCTCTCGTATTTCACCAAAAGTCACAAATGATGGAGATGCTCATTCCAGCACGTCTGGAGCACGTACCCCGTTAATGCAGACTTGAGTACCACTCTTGCAGAGTGTCATATCAGACTTGGGGTTCGGTTTTGGGCATGACGTAGTGTCGCCACTGCAGTAACTGGACTCCGAACACTCGCTCTCCCGATGGCATTGCTCTTCCGCTGGTGCAAAGACGCACTCTGGAGTGCAGCACAGGCCCTGACTCGGACTGCAGAGAAAAATCAGGAATTGGCAAGTGATCGTTTTGTTGCTTTGAAGATTGACAAGTTGTCACGTTCTCATCTCGAATGAGCAGACTACGAATGTAACAAACTCGCGTACGTCCGGCTCAGTTTACGATCCTCTCGTGCATGCGCATACGTGTTCTGTACCTGCAAATGGCGTTTGGCTTGAGATGACAACGTTGACGTTCTGCCTGGTCTGCAGAGTAACAGCAAGTGTCATTACACTGTTTGGCGAAGCCACAATCACACTGCTCTCCTTCTTCCATAATTTGGTTCCCACAGATCTGCTGCGGCTCTGCAGAGGGGGGGAAAAGCTGGTCCAGAATATAGAACATTTTGGTCTCCAAAAAAGTTTCAATTTGCAATATATGAAACAAGAAAAAGAGCAATCACAGATTGCAACCCCTCGCCAGGATGTATTTTCAGTGGTTTTTAAGGCTTTTGTGTTGAAACAAATATAGCGGCCGAACCACGTGACCGATGACGTCATTATTCTTTTCTAAACTTATTTATTCCTAGATTATGCTCAAGAAATTTCATCTTGATCGGCTGAAGTTTTGTACTTGTCAAATTATGACGTCATAATGGAGGCATCTATAGCATCATCATTAACATATTTTATTGCCCATGGAGAGTTCTTTACAATGAGCCATGTCTCAATTTTTTCTATTCAGCACTTTTGGAGCTATAAAGGTGCAATTTTTTTGGTTTTTCCAAGATGGCGACCGAACCACGTGACCGATGATGTCATCATTGAGTTTTTTTCTCTACCAGTTTATGCCGACATGGCGCTCAAGAAATTTCATCTTGATCGGATGAAGTTTTGTACTTGTCGAATTATGACGTCATAATAGAGGCACATATGACATCATCAACAACATATTTTATTCCCCATGGAGAGCTCTTTACAAATAGCCATGTCTCAATTTTTTTCTATTCAGCACTTTCCGAGATATAGAAGTGCAAAGTTTTTCCTTTTTTCCAAGATGGCGGCCGAACCACGTGACATATGACGTCATAATTGTCATAAAAAAATTATACAGGTGGAGTTGCACCTATGGTGAAAACTTCCCGTCAATCGGTCCAACGGTTGCAGAGAAAATCATATTTATTCTGTGCGGACAAACAGACAAACAAACAAACAGACAAACAAACGGACTCAAATGCAATACCCTCTCCTCTGGCGAGAAGGTAGAGAAGACCACAAAAATGAATAACAGGACAATTATATTTTCTTGCTTGCATACCAGTCTCTGTTGTTCCATTTGCCACACTCACCAACAAAGCAAAACCTCTTCATGCCACGCAGAACCTTGCTGATGTTGTGGATGGAACATGGAGAGAATTTCTTGTTGTTCTCTTTGTCAACAATTGTTGCACGGGGATGCATTAAAAAGTTTCCCAATGGACTGTGCTGCGACTCCCCAGGCGTGCATCTGCTCGCCACATCATGCTGAAAAAGGCAGACGTTGAAAGGTCACGATGTTTCAAAATGATCGTGACTTTTCGAGGAGGAAAGGAAGAACGGGGAAAAGGAGAAGTTTAGTTAAACTTTTTCACGACCACTTGCTTAAAACATTCGGTCGACACCTGGACGAACACGTCTAACCTTGGAGCCAAAGTTGTGGCCAATCTCGTGTGCCAGGGTGACGTGTGTGATAGCCGTTGGCAGCACCGCACCGTAGTGTTGGACGGTCACGACCCCCGTGTTGAATGACCTCCAACGACCATCACCGGAACTACGGTGTGGTGCGCAGACGCCCACCAAATTTCCTGGCGAGTGCGAAGTGTCAGATCAATCATCACCATTTTAACCATCACCATCTCCATCACCATCTTCGATGCACTTGTCCTTCAACTTAGTGACGTCACAACAAATTGAAAACCATCGAAGACGTTCGCGACAACTCGATCGGCTTATTACCTGGCTCCCCAATCCAGGCCAAGCCGAGTGTACCGTCGGCAAAGGTACGGTTAGTGAAGATGTACGCCAGGCAGAACTCCTGGAAGTTGCTCTCCGAATGGAGGTCCAGCATCTTCTCGATGCCGACGGATGCGAATCGAAACGGATTGCTGGGATCCGTGTTGGTTGTGTTGATCTGCGACACAAAGGGAAAACACAATCCCATGTTGAGACTTGCAGCTTCACCTGCGGCACGTTTCACCGCCCAGTGCCTGGTTTTTTTTTTTTTTTTTTTTTTTTTTGTGTACTGAATCGAGGCTCGTGAAAGAGTTGGTCCAGTACATGATTGTCTACAACTAATTATTTCCTTCGATGATAAATTAATAAACGATTGCGGGTGCAACAGGATTTCACATTCTTAATTTAATTATATATATATATACACAATGGTCTAAGGCTCGTGGAGGAACTTGTACATGATGCCAGCCAAGGAAGGACATTAAGACACACCAGCGTACTTTAACATGAATTACAAGAACACTTGGAGATGGACAAATCAGCACAGAATGTGGGATTTGAACCTGGGATCCCCATCTCACAAGCCACTCGCCCAAAATGGGGGTAACCAAACAGGTATTCGACTATGCGTTTGTCTCCACTCCAGGGGAAAAAAATGAGCCGTCAATTTTTAAACATTTTTTGTCATAATTATTTACCATGCATTGAAAAAACACACCAAACACCAGAATACTCCACTCTCTGCCGCTCCATTCCTCTTCCCTCAGATCGGCAGTCTGCAGCCTCCTCACTCTCTGAAGACCTGGACAAAATCACAGACTGGTCAAACAAGTGGAACATGTCTTTCAATCCTGCCAAATCTCACTCTCTTACTATGTCTCTCCGAAAAGATCGACTGGACAACCCTCCCATCTACTTTCTCAACAATCCTCTCCAAGAAGTTCTGTCACTCAAGCTTTTGGGTCTCACTATCTGCCACGATCTTTCTTGGGAAAACCACATTTCCAAGCTGGCCTCCAAAGCCAGTCGCCGACTGGGCATCCTCCGTCGTGCGAAGTCCTTCCTCGGCACACCTGAGCTCCTCACCACTTACAAGGCTTTCATCCGCAGCTCAATGGAATACTGTTCTCCCCTATGGGCTGGTGCTCCTGCCTCACACCTGGCTCGGCTTCACGCTGTTGAATCCAAAGCTTTCAAAATCATTGGAATCTCCCGCGATGAAGCTATCTCTGAGGGCCTTTCACTCACTCACCGCAGGCAGGTAGGTGGTCTTTCTGTCTTCTACCGACTCCTCTCCGGCCTTGCTCCCCCTGCTCTCTCTGTGCTCTGTCCCCCAAATATTCCTACAGGTCGCACAAGATCTGCCAGCAACCCTCTGATGGTTAAACTGCCGAAATCTCGGCTCTCTGCTCACCTTCACTCTTTCATTCCTCTTTTCTCCCGCCTGTGGAACAAACTCCCACACTCCCTTCAATCCCTCTCCTCCCTCCAGGTCTTTAAAACAGCTGTTCACCACCATCTCTTATCTTCCCCCATCCATAACCTTGATCTTTTCTACCCCCACTAATTCACCCCAGATCCACCTTGTTTGAAATTCCAACTTATTTCCTGGAAATCCTGGCAGTGTCCATATGTTTATACCTCTCCCACCCCCCCCCCCCCTTCACATGCCTCCCCCCCTTCACATGCCTCCCCCCCTTCACATGCCTCCCCCCCAAAGCCCTCTCCCTCCCACAGATCTCTCGATGTCTCCATGTCTCTCGGTCCCTGCTCTCAAATGTTGTGTTGTGTCCTTCCCCCTCTCTCCCCATCTTGTCTACCGCTCCCGATGTTATTTGTTTTATGTGTCTGTTTGTCTTTCTGTGTGATTAATGTTCGCTCTCTCACGAGCCTCGATCTTGTATACAAAAAAAAAAAAAAAAAAAAAAAAATATGTGGAAATAACTGTACAAACTAGGACGGCATTCGGTAGAGAGCATACCTCCGCCTGGTTGTCCATATCAGTCAAAGGTGAAGAATCACTTTAAAAATTCTCCTAGCCGGATCCGGATCTTCACAAAAATTGAAGCGATTCTTACTTGTCACACACACAACCTGTCCAACAAGTTTCGTCCAAATCCATCCGTAACTTTTTGAAATATCCTGCTATGTATCGTTTTTGGCCCTATCTCCCAATGGTGAAGAATCACTTAATTAAATAATTATCATAATCCGAATCCATATTCACATGATCACCAAAATCGAATCGAATCGTCCTTGTCAGACACCCAACCGGTCCACCAGGTTTCGTCCAAATCCGTCCACAACTTTTTGAGATATCCTGCTATGTATCGTTTTTGGCCCGATCTCCCAATGGTGAAGAATCACTTACAAAAATTAAATAATTCTCATATCCGAATCCATATTCAGAACTTCACCAAAATCGAATCGAATCGTCCTTGTTAGACACCCAACCGGTCCACCAAGTTTCGTCCAAATCCGTCCACAACTTTTTGAGATATCCTGCTATATATCGTTTTTAGCCCGATCTCCCAATGGTGAAGAATCACTTACAAAAATTAAATAATTCTCATATCCGAATCCATATTCAGAACTTCACCAAAATCGAATCGAATCGTCCTTGTCAGACACCCAACCGGTCCACCAAGTTTCGTCCAAATCTGTCCATAACTTTTTGAGATATCCTGCTATGTATAGTTTTTGGCCTGATCTCCCAATGGTGAAGAATCACTTAAAATATTCTAGTAGCCGGATCCGAATCGGGATCTTCACCAAAATCTAATCATTTCGTTTTTGCCACATCTGCTACATCTCTGCCAAATTTTGTCCGAATCCGTCCACAAAGTTTTGAAATATTTTCTTCACAAACGGACAGACAGACAAACGGACAGACAGACAGGGGTGAAAACATAACCTCCGTCCACCTTTGGTGGCGGAGGTAATCAGCATGGAGTAGCTTGTCCCTTAGTTTTCTCTAAATAATCCAATCTTTTGGTCAAACTTTCACAAAGCTTCTTGCATCCAGAAATGTTCATATTGTCCCATTCATGTTTGACAGCTTCCCAAAGTTGGTAGGAATTTGCAAATTTCATTCCAATAAGTTTGTGATGAATATAGGCCCAAATATTCTCTACGGGGTTCAAATCGGGACTCTGACCAGACCAGAACATAAGTTTTAGGGACTTTTTCTCCAACCACATTTTGGTGGCTTTTGCAGTACTAGGGCGTGCCCGTACGTGGGTGCAAAAAAACATGCGTGCAAACAACAACAACAAAAAAAAACTTTGAAACCACGTGGCAGTAACGACCACAGAACCCCCCCCCCTCTATTTACATGAAATGGTTTGGTCCATTCGCAAAGCCAAAGCGAACGGCTTGCGAGTACGGTGACCATACCTTGGGAACCACTTGTCCGATTAATTTCAAACCTTGAAAAGGCACATCCTCGGGTCCCCAGCAATATACCTGGCAAGTTTCAATTAGATCGGACCCGTGGTTGTCGAGAAACAGCGGTCACAGACAAACACACACACACACACACAGAGACACACACACACACACACAGACACACACACATACACACAGAGATTACTGGAATTATAGATAGATGGGCCGGGACATTATCTTGTTGAAAAATGACATTTGTTTTTCTCTCAAGGAAATAAGTTTTGGAGGCTGGAAAGTAATCCTTTCTCTAATATTTTCTGGTATTCCTTGGTAGTAATTGACTGCCACACCTTATCAGCTCACTTACACCAGCAGACGAAAATGCACCCCAGACCATGATTCCATCTCCTCCATGCCTCACAGATGTTGAAATGCATTCGTGTTTGAATCTCTCACCAGATCTGCAAAGGCAACGTTCTGGGGGCATCACAGCAAAGCTGAAGTCTTGATTCATCAGTCCACAGAACTCTCTGAAACCCATCTGAATCACAGTTCCCATATTCGGCCCAAAAGTGCAATGTTTTTCTTCGATTAATAGAGGCTTCTTAGCACATCTTATTGGGGGAAAAGCAGCATCAGACAACCTTCTTGTGATGATCCTTCTGGAAACGGTCTTGTTTTCAGCAGTTCTGAACTCCTCTTGCAGTCTCCGCAAGCTTTTCTTTCTTTCCTGGAGAACTAAGAACTTCAGTCGCCTGTCATCTTTACTTGTAGCGAGTGGCTCTAGGCCTCCTAGATCCCATCCTCATTGCAGTAGAACCAATTTTCGGGATCTGTGGACCTCTTTATGGTAGTCAGACAAATAGAGATGTTCTCCTTCTTCAGGAACTTGTGGATTTCAGAATATGTCTTGCCCTCTTGACGAAGACGAGCAATTCCATTTTTTATATCCCCATCATCATGGAACTTCTCTTTCTTTGGAGGCATTTCTAAGTTGAAACACAAAAACATGACCTACACTAACTGTACAAGTCATAAATTGGAGCAATTTCGGCATACGCACTAAACAGTGAAAAACTAGGACAACACCCGAAAAATGCATTGTAGATCTTTAAATATATATATATTTCTGACAGTAAAATATTTTTTGAAATTTCTTGTGATACAGAACAACTCAAAACAGTCTTATCTTCCTTTTTTGTGTAAAATTTTGATCTATTTTGATATTTGCCTTTAAAGATGAAATTTCGTAATTTTCGTTTTTTTGAGAACAAAACAAAAAACGATTTTTTCCCCATAAAATTGCTGTAAACCACACGGAGGGCTTTTGGTTAATTTAAAAAGGAATTTGTACTGCGCCAAATTAGGTGTGGCTCCAGATTAAAAAAAAAAAAAAAGAAGAACCAGCTTGACTTGTTTTTTTGTCCCAGAGTGTATACGATCCGACAGAGCGTGCTGAGGCAGCTGAGTCCAAAACAGCTGCAAATCATCATGAAGGATATGTATCAGCCTTGGGAAAAGTACAGCGATTGAGGACAGCTCATTGTTACTCCAGCTCCACAGTGTTTCATGTTACTCTGAACATGGCGAGACTGCAGCGACCCACACAAGGGTAAATCAGGTGAGCTCATGCATGCCAGAAACTCACGTGCGGTCCAGACCTGAGTTCTGAAGGTGTGTTCAGCAATGAGCTGTGATTGTACAGGAAAGGGTTCTAATGTGTTCACAAATTGTCTATCTGGGAAGGGTTTTTGTCCATTCACAAATTGTCTCTCTGGAAAGGGTTTTTGTCCATTCACAAATTGTCTATCTGGGAAGGGTTTTAGTTTAACAAATTGTCTATCCAGGTGTTTTTTATCCATTCACAAATTGTCTATCTTGGAAGGGTTTTCGTTTAACAAATTGTCTATCCAGGAGTTGTTTTTTACCATTCACAAATTGTCTATCTGAGAAGGGTTTTAGTTTAACAAATTGTCTATCCAGGTGTTTTTTATCCATTCACAAATTGTCTATCTGGGAAGGGTTTTAGTTTAACAAATTGTCTATCCAGGAGATGTTTTTTATCCATTCACAAATTGTCTATCTGGGAAGGGTTTTAGTTTCACAACTTGTATATCCAGGAGGTGTTTTTTTATCCATTCACAAATTGTCTATCTGGGAAGGGTTTTAGTTTCACAAATTGTCTATCTTGGAAGGGTTTTAGTTTAACAAATTGTCTATCTGAGAAGGGTTTTCGTTTAACAAATTGTCTATCCAGGAGTTGTTTTTTACCATTCACAAATTGTCTATCTGGGAAGGGTTTTAGTTTAACAAATTGTCTATCTGAGAAGGGTTTTAGTTTAACAAATTGTCTATCCAGGAGTTGTTTTTTACCATTCACAATTTGTCTCTCTGAGAAGGGTTTTATTTTAACAAATTGTCTATCCAGTAGGTGTTTGTTATCCATTCACAAATTGTCTATCTGGGAAGTGTTTTTGTCCATTCACAAATTGTCTATATTTTGTGAAGCTATTCACTGCGCTTGCACTTACTTGCCCCTTTCCGTACCTCCAAAAGACATTAGAGACTTGTTACCCTCGCCTGAGGAGAGGGTATTGCATTTGAGTCCGTTTGTTTGTTTGTTTGTCTGTTTGTCTGTCTATTTGTTTGTCCGCACAGAATAAATATGATTTTCTCTGCAACCGTTGGACCCATTGACAGGAAATTTTCACCATAGGTGCAACTCCACCTGTATAATTTTCTTATGATAATTATGACGTCATAGGTCACGTGGTTCGGCCGCCATCTTGGAAAAAACGAAAAACTTTGCACCTCTATATCTCTGAAAGCGCTGAATAGAAAAAATTGAGACATGGCTCATTGTAAAGAACTCTCCATGGGGAATAAAATATGTTATTGATGATGTCATAGGTACCTCCATTATGACGTCATAATTCGACAAGTACAAAACTTCATCCAATCAAGATGAAATTTCTTGAGCGTCATGGAGGCATAAATTGGTGAAGAAAAAAAAAAATAATGATGACGTCATTGGTCACGTGGGTCGGCCGCTATCTTGGAAAAATGAAAAAACTTTGCACCTCTATATCTCTGAAAGCGCTGCATAGAAAAAATAGAGACATGGCTCATTGTAAAGAAATCTCCATGTGCAATAACATCGGTTGATGATGGAGTTGGCCATATGAGAGCACGAGGAATCCAAAAGTTAATGTTGGCATTTGTGTAGACACCTGCATGGCCGCCATTTGGGGTTTTCAAAATGGCCGCCATAAAATACATAATTTGCGCTATCTCGGCTTCTAGTCAACCTAGAATCTTATTTAAATAGTTGGCAGTTGTTTGTAAATGTGATATTTCAGTTTAAAAAAAAAAAAAATTTGCAAAACTTTCTAAAATCCTGTTTTCTCTTTGTCATTATGGGGTATTGAGTGTAGATTGATGAGGGAAAAAATGAATTTAAACGATTTCAGCATAAGGCTGCAACATGTGCAAAATTTTCACATGACAAAATGTGAAAAAAGTGAGGGGTCTGAATACTTTCTGAGTTATAGATTTGTAGTGTGGGTTGGTGGAATTGTGTATTTTGTTTGTTGGGGATTGAAACGGGAATTGTTAAAAGATGTTCTGATGGTGATTCGTAAGAGGATTGTGGTGTTGCATTGTGGGGATTCCTACCTTGTCATTCCTACCTTTTCTCAGTGGATGAACAATTCGGCGATTTTGCGATCTCTCGATCTGGTACTTTAGCGATGTATTCTGGCGTCTTTTTCATTCTTATTAGTCATGGAAATGTTCAAGAACAAAAGATATGGCTTTTAAAAGTTTATGACTTCACTCTATACTAGCTTTTCGGCATATCATTTTGTGCACATTTGATGGGCGGCCATTTCTTATACCCTCCCATCCCTACATATGGAGTACGACTGTACTCCATGAAATATATGCATATACATACATATATATATATATACATACACAGTCGATCAATCTCACAGGAAGGACCAAGAGATCCCCCACATCCAGAAATGTGTACTCCGCCTTCACAAAGTCAGGGTCACGACAGAGTTAGAGAGAAAGAACGACAGAGAGAAAGAGACAGAGGCAAGTGGGAAAGGGCCGTTTGGGGTACAACCACCATGAAGAGGCATCCCCAATAGTTGTTGTATGTATACGTTGTAAACTTTGCTGCAGTCACAAAGACACAAACTCACCTGTATGTGCTTGATGGCAAAATTGATGTTCTGATAGCCGTCAAAGTTGGTGTTGTAATATATTTGATTGACAGCAACAACGTGGTTGTTGAGCTGCAAAGGTGGAGCAACAAAAAGTTAGTCTGCCATGTGTGGTCAGCATGCCATGATCATTATCCCAAATGCATAGTGCAAAGCGGGGAAAAACAATTGGTTTATTCTGTTTGTCTATGACCGAGGAACTACTCAATTTCAAATGAATTATATATGCTGAACACTAGAACACCAATCGGCTTGTTGGCACTTCCAAAAACCTGCAGTTTCGCAGTAATTTGCCTCTAAAGTTGGCAAAATTGTTCACTGTTTCCACCAATCAAATTTGCCACTCGCATTCTCCCGGCGGAGGAACATCGATATCCAAACAAAATGGCGCCGCCAAGAGATGCAATGCCTGAGCATCTCAGCGGAGCATTGTCAGCTCTGCCAAACAAGCTGCCAGAAGCTGCAGGTCTTCCTTACAAGGGAGGGTAAGCATTCCCATATCCTTTTTCCCCAGAGTGCACTGTGTAAAGTGTTCTACGGACTCTCTAGTTTTTGTCTGTCAAAAATGAAGAAGAAAGGTTAATTCTAAAGGGTTCTAAAGGGTAATTCTAAAGGGTTCTAAAGGGTAATTCTAATGGGTTTCGTTCGTTTCTAAGCTTTGCCTATTTCATATTAAAAACAAGCGTTACGCCTCTGTCCCCCATCGGTGAAGTGATGTGAGTTGACAAAGTGGAAGACGCAAGGTGGCCATCTTGGATTTTGACGTAGCGACCCAATTTTCAATAGCGTTCTTCCTTATGCGTAGATACACCCACACACCAGATTAGAAGTTAGTAGTTCGTTTATTGGCGCTGAGGAAGCGCCTTTAACGATTGACTTCCAGCCAGTGTAACGCTAATTCCTGTCACAGGAATTCGGAGATCATATAAGTGGGCGTGGCAGTTCCTGATTGGTTCGTGTTGGGGAACGCCTTCTCGCTGCCGACGTGACGTAAATTCGCGCACGCGCACTGGTGAAGCTTACTCGATCTTACTCGATCCCATATTACATGTACTTTCATTGCATACAAATTATACTTCCTCCTAGAAATTCCAAGCCCGAACCTCAGCGCAATCCAAGAGGATTCACTTGTTTTGCAAGATATTCCGCTCACAATGTTCAGACATACATGGCGGTGGCCATCTTGGATTTTGAAGTGGGTTGCACCCACACACCAAATTAGAATTCGGTCCTTCGCTTACGCACGCACGCACGCACGTATGCACGCCCGCACGCACGCACGGACGGACACATGCACGCACACACGGACGGAGGGGAAAACCATAGTCCCCCGTCGCACCAAACTCAACCGCTTCCTTCAGACACGGGTGTGATTTAAAAAAAATCTTAACCACCGACATCCCAGATTCAGAGTGGACGCTGTAACCACTACGTCACCAAAGACCACCGACATCCCAGATTCAGAGTGGACGCTGTAACCACTACGTCACCAAAGACCATCATATAATCGTGAGCAAATGATCATGACATTGGTGTGTTGGTCACCAAAGAGCTGGAGGAGTTAAAGTGCTGATCATAATAAAACAGCTATATTATCATCGTGAAACATAGAGATGGTCGAGGAAATTCAACTAAAAGCCACCTCTCATGCTAGCAAGGGCACTGCAAGACACAACACGCTGCCATCTGGAGAGATGGTGGTGAAACCCATCAATAATTATTATCCTACCGTATCAAAGACCTTGCTCAGCACTGAGAGCAGTGTCACTCCTCGGTAGTTGTTGCATTCCTGGCGTCACCCTTCCCTTTCCAGAAGGGGACAACAAGGCCTCTCTTCCAGTCAGTTGGGATGATACCTGTGCTCCAAACAGAGCACAGAACTGCATGCAACAACTCGAGTGCAGCATTCCCACCACCTTTGAGAAGTTCAGCATGGATGCCACAAATCTCAATAGCTTTGCCCCCTTTCAACCGGTTCACCGCAGCCTGTGTTTCCACAAACGAATGTGGTTCGCAGTTGATTGGAGGGTAAGCAATAGGGATAGCAACACCTCTGACATCCAACTCAACAGTTGGTAGAGCCTGGTACAGCCGCTCAAAAGCTCAACACCCTCTGCTCTACCTGCATTACACCAAAGGATAGGCATGGAGGAAAGCAATGCATGGATTCCTCTGTAAGCAGAATCACTTGACCACTGGTGAAGCTCTACCCGTTCACAGATTCCTCGCACATAGGTATTGTTGTCAGCCCTCAGCGAACGCACAGTTTTATGCCTCAGCTCCCTGAACAGCTTAGTTCTACCATTAAGCATGGCCCTATGATTCTGGCCAATGGTATCCAGTGTCCCTTGGGAGATAAAGTTCTTCTCTATTCTCTTCACCCTCTCTTTTGCTCAAAGTCATCTGCCATCTGCTTGGAAATCAGCCAACATTACCGCTTTACACAAAAAAGGTGCAAAAACAGATCCTTGCAACTACAGACCACTCAGCCTGCTTCCAATAATCAGCAAGGTCATGGAATCCATAATTGCTTCGGATATTAAATCCTTCCTCTGCTCCAATGGCTTGATCTCCGATCATCAATTTGGTTTCAGACCAGGTCACTCTACTCTGGACATGCTGCTTCTGCTGTCTCAAAAATGGATGGAGGTCCTCAATGTCAAACAGGAAATTAGAGCTGTCTCCCTTGACATATCACGTGCCTTCGATACGGTCTGGCACCCCGCTCTGCTCACCAAACTCTCCTCCTATGGTATCCATGGAAATCTCCACGCATGGCTTGCAGACTTCCTCTCTGGTCGTCGTCAACGTGTGGCCCTGAATGGAATTCTCTCATCTCTCCTTCCTGTTCAGGCTGGAGTTCCCCAAGGCAGTGTTCTGGGCCCTGTGCTTTTTCTGGTCTTCATCAATGATCTCTCCGACTCTCTTGAAAATCCTCTCCATCTCTTTGCTGATGACTCCACTCTCTGCCGTTCCATTCCTCATCCCTCAGATCGGCAGTCTGCAGCCTCCTCCCTCTCTGCACACCTGGACAAAATCACAGACTGGTCAAACAAGTGGAACATGTCTTTCCATCCTGACAAATCTCACACTCTTACTATGTCTCTGCGAAAAGACCGACTGGACAACCCTCCCATGTACTTTCTGAATAATCCTCTCCAAGAAGTTCTGTCACTCACTCACCGCAGGCAGGTTGGTGGTCTTTCTGTATTCTACCGACTCCTCTCCGGCCTTGCTCCCCCAGCTCTCTCTGTGTTCTGTCCCCCAAATATTCGTACAGGTCGCACAAGATCTGCCAGCAACCCTCTTATGGTGAAACTGCCAAAATCAAGACCTTCTGCTCACCTTCACTCTTTCATTCCTCTTTTCTCCTGCCTCTGGAACAAACTCCCCCACTCCCTTCAATCCCACACCCTCCCTCCAGGTCTTTTAAACAGCTGTTCACCACCATCTCTTATCTTCCCCCATCCAAAACCTTGATCTTTTCTACCACCGTTAATTCACCCCAGATCCACTTTTTTGAAATCTCGACTTCTTTCCTGGAAATCCTAGCAGTGTCCAATCCTCCCACCGAGCCCTCTCCCTCCCACAGATCCCCCGATGTCCCTGTTCTCTACTGTCGTACTTGTGTGCTTCCCTCTCTCTCCCTATCTTGTCTCCCGCTCCCTTTATCATATGTTTTATGTGTCAGTTTGTTTTTTTGTGATTAATGTTAGCTCTTACACGAGCCTCGATCTTGTGCACACAACAAAAAAAAAGTTCCACGTTGCCTGACGGTGGGTTCCAAGACATCCACCGGCAACATCAAGGATGGTAGTCTTGAAGGAACTCCACAACTCTTCGGGATCCCCTGAAACACTCAGACACTCCCCCAGATCCTCACTGAACCCTCTTTCCAAACTCCTCAGCTACCCTCTCATCCTTGAGTTTGCCAACATCCAGCTGAGACTGTGATGATACCAATCTCTTGGATTTGAGCCGCGGCTTCAGAGTTGCTACAACAAGCCTGTGGTGGGTATTGAGAAATGGAGAACTCCGGTAGATCCTGCAGTTCTGGAGCAGCCTACAGCGACCATCGAAGAACGAACACATGGTCAATCTCCTTTGCCGCTCCATCAGCGTTGGGATATCAGGGCCAGCCATGTGGCTGTGGGTGCTGAAACCATAGGTACACAACATCTTGCAAAGTCAAGGAACTTAGTGCTATTCTGGTTCCTGGTTCCAGACCCAAAGGGACCAGCGCATGTCTCATAACCATCCCCATCAGTGCGAGTTAATGCATTAAAATCCCCAAAGACTGGAAGAGTACCTCGCCTGGGGCACCAATCAACCATAGACCCGAGCGCAGCATAGAATGTCTCCTTCACAGTGAGATGACTCACCTCAGTCGGAGCATATACGGAGACCAGAGAAATGACACCCAGAGAGTGATGGATCCTCAGTCTCATAATACGCTCGTTGACCTGTGTTAACCCAATTACCATGGGAGTTAGTTTGTTGAACACAGCCAGAACAACTCTTTGGGCATGGTAACCATCAGAGCGACCAGTAGTGTAGGAGGTGTAACCACCTGCCATTATCTCACCACTATCGGGTCTCCGAACCTCAACGTGCTGCAATACTGATGTTGAAACGCTGGAGCTCAGGTCACAGCAGAGACAGGTGATCATACTCTCTTAGAGTGACGACATTTCAGGCACCCACCCGAAGGGACCGCCTCAGGATAACCTGAGGAGACCACCATCTGGAGGACGACACTTCAACACCATCCCGACAAACACCTGGCTCCACAACCCAACCCAGCAAGGTTGGTTTTCCTTCTATCATCAAAGAATGGGGGTCCCAAAGGCTTTGCCCCAATCCCGTCACCCGGTGAGCTGCCCTGTGAAGCGCAGCTGCACAAGAGGTACTCCCATGGAGAGAGGCACTTTTTGTGTGTGTTGTGGAATGAAGTGTTTTCTGGTGGCCGGAGTACAAATCCTGCCACCCACCTTCTAGAAGGAGATACCCAACTGCCAGAAGACATCCGCACACAGAGTTGGGCACCAGATATGGATGGCCGTTGGCTCACCAGGAGCTGGTGGGGGAGTCGGTTTGGTCACCGACAGCCCGACCATGAAACAGGTCAGTACAGGTTCGTAACTTAGTATGGGTTTGCATTGTACCTGGAGCAAGTCACTGACCTAATCTGGCCTGACGTGACCTTCGCGAAGGACACCATAGGATCTTATAGACCACAAACTAATGATGGCAGACAAGACTCCCAGTTTAACGTCCATCTGAGGGACGGCACAGACATTGATGATTCACCTGCTTGTGAAATACCGGGATGACAGTTTATACCTGGGTCGGGATTCATATCCAGGCGAGACACAGTTGAAACAAGCGTTACGCCTAGATCCCCCGTCGTTGAAGTGATGTGAGTTGACAAAGTGGAAGACGCAAGGCGGCCATCTTAGATTTTGACGTGGCGACCCAATTTTAAATAGCCTTCTCCCTTATGCGTAGATACACCCACATACCAGATTAGAAGTTAGTAGTTCGTTTATTTTTCAAGATATTCCGCTCACAAGGTTCAGACATATATATGGTGGTGGCCATATTGGATTTTGACGTGGCGACCCAATTTTCAATAGCCTTCTTCCTTCTGCCTAGATACACACACACACCAGATTAGAAATTGGTACTTTGCTTATTTTTCAAGATATTCCACTCACAAGGTTCAGACATACATGGCGTCAGACATACATGGCGGCGGCCATCTTGGATTTTGACGTGGGTTGCACCCGCACACCAAATTAGAATTTGGTCCTTCGCTTATGCACGCGCACACGCATGCACGCACGCACGTTCGCACGCACACACGCACGGACGCACGCACGGACAGGAAAACCATAGTCCCCCTTTCGCTCCGCGGTGCGACGGGGGACAATAAAGTGTGTTCTAAACGGACGTCGTTCGCACCTGTGCCGTGACCGCCTTTGTGCTGCCAAAGAGTTCGTAGAACAGGTGATCCACACTGATGTGCAACAAACAGGTGGTTTTTGTGCCCAATTCGTTCGTACCTTCTGGCATCTCCTGTTCGTCCTGAGTATAGGTGCACACATACATGAATGGGGTTATGGATTTAATAATCATAATCATAATAATTTGTTGTGATTACTTTCGTGGAATGATACTACTTACCTTGCGGACACGGTTCAGGTGCATCCTTTGGTTCATTGAGCGGTGTATCCGATCCAGCACCGAGTCGTTGGCACAACCACCTGGCCAGTCCGGGCCAGAGGGAAAAACTGAAAATATGAGACCGAGTTGGAGACACCTTCCTCGGTGGAATGGTGGGTAAAGGACGACCTGCTGAAACACCTGGACAATCTGCTTCCTAAGCTCCCGAACAAGATTGTGACATTTTCCGTTGAAAATTCTCCTCCACTCCCTCATCTACCCTCTGAAGTGACGTCTTACTTGTAATTCCAACCATTCATTTAGTTTTATTTTTTATTTTTTATTTTGTATACAAGATCGAGGCTCGTGAAAGAGCTAACATTAATCACACAAAAAGGCAACCGACACGTAAACACAAAATAAGGGGAGTGGAACACAAGATGGGGAGAGAGGGGGAAGGACACAAACACAACATTTGAGAGCAGGGACATCGAGAGAACTGTGGGAGGGAGGGGGCTTGGGAGGAGGTGGGAGAGGTATAAAACACATGGACACTGCAAGAACTTCCAGGAAAGAAGTTGGAATTTCAAAAAAAAGTGTATCTGGGGTGAATTAGCAAAGGTAGAAAAGATCAAGATTTTGGATGTGGGAAGATAAGAGATGGTGGTGAACAGCTGTTTTAAAGACCTGGAGGGAGGAGTGGGATTGAAGGGAGTGGGGGAGTTTGTTCCAGAGGCGGGAGAAAAGGGGAATGAAAGTGTGAAGGTGAGCAGAGAGCCTAGATTTTGGCAGTTTAACCATAAGAGGGTTGCGGGCAGATCTTGTGCGACCTGTAGGAATATTTGGAGGACAGAGCACAGAGAGAGCTGGGGGAGCAAGGCCGGAGAGGAGTCGGTAGAAGACAGAAATACCACCAACCTGCCTGCGGTGAGTGAGTGAAAGGCCTGCGGAGTTAGCTTCATCGCAGGAGATTCCAATGATTCTGAAAGCTTGGTTTCAACAGCGTGAAGCCGAGCTAGGTGTGAGGCAGGAGCACCAGCCCAGAGGGTGAAACAGTATTCCATAGAGCTGCGGATGAAAGCCTTGTATGTGGTGAGGAGCTCAGGTGTGCCAAGGAAGGACTTCGCACGACGGAGGATGCCCAGTCGGCGACTGGCTTTGGAAGCCAGATTTGAAATGTGATTTTCCCAGGAAAGATCATGGCAAATAGTGAGACCCAAAAGCTTGAGCGACAGAACTTCTTGGAGAGGATTATTCAGAAAGTGGATGGGAGGGTTTTCCAGTCGGTCTTTTCGGAGAGACATCATAAGAGTGTGAGATTTATCAGGATTGAAAGACATGTTCCATTTGTTTGCCCAGTCTGTGATTTTGTCCAGGTCTGCAGAGAGCGAGGAGGCTGCAGACTGCCGATCTGAGGGATGAGGAATGGAGCGACAGAGAGTAGAGTCGTCAGCAAAGAGATAGAGAGGATTTTCAAGAGAGTCAGAGAGATCATTGATGAAGACCAGAAAAAGCACAGGGCCCAGAACACTACCTTGGGGAACTCCAGCCTGAACAGGAAGGGGAGATGAGAGAAACCCATTCAGGGCCACACGTTGACTACGACCAGAGAGGAAGTCCGCCAGCCATGCGTGGAGATTTCCATGGATACCAAAGGAGGAGAGTTTGGTGAGCAGAGCAGGGTGCCAGACCGTATCGAAGGCACGTGAAATGTCAAGGGAGACAGCTCTAATTTCCTGTTTGGCGTTGAGGACCTCCATCCATTGTTGAGAAAGCAGAAGCAGCAAGTCCAGAGTAGAGTGACCAGGTCTGAAACCAAATTGATGATCAGAGATCAAGCCATTGGAGAAGAGGAAAGATTTCATATCTGAAGCAAAGATGGATTCCATGACTTTGCTGATAATTGGGAGCAGGTTGATTGGTCTGTAGTTGCTGGGATCTGTTTTTGCACCTTTTTTGTGCAAAGCGGTGATGTTGGCTGATTTCCAAGCAGATGGCAGATGACCTTGAGCAAAAGAGAGGGTGAAAAGAACAGAGAGAGGGTGAGATAGAGCGGAAGAACATGATTTTAGGACCCGTGGGCTGATGCCGTCTGGTCCAGTTGCAGAATCAGAGTCGAGGGTTGACAGAAACTTTTCCGCCTTGTCAGGAGGAAAGGACACAGAGTCCAGGAGCAGCTGGGGACGACTGGGTATGGTGGGTACAGAGAGGGATGGGTTTGGGACACACGATTTAGAGGCAAACACAGAGTTGAAGCATTCAGCTTTTTCACGTGCGGAGTCAGCCGTTAAGCCATTTGAGGTGAGGGAGGGGATGGAGGGGGAACAAACACCAGAAACAGATTTGACCAGACGCCACCAGGATTTGGAAGAGGGAGACAGATAAGAGAGTTCGGTCTTGAGAACGGTGAGATATTGTTTCCTGGCTCTCCTGAGGGTGGACACACACTTGTTTCGGGCTTTGTGAAAGGAAATGAGATTTCCTTCCGTTGGATTTGCTTTCCAGGAGACGAAAGCAAGTTGTTTCAGGGCAACAGCCTCACCACAAGATTCCGTGTACCATGGACGGGAGGAAGGGTATGACAACTGAAGACGAGATGGGATAAATCTGTGCATGAGAGAGAGCAATTTACTTTGAAAGAATTCCCAGGATGAGTTGATGTCAGAGGCGGTAGAGATGGGAGACCAGTCCAGGTGATTGATGGCTGCTTGAAGACCGTGCCAGTTGGCCTGAGTGAAATGCCAGATTCGTCGACGCTGAGGAGGCTCTCTGAGAATGGTCAGAGAGATGTCCACTTTGACAAGCACATGATCAGATGAGCCGATTGGAGCAGAAGAAGAGCAGCAGACATTTTCAGGGAAGTTTGTCATAACCAAATCCAGAAGAGAAGATGCTCCGTTGACTGAGATCCGGGTCAGGAAATTGACAGATTGTGTCAGTCCCAGTGAGTCGCAGAAGTCCTTTGCTGAAGAGCCATGGCTGGTGAGAGAGGTACCCACACCCAGCCAACTGGCATGGTGACAATTGAAATCACCACATATGAGGAAGAGAGTTGGGATGGGTAGATAGAAGTTGGTCCATATTATCAGACAGCGAGATGTAGATGGAGTCATCGCTGTTTGGTGGACGGTACAACACACATATGAACAAAAGGTGGGAGCGAAGGGGAAGCCGTAGCCAAAGGTATTCCTGGGGGTGAGGTGGAGAGAGGGCAGTGGAGGGCGAGTGAGGAAGAGAGTTTTTTATAAAGATAGCAACCCCACCTCCAGGACGAGGCTCAGGTCTATCATACCGGAGGAGGGAGTAACCTGGGAGAGATACCAAGGCATCAGAGACATCATGAAGGAGGAAAGTTCTGTTAAGCAGATCACATCTGGTTTGTCAGAAGCAACCTGTATGGAGAGATCAGTCAAGTTTGAGCGAAGGCCCCGGATGTTTGAGGTCCATACCGTTGATGAAGAGGAAGGGGAGCATCGGGTCCAGAACAGGGGGGGGGGGGGGGGAGGGGTAGGGTAAGATGTGGAAGAGGAGGAAGAGGTAGGGAGAGCTGTTGAAGGTGTATCAGAGATTTCAGAATAGCTTGGAGAAAGGGAAGAATGGGGCGGACAAAAGGTTTGATGGTGATTGGGTGAGGCACAGTGAGGTGTTATTTGAGGAGGGGGAAGAGCGAGGCAGAAGGTTGGGGGAGATGAAGGTGAAAGTTGGAAGGGGGAAGAAGCAGGGAGGATGCTTTGAGGAGGAGGGGTGAGAGGGGAGTCTAGTAGGGGAGGAGCGAGGGAGAGTCTCAGAGGGGAGGGGTGTGGGGGGAGTTTAGGAGGGAGGGGAGGGAAGGAGCAAGGGGGGAGATTTGAAAGGGATGGGTGATGTGGAGGATTTGGAAGGGAGGGGTGAGATTGGATTTTGAAAAGTGTACGATTCATGGGAAACGAACATTTTTTGCAAAATGAGTTTGAGACCTTCGAGTCAAAAATACGTTTGAGGACACTGAAGGAGGGGTGGAGTTCTGGATAGTTTAGGGAATGTAGAAAGGAGGAACTGTAAGAGATGGTATTATATATATTTTTTGGAATGAATAGATTTGGTGAGCAAGACGAAAGCATCCTTTTGTAGGAAAAGAAGAAAAGGGTGTTATAATATATGAGAGAAAATAGTTGTTCAGGGGAGAGATTATACATTTCTATCCACGTGATCGCGTGATCGTGAACGAAGAACGAACGAACAAAAAAGAACAACAAATAAACGAATAAGACCTGGGAAGGAAATATTTTTTGGGGTTTTTTTTTTGTTTTGTGAGTAGAGATATTAAACAAGGAGGTATGGGGTGAACGACTGGGACGAAACAGAGAACGAAAATAATTTCAGCGCATTCGACGAATCGCTGAGAGAAAAACAAAACCACAAGGTCGGAGACGGTACGGTAGCCAAGCCTACGAGTACTACTACTAGGCCTCAGAATACTCGATACGCATTAACCGACGATTGTGATACATGTACGAAAAATTAGCACCGAAAATTTTCCAAAAAGATACGCTTTCGGTACAGACACCGAAAGATAGATACAGTCTCGACAAAAACACAATTGAGAAATATCACTTAGCTTCGAAAGCGTGAGCGCATGGAGCAGCTTCGAAAAGACATGACCTCGCCGTGATCTCAATATGAAATCGATATGAAATCATATCGTGATCGATATGAAAGGAAGTAGAGGGAGATATGAAAGGAAGTAGAGGGAGATATGAAAGGAAGCAGCTAATCTGAGCCAAATCATCAGCTCTCAGACAGACATCTATATGAACTGCAGACGGGATATGAAAGGAAGTAGAGGGAGATATGAAAGGAAGTAGAGGGGGATATGAAAGGAAGTAGAGGGAGATATGAAAGGAAGTAGAGGGAGATATGAAAGGAAGTAGAGGGCGATATGAAAGGAAGTAGCGGTAGATATGAAAGGAAGTAGAGGGAGATATGAAAGGAAGTAGAGGGAGATATGAAAGGAAGTAGAGGGAGATATGAAAGGAAGTAGAGGGAGATATGAAAGGAAGTAGAGGGAGATATGAAAGGAAGTAGCGGTAGATATGAAAGGAAGTAGAGGGAGATATGAAAGGAAGTAGAGGGCGATATGAAAGGAAGTAGAGGGCGATATGAAAGGAAGTAGAGGGAGATATGAAACGAAGTAGAGGGAGATATGAAAGGAAGTAGAGGGCGATATGAAAGGAAGTAGAGGGCGATATGAAAGGAAGTAGCGGTAGATATGAAAGGAAGTAGAGGGAGATATGAAAGGAAGTAGAGGGAGATATGAAAGGAAGTAGAGGGAGATATGAAAGGAAGTAGAGGGAGATATGAAAGGAAGTAGAGGGAGATATGAAAGGAAGTAGAGGGGGATATGAAAGGAAGTAGAGGGAGATATGAAAGGAAGTAGAGGGAGATATGAAACGAAGTAGAGGGAGATATGAAAGGAAGTAGAGGGAGATATGAAAGGAAGTAGAGGGAGATATGAAAGGAAGTAGAGGGCGATATGAAAGGAAGTAGCGGTAGATATGAAAGGAAGTAGAGGGAGATATGAAAGGAAGTAGAGGGAGATATGAAAGGAAGTAGAGGGCGATATGAAAGGAAGTAGCGGTAGATATGAAAGGAAGTAGAGGGAGATATGAAAGGAAGTAGAGGGAGATATGAAAGGAAGTAGAGGGAGATATGAAAGGAAGTAGAGGGCGATATGAAAGGAAGTAGAGGGAGATATGAAAGGAAGTAGAGGGAGATATGAAAGGAAGTAGAGGGCGATATGAAAGGAAGTAGCGGTAGATATGAAAGGAAGTAGAGGGAGATATGAAAGGAAGTAGAGGGAGATATGAAAGGAAGTAGAGGGCGATATGAAAGGAAGTAGCGGTAGATATGAAAGGAAGTAGAGGGAGATATGAAAGGAAGTAGAGGGAGATATGAAAGGAAGTAGAGGGAGATATGAAAGGAAGTAGAGGGAGATATGAAAGGAAGTAGAGGGAGATATGAAAGGAAGTAGAGGGCGATATGAAAGGAAGTAGCGGTAGATATGAAAGGAAGTAGAGGGAGATATGAAAGGAAGTAGAGGGAGATATGAAAGGAAGCAGCTAATCTGAGCCAAATCATCAGCTCTCAGACAGACATCTATATGAACTGCAGACGGGTAACGGTGCGGGTTACATTTAGGGTGAGCGTGGTTTGAGGTTGTGATCAGTGCTGCAACGTGTAGAACCATACACCATAGATCGAGACAAGTCAAGCGTTGGGTTGTGTGTGACTCACCCACATGTTTCTGGTGGTAGATGACAGAGTGGTAAGGACGTGGTTGTGGTCCCGAGAAACGCTCCACTGGCTCGATGTAGAACATTCCAGAATTTGTCTTCAGGATGCCTTCAAAGCGACCGTCAATGATGGCTCCGTGGCAAAATGAGCCATTCTCCCCTGTGGGAATAGTTGTTTGCTTTAAACAGACTTCCTCAGTCTGTAAAAATTATTTGAATTTTGTGGATAAACTTAAAAGCTCAACCATCAAACATAAAAGAAAAGCAAAATCTCATAAGGAAGTCGAAACACAAAGTACAGAGACATCTGATTCCCAAAAGGATACGCAAGTCCTTACAAATGTCATCAAAGCCATTTTCAACAGTGTCTGCCATGATGAGTAATCTCCACGAACCTGCTGTCAGGGTAGATCAGGTGGCTCATTTGTTCACTCCTTTGGCTACAGGTTTGTCAATTACGAACTGATGCCGGAATCCGTCTCAGAAAATTTGAAGAACAATCAAGAACATTAAATTTCCTCTGAATCGACCGAGTGAAGGATAAGTCGATGATGTGCCCTGGGCTTAAGGATGACTACATTGAAACAAGTGGCTGTGTATCTATATATCTTGCATATGAAACGGAGTTTGCTTGTTTGCTTGCTTAAGCCGCTGTCACACCTTGACGTTTTAGCCAGCGTATGCCGACGTATGAAAAATTTGGCTACGTTAAGAGCACGCTGAAGCACGCTGGCATACGTCGTAGTACGCCGAGCTCGTCGACAAATTTCGTGCATGCACAAAATTTGTCGACGTATGCCAGCGTATGACTCACACCAGCACTCAATTTTGATACGTCGGCATACGCTGGCTAAATCGTCAAGGTGTGACAGGGGCTTTAATGCAAGCTCCACTCCTCCACTCATACACCTCAGCTCACCTCAGAAAGATACATGGAAGGCTCCGCCCCTCTCCTCAGCAAGAGGGCATGGTGCAGGAGCAAATTTTAAGCAAACAGCATGTGCAGTTTAAGCTCCACTCCTTCCCACAGCAAGACATGGATATATCTATTACGCATGCTTACTATAATTCACAGACTGGTGTTTTTGTTTGTTGCGCAACGCCTCCTCCAGTTCTGGCCCAATCACATCCAGACTTGCTAGATAGGATCAGCATGACCCTGACTCGTGTATAGAGGTGTTTTTATCTTTTCTGGTGGGCTTGAGAGAGAGGAGGTGGGTTAACAAATTCTCTATGTAAATGTGTATCTTGTAGCGCCCCCTCCAGGTGGAGAGAGTACTACAAGTCCCCACTCCACTAACAGTATTCCTGTCCCCACGTTTTCCAGTGCAGTGAGGTGTTTTGAATTATAAGCGGTAGGCATGACTTTGCTAGATGCACGTAACCCGGGGGGGTTTTTGGGTGGGGGGGGGGGGGGGAATGGGGAGCGATTCAGGGAGCTGTCAGCTGCCTATACACCACCCAAATAAAGGTACCGGTATGTGTCAGAAGGACATCTTGCTTGCTTAAAACAAGAATGCCGATAGGGAAGGTACTCTGGTAGTGTAGTATAACGTGAATACATATGTTAAGTACGTGCTATTGTACTACAACGTGTCAGAGTATGTCTATTAAGTATGCAGTGGAATGCAGTTTTACTTTTGAAGGTGCTGTTGCCACATACACATATGGCACATATAGTCAGGTTCACTATGTCAATAAATTATATTTCGTTCAAAATCATGGTAGATTAGCAAACATATACATTTTTGGAAAGGTTATAGCATAAGGAAACTAAAAATCAATGTTTACATTTGGAGAGATACCTGTGTGGCGGCCATTCTGGATTTTCAAAATGGCCACTGTAAAATACATATTTTGTTCTATTTCTGCCTCTAATTGCCCTAAAAACTTTTAAAAATATACTAAACCTATATTTTCAGGGACAAGGAATCCAATGAAAGTATCAAATTAGTGCTATGGGGAATGGTAAGACACGAATCAAAGGTTTTGAATTGCAAAATACTGTCTTTATATTCGCGATAAGTTGCATAATCAAATACATGTTATCATTTTGTACAGGCAGTTAATAACATCAAAATGTGTCACAATAATTCATATCACCAAACGTACACAGGCAGTCAGCAAAATCATATATACACATGCAGTCAGTATAACTTCACATCTACACAGGCAGTCAATGACAAAATATACACAGGCAGTCAATGGCATCAAACATACACGATTACAGAATATGCCATTTAGAGTTCGTCATCACTGTCCTGTGTGTCGTATCCGACAGTATAGTCCGCATCGTTTTCACAGTCCGTTCCACACAAGCAAAGGTCGGTCAAATTGATTGGCAAATCGAATTGGTCGAATGGTCGATCGAATCGAATTCGGTGAATCGAATCGAATCGAATCGATCGAATTGGTCGAATGGTCGATCGAAGCGATTGGTCGAATGGTCGAATTGGTCGAATGGAATTGGTCGATTGGTCGAATTGGTCGAATTGGTCGAATCGAATTGGTCGATTGGTCGAATTGGTCGAATCGAATTGGTCGGAATTGGCAAATGTAAACATTGATTTGCAGATTTTCCATGTAATAACGTTTCCAAAAATGTATAGGTTTGCTAATCTACCATGATTTTGAACGAAAAAACATAGTGAACCTGACTAATACCAAAATAGCCATGAGTATGTTGCACCCTATGGCTGGGCAAACAGCTTGTGTTGTATAACTAGGAATTTGTAAAAGCCCTTTAAACATTCCTCATATTTTCTTGTCCAATATATTTGCGTCAATGATTTCAGTTATTCAAATGGCCACGTTGGATGCGTCCGGATATGGTGTCACGTGACTTTGGCTCTGACATTCCACCACCCCTCCCCCGAAGGCCAAAAGCATTGTGTTTTGTGTAGGCCTACGACCTTATGGTGTTCGTCAAGCAAGGAAGCCGCATGTACCATTTTGGGTCATCTCATCTCGATGCTCGGAGAGATGATCTTTATAAAATGGGTGGTGATGTCCGGATGTGTCTGTCCATCCATCTGCCTGTCCATCCGTCTGGTCGTCCGTCTGTTCGTTAACTTTTTATTATTTGGGCTACTCCTCCCTAATGACCCGGCTGATTGTTCTGAAACTTTGCACATGTACACAAGACAGTATCCCGCACAATCGCTCGGGCTTCCATTTTATTTTTTTCGGATCATGGGGGCTCCCAGGGGGCGTTAACCCCTAAACT
This sequence comes from Myxine glutinosa, assembly GCF_964187855.1. Taxonomy (NCBI): domain Eukaryota; kingdom Metazoa; phylum Chordata; class Myxini; order Myxiniformes; family Myxinidae; genus Myxine; species Myxine glutinosa. The sequence goes on from NC_136267.1 coordinate 38,892,114, forward strand.
TACTTGTCCTTACTTGTCCCTTATTTACCAACCGATTGCTCTGAAACCCAATACAGCCTTTTTACTCGATGGTCCATTGAATCACTTGGTCTTAAATTTTTCAATTTCGGATCAGGGAGGTCCCAGGGGTGTTCCCCAAATTAGCAGTGGTCTGAACGACAACCTCGAGATGACCGTCAGCCCTCTCGGGGAAGTGGGGAGGCTAGAGGGTGGGTGGATCGGCTGTTTTCCTTACTCAGCCCAAATTGGGCTAAGGGGTATTGTCGTCACGGGCGTCGTCCGGGCGTCCGTCAACTTTTGGTTTCCGTCAATTTCAAGTAGAACGGCTTGTCCGATTAAATCCATTTTTGCAGTGTGTGTTTGGGTTGAGTAGAGGAAGGTTCCTTTCGAAAATGGGCGCGCTGCGATTTTCAATATGGCCGCCACGGCAGCCATCCCGGCGTCCGTCAACTTTTGGTTTCCGAGAATTTCGAGCAGAACGGCTTGTCCGATTAAATCCATTTTTGCAGTGTGTATTGGGGTTGAGTAGAGGAAGGTTCCTTTAGAAAATGGGCGCGCTGCGATTTTCAATATGGCCGCCACTGTAGCCATCTTGAAATTGGTTTCCGTCAATTTCGAGCAGAACGGCTTGTCCGATTAAATCCATGTTTACAGTGTGTGTTGGGGTTGAGTAGAGGAAGGTGCCTTTCGAAAATGGGCGCACTGCGATTTTCAATATGGCCGCCACGGCAGCCATCTTGAAATTGGTTTCCGTCAATTTCGAGCAGAACGGATTGTCCGATTAAATCCATTTTTGCAGTGTTTGTTGGCGTTGAGTAGAGGAAGGTTCATGGGCGCGCTGCGATTTTCAATATGGCCACCACGGCAGCCATATTGAAATTGGTTTCCGTCAATTTTGAGGAGAACGGCTTGTCCGATTAAATCCATTTTTGCAGTGTGTGTTGGGGTTGAGTAGAGGAAGGTTCCTTTCGAAAATGGGCGCGCTGCGATTTTCAATATGGCCGCCACTGTAGCCATCTTGAAATTGGTTTCCGTCAATTTTGAGGAGAACGGCTTGTCCGATTAAATCCATTTTTGCAGTGTGTGTTGGGGTTGAGTAGAGGAAGGTTCCTTTCGAAAATGGGTGTGCTGCGATTTTCAATATGGCCGCCACGGCAGCCATCTTGAAATTGGTTTCCACCATGCATGGGCTGAGGGGTTACGCCCGCTTTGCGGTGCTATTTATTAGTCCTTGGTGTAACTCAGAGCGGACACTCGAACCATCTTACTATAATTCACCAAATGTCCGTCCGTCTGTCTGTCTGTCCGTTCGAAGGTACCGTAAAAACTGCTGAACCGATCGTAACTATATTTTGGGTGGATAATCCTGGGATCTCCAGGAGTAAAATAGGCTATTTCGTTTTCCCAATTTCAGCTTTGGTCTCCAGCATTCTCAGGTTTGGACTCCCGCATAACATTCACGTTCGCATAATGTTCATTGTGACGATGTTTTCATTGTGACGATGTTGTTTTCCCGGGTGTCGCACAAACGGCTGCACTGATCGCTGCGCACAGCTGCACCGATCGGACTCGGTGACCTCAGACAAAGACCTTTTATAAGGACACAGGTTGAATCCCTGATTTTATAAAGACATAGCGATTGTGAATGTGACAGCTCTGAGGCGTCTTTCGCTTGGCATCGCAGTGACGGCGAGCACCAATATGGCGGCTGCAAGATTAAAATCTGGCTTCAAGCCCCCTCACCTTGGATTGTGTAGTGGGTTTGTGGATCAATTTTTTTCCCTGAAGAAAAACGTACAGTTGATATCACGATTTGAAACACGGAATAATATTTACCGATATGAACAGTGATGTGGCTTTTATTGAAATTCTACAAATACTGTTTAGATGTGATTTGATGATTTGCATGTGATATGATGTAACGGATGTTTATTTGAATCGTTTAAAATAAAAAAGCCTTTAATTTCTGATATTTTGCCCTTTCATTTGGGCCTCCCAATTGAAGCCCCGCCCGTAGGGCGGGTACCATTGCTAGTTACTCAAATGTACAACAATGGCATCGATTCCACGCTGAACGCAACATCCTACTCGTGAGTAACTCAATACCAGGGACCTTTTAACTCGAGTACAAGAATGGCATCTGTTCCAAATATTGGAACAATATTGATGAAGATCCACAAAGGGGGCCTTGTACCTAGTTCTTTCACACATGTGAACATCAACTGAAGCACTGCTGAACACATGAGGAGAAACTCTGCTTATCATGGAGGAAGGGGTCAAATTGAAGACGGGATTCACCTTCCAGATTACCACTGTAAAGGTGTGAAAGTTCCTGTGTGGTCACTCCCTCACTCGTCCCCAAGGTCAGGTCCTTCGTGAACATGGAGGAGTCTCGCTTCAATCGAAGTCGGAAATCCCTAATAATGGTGTGAAGAAATGCAAGGCAGACTCAAACAATCCAGAGACTAAAATCTTCCTGAAAATTCCAAGCAGGAATAATTTGATTAGCAAGGCCTACGTTTAGCAAAGCATGAGTGTCTATAATACCTCCCATGTGCATGGAAAGCCAAAGAGAAAGGCCTGGATGATGGAGCTGCCCTCTGTGCTCGTTTATGATGGCGTTGCAAGGCCACCATGTCATAGGTGAGACCCTCGTGATGAAGAAGGAACGGTCCTAGGGGTCGATTATCTTCTCCTGGGAAATGAAGACTGTTTTACTGTAATGCACCACCAGCACAGCATTTTTAACAGACCTTGGGTCATTTTAGAGATCTCGAGAGATCGCGAGATTTTAGAGGTCGGTCGATACGGTGCCTTCAGAAAGTATTCACACCTCTCGACCTTTTCACATTGAGTTGTTACAACCTGAATTTAAAATGGATTAAAATGAGATTTTTTGTCACTGATCTATACATAATACCCCATTACCCCATAATGTCAAAGTGGAGTTTTATTTTTAGAATATTTTACATAAACATTGAAAATGAAATACAGAAATATCTAACTTACATAAGATTTCAACCCCCGGAGTTAATACTTCATAGAAGCACTTTTGGCAGTGATTAAAGCTTTGAGTCTTCTTGAGTATTTCTGTATCAGCTTCGCACATCCAGATTTGGGGAGTTTCTCCCATTCTTTTTTGCAGATTTTCTCAAGCTCTGTCAGGTTGGATGGGGAAGGTTGGTGAACAGCAATCTTCAAGTCTTTCCACAGATTCTCGATGGTATTCAAGTCTGGGCTTTGGCTGGGCCACTTGAAGACTTTTGCATTCTTGTTCTGAAGCCATTCCAATGTTGCTTTGGCTTTATGCTTGGGGTCATTGTCCTGTTGGATTGTAAATCTTCACCGCAGTCTAAGGACTTTTGCACTCTAAAGCAGGTTCTCCTCAAGGATTTGCCTGTATTTGGCTCCATTCATTGATCCCTATACATTTGTAAGTCTCCCAGTCCTTGCCGCTGAAAAGCATCCCCATAGCATGATGCTGCCACCACCAACTTCACGGTAGGGATGGTGTTAGATGGGTGATGAGCTGTGCTCAGTTTCTGCCAGAGGTAGTGCTTTGCATACAGGCTAAAGAGTTAAATTTTCGTTGTCTTTACAGTTCAACTGTCGTTGTCAGAAAAGACCACAGATTATTTTGCCTCATGCTCTGAGTCTTTTACGTCTTTTTGCAAACTCCACATGTGCTCTCACGTGCCTTTTTTCTCAGGAGTGGCTTCCGTCAGGCCATTCTCCCATAAAGCCTCGAATTGTGAAGTGCCGCAGAAACTGTCGTCCTTCCGGCAGGTTCTCCCATTTCAGCCAAGGAACTCTGTAGTTGTGCCAGAGTGGTCATTGGGTTATTGGTCACTTCCCTGACAAAGGTTTTTCTTGCCAGGTTGCTCAGTTTGGTCGGAGGGCCAGCCCTTGAAAGAGTCTGGGCAATTCCATAAATGGAGCTCACTCTGCTCATGGGAACTTTCAACACTCGAGAATCTAGATATTGTTACATACCCTTCCCCAGATCTATGCCTCCTCACAATTCTATATCGGAGTTATACAGACAGTTCCTTGGACTTCATGGTAAAGTTTCTACTCTGACATGCACTGTCAACTATGGGACCTTATATAGAAAGGTGTGTTTCTAAATCTTGTCCAATCAATTGAATTAGCCACAAGTGGACTCCAATCAAGTTGTAGAGACATCCCAAGGATGATCAAAGGAATATGATGTTTTCAAAGAGGGTGAATTATTATTGAATCAAGACATTTCATCTTTTCATTTTTAATTATTTTGTTTAAAAAAAATTGAAAATAAAATTCCACTTTGACATTTATGGGGTATTAATGTGTAGATCAGCGCAAAAAAAAATCTCAATTTAACCCATTTTAAACTCAGGCTGTAACAACTAAATGTGAACAAAACAAAGGGTGTGAATACTTTCTGAGGGCACTGTATGTTCCATAAAGTACATTACATATCAAATCCGTGAGCCGATAACCTAGCTCAGAGGTTGCGTACCTGACCCTCTTAACGATATGCCCCGGAAATCTGTCCACCTGATTTAATTCCCATCCCAGCTATAAACTGTCACACCTGGTGCTTTGCGAACATGGTGTTGCATCAACACGTCCGACACGTCCGTCAGGGAGATGGTAAGCCAGTGCCATGTATGCCAACATTGGCCGTCTGTGTGAGAGATGCCATAGTGTCTTTTGCAAGAGGCCATTGTGTGCCTGCACCCCAGCCAAATTACACATTCCTTCCCTGGCCACTTCTACAATAGACAATGACAAACGACAATGACACTGTATTCCAATTGCCATGAGAATGCATTGGCAGCACAGGCTCTCTGGAACGAGCAAGGACTCATGCCTCTCGGTATGTTCTCTCACGGTTCCTCAAGAAGATGCATGGGATGTTTGAAGATGGAGCATGTCTCGTCAATGAACAAAAGGATTCCAAGGAAAACAACAACAAAACGACGGAGTGCCTACCAGATTCCTGTAGGAGTTGAGTGGCCAATGGGAGAGTCAGAAATAGTATGTAGAAGCAAAGGTCCTCCATTTCAAGTCACCATCTCAAAAAGTGTGCCGAATTCACACTTCCATTTAGTCGTCTCACCACTCCTGGCTGTTCCTATCTCTATCCTTCGCCTTTCCATTCTGCCCACTCCTCCTCTCATTCCTATCATTTTCTCAAACATCCCCCAAGGCAAAACCGGTAAATGTTTGCAAGTTTAAACTCCATTGCGTGTTGTTTATTTATAAAACGCTCCAATCCGTTAAACCGCAACATTCAGTCCCACATTGATTCATATCACTACTCCCATATGCCTTCTGCTGGTATATCCAGTTGGAACAGCTACCATTTGAATAAGAGCTGGAGATAAAAAATAAAACTAGTTAATTGGAGCAGATTTCTAAACACGGCAAAACTATTGAAGAACCACTTATTCTCTAAAACAACAAAACGAAATACATATATATATATATACAGCTTCAAAGGGCAGAACTTTACGAGATAGCAAGTTAGACGTATTCAACATATGAAGTACACAATACTGTGGGAGGTGTAGTGAATGTGGTCAAAAACAATGTTAGAAAGAGGAAGAGGAAGTATAGAATAGGGAGGGTGGCAGGACCGTTTTAGATGGTTGGGAAATGAACGGGGAGAAAGGAGAGGAAGTTTGAAGAGGAGAGGAAACGTGGTCATCTTTGTCGTTTGTTTGCATTACGTGGTGGCTGTTGGTTAGCACCTGTAGTGTAGCAGCATAGCAAACCTGTTGTGCATTTTGTGATACAAGCACCAAATTTGGCACAAATGTACATTAATATGTTGCGAACATTTTCAGATATTGGGCCACTTGAAATTCCGTAATTTTTTTTTTCAAATTTTTTCAAATTTCGTAATTTCAAATTTTTCGGGTGACACCGTCACAATTTCGGTCTTCGAGGCCGGCCGATATAGTGGGGCGGCTTAGCCCAAATATTCAAAAGAATTGTGCATTTTGTGGTACAAGCACCAAATTTGGCACAAATGTACATTAATATGTTGCGAACATTGTGTGGTCAGCAATGAAGACGAGAGTCTGAATTACATGTATGCAAAAGACCTTGTGAACCAGTGAAGCAAATACACGGGTAAGCATGAATTAAATCTAGGGCATGATATAATTTCCATGATGTTTACCTCTACACTCAATGGTGGAAGGAGGTAATGTTTTGATCCCAGCTTGTCTGTATGTCTGTTTGTCTGTTAGTCCACAAAATTCCAGACAAAGCTTGTAGTAGTGGTAGTTGTAGTGGTAGTGGTGATAACAGAAATTGTTATATAGAACTGAACTTATATTATTATTATATGCAGAAAATAACTTCATTTCTATATGCCCTGCAGTGGACAGGTTAATTGGTTTATGCACTGAAGGGGTCACCCTGGTGTGCACTGCTGTGTTCTGCCTCACTGAGTTGTTCAGGTATGATGTACTCAGCACAAGCTTCCGGTCGGCCCGGAGGTGGGGGTGCGGGGCCTGTCACGGAACGTCAAAACAAACGGCCTGCCGGGGCCGCCCAAAAGTCGGGCGTGAGGGGCGCGTCCACTAATGGAACGCCTCTCGCTTCCCAGATCGAGGGCCACGTGGTCAGGAGAACCTCGTCCCTTCCGGTCACACTTTGCCTATCGGCCGGCCTCGAAGACCGAAATTGTGACGGTGTCACCCGAAAAAATTGAAATAACGAAATTTGAAAAATTTTGAAAAAAAAAATTCCGGAATTTCAAGTGGCCCAATATCTGAAAATGTTCGCAACATATTAATGTACATTTGTGCCAAATTTGGTGCTTGTTTCACAAAATGCACAATTCTTTTGAATATTTGGGCTAAGCCGCCCCACTACTGGGGTGTGTTCGCTTACCAAGTTTCCTGTCGAGTGCTCGTCAAGTGGCTTAAGCACTCAAGCAAGCACTCAAGCAAGCACTCCATTCAAAACCGTTGGTAGGGAACCGTTGAACACGCCTCAATACCTCCGCCATGATGAATCAACAGACCTGCAAGATGCCAGAATGACAGTTTATAGCGAGCCTGAGATTCGAACCCAGGCTACACAGTTCAAAGACCAGAAAGGATTGTTCCCCAATGTCTCTTTCCCGGCTTCAAGCCAAAGTTGATTCCGGCTTCAAGCCAAAGTCGATCCATTCCAGTGATGGTCCGTATGATGTCGTATCGAGACCAGAATCCCGTTGGGTTGACAGTTACACTGCCAAAGTTGGGCGAAGGTGTCCTCGAGAAGCGACGGGGAAATCCCACCTTCAGGTATGGACGTTTGACGGCTCTCAATCGGCGAACCACCGATTTCCCACTCAAAAGCCACGTTACACACACACACCAAATTAACATCTGGATGCGGTGAGAATGGTTGAAGCGAAGTGAAAAACCTTGAGCGATGCGCAAAGCGCGCGAGTCAAAATGGCCGACGGCCCGTTCTCGTGGCGTAACGGCACTCCAATGATTCTCTTCGGAATCAACCGCAAAACCTATCACGCAGGTTTATCTGTCACAGCAATGACAACTCTGTCGCAGGAATCCCTTTCCCGGGAAACCCAAAGTTCACTCGTGACCCTCGTTCGCCAATCGTTCGCTCCAGACCTCGAAGCAGCTCGGCTTCTTGTCCGACTCACTCGCTCCGCCTTCTCTTCCTCTTCCTCGTCGTCCGGTTCCAGTTTCATTTAAAACATTAACTTTTTTACCTTTTGAAAATAGTAATCTCTATTTCCCTCAAACGACAACAATAATAGTACATGGAATCAAAAATGTTTACAGTGGATGAAAACCACAACAACGGAAGTGACGAATCCGTAACAGGATAGGGATCAACAAATTGAGAAACATTTAAGTATCACAATGTTACATCAGTCTTTGTACACCACTCCTTTCCTATTCCATCTCCAAACGCTGCATGACGTCATCGCCGGGCACCGAATGGGGCCCGGAAATGACGTACGCTGAAAAGGGAGTACTGTTTTCACTCTGTTTGTTTGTTTTCTTGTTTCTTTGTTACTTGCTGGAATAGATTCCGGCAAGTATGTTGGTTGGTTGGTTTGTCTGTCTGTCTGTCTGTCTGTTTGTTTGTTTGTTTGTTTGTGCGCAGTACTACGTCTACATCATTGCACATAGCATCGCCAAACTTTACACACATATTTGTTTTGCCCTGGAATAGACTGTGCCCAATTTTTAACTCTCTAGTCCCAAGGTCAAGGTCACCCAAAACCTGAAATCAGGGGGGTCGAGTTTTCATTTAAAATATATTTCAAACCACTACAACTCTAAAAGTACAAGAGATATGCATACACTTACTGTTACTGACATATAGGAAGTTACATACGACATTTCATTTGGCACCATGACCTTTGACCTTGAGTGACCTTGAAAGGTCAAACTCAAGTTCAAAAATTGTTTTTTTTTACTAATAACTCTGTCAAACATTATCCGATTCCCTTCTAACCAACACCAAAATGTTCATTATTCAATTCCCGAAAAATAGCATGTGGCATGAAAGGTCAAAAATGCTTAGTTTTAATTATTTTTGGGGTCAAAAGTCAGGGGGGTCGAGTTTTCATTGAAAATATATTTCAAACCACTATAACTCTGAAAGGACAAGAGATATGCATACACTTACTCAGTTACCTTCCATTGCTTAGCGTATATACATGTATCGATTTCCCGCTATTTTGATCCAAAATGGCCGATAAAAAAAAAGGACATTCCAGCAAGTCCTCGGTCTTTGACCAATTTTTCATTTGTTTGTTTGTTTGTCCAGACGATATATCTCAGCCATTTTCATCCTTTGAGTGATAGCATTTTCATCCGATATCTCATCCTTTGAGCAAGGAAGCTGAAATTTTGGCACAATACTGAGCACATACTTTGACAATTTTATTTTATTTTTTGATTCATCCATTAATTGATTCATTATTTAATTGTTATCAATTTATTAAGTACTTATTTATTTCCTTTCTCTACTGGGCAATATCTCAGCCATCTTTTGAGCTAAGAAGATGATATTTGGATACGAGAATGACCAAGTGATTTGGCTGCAAACGGTATTTTTGATTTATTAACTAATTAATTAATTGCTTATTTAATTAATTTTCAAAAAGTTACAGCTTCGGATGAAACACTGGTGGTTTAGGTATGCTGTTAGCCAATTAAGAAATTAATTAATTTACGATGACGATTTATTTTAATTAAGCAATAAATCAATGAATTATTGTACACCTCTCCCTCCAAATACCGTCTCTATGTGCTACAGGGCGGCATCGCCCGGCGTTGGACGATGTTATATATTTATTTGGCAGGGGGTACGTTGAATGTACGTGTACTTGGATTTTTTTTTAACGTTTTATCCTTACATCTACACATATCATGTAAAGATTTTAAACATAATCTTACATGAATTCATCCAAAAAAAAAAAACTTTCAACAGGGTCGGCATATAAAGTTATAAACTAAAGGTTACTGGTACTCAAAAAAGACCAGCTACAATGGTGACCTTGTTGAGGAGCATGGTTCCTCCAATGGTTGAGGAACCTACAATGGTTCAAATATGGATGAAGACGTGAAGGTTCAAATCTGGATGAAGACGTGAAGGTTCAAATCTGGATGAAGACGTGAAGGTTCAAATCTGGATGAAGACGTGAAGGTTCAAATCTGGATGAAGACGTGAAGGTTCAAATCTGGATGAAGACGTGAAGGTTCAAATCTGGATGAAGACGTGAAGTTTCAAATCTGGATGAAGACGTGAAAGTTTAAATCTGGATGAAGACGTGAAAGTTTAAATCTGGATGAAGACGTGAAAGTTTAAATCTGGATGAAGACGTGAAAGTTTAAATCTGGATGAAGACGTGAAAGTTTAAATCTGGATGAAGACGTGAAAGTTTAAATCTGGATGAAGACGTGAAAGTTTAAATCTAGATGAAGACGTGAAAGTTTAAATCTGGATGAAGACGTGAAAGTTTAAATCTGGATGAAGACGTGAAAGTTTAAATCTGGATGAAGACGTGAAAGTTTAAATCTGGATGAAGACGTGAAAGTTTCAATCTGGATGAAGACGTGAAAGTTTCAATCTGGATGAAGACGTGAAAGTTTCAATCTGGATGAAGACGTGAAAGTTTCAATCTGGATGAAGACGTGAAAGTTTAAATCTGGATGAAGACATGAAAGTTTAAATCTGGATGAAGACGTGAAAGTTTAAATCTGGATGAAGACGTGAAAGTTTCAATCTGGATGAAGACGTGAAAGTTTCAATCTGGATGAAGACGTGAAAGTTTCAATCTGGATGAAGACGTGAAAGTTTCAATCTGGATGAAGACGTGAAAGTTTCAATCTGGATGTTAAGGATTGGGATTAAATACCTCTGGAAAACAAGCCAGTCTCAGGAGAGTTTTCCCTGCCACTCTCAGCTAGTGGTGCTTAACCTTAATTTGGTGCCCGCACCCTTCCGTCCTCAGAATATTTTCTCGCACCCCTTGTCATTAATCGATGGCCTTCGACAGGACTGAGAATTGAAGACTTAGATTCTTAGCACTCCTGTCTCCTTTATGAACCGGTTGGCATGTTTCGCACCCCCGGAAATGACGTTTCACATCCCCAGGGGGTTCGTGCTTCCCAGATAAAGAACCACTGCTCTCGGTTGATTGATAAGAACCAAGCTGACGATTTACCTCCTTCCCCCCCAAACCCCCCACTCCTTCCCCTTTTTTCTCTCTTTCCTTTTCCGTTTCTAAAATTGTTTTTGACAACATTCACTACTCCTCCCCCAACATTGTGTACTTGATTATGTTGAATACCTCTAACTTGCTATCTCCTAAAGTTCTGCCCCTTGAAGCTGTATGTGTATATATATATATATTGTTGCGGATATGAGGCCTGTATTTTTTTTTTATTGTGTGCTTTATTATTATTATTGTTTATTCTGCGCCTCCTGCCTCCGGAGTTGTGTAAAGATAAAAAGGGCGTCTCGGTAGTTATTCCATGAAACACCACCTTGCAGGACCCGATAAAACCCTTGTTCAGTAGCTTATATCTTATTATGTGTTTTAGGGTAAGGCCTTGTCGTCCATTAACATGACACTCCATTGCACCGAGTAAAAGAGGTAGATTCCCTTCATTCCCATTCCCAAAAACCTCCATTTCCCCTTTCGTAATGGCCAAGCCTCAATTTGTCAATTACATCCCCTCCAAAGCCGCCATTGACCACGAAGCAGGGTTGGGGAAGAAAGGCGGGTCCCCACCTCGTCAGAGAGGGGAGGAGTGAGCCAGCCCCACTCGACCAACCATGAACAAGGGGTTTGGCTTGAGAGGGCGGAGAGAGAATGCTTGGGGGAAGTTCGCAAAGGGTGAAGGGCGGGGGTTATAAAACCCGTTGCATCAGCCCCCACCGAGAGTGGCGAAGAGAGAGACAAGCAAGAGAGTTGCAAAAAGGTCCAAGGCTGAGCTGAGCTGCGTGGTGAGGTGCAAAGCAAAGAGCTGGGTCGTCAGAGCAGGGCTGAGTTGTGAGGTTCCAAAAGCAGAAGATCATCCAGGGAAGCACAAAGCCTGATATTCGTCACCTTGCGCACCAGCGGCAGCGTCTACAGCAGCAGCAGCAGCAACGCTCGCCAGCCGCTTAGGGGCCTGAACGGCAGTTCGAAGCAGGGCCGCGAAGGAACGGCGGCTGCAGAACGTGCGAATCGTGCTGCCGGACCCAGTGGACTTTCCTCTCCTTCCAGCCAATTCCTATCATCATTCCCCGCGTGAGTCTGTGTCTTCGTTTGTTCTGTCCTGGGTATTAAGTAAGCCTGTTAGATAAGTTAATAATTTGCACTGTGTCACCTGCGTCTCATGTCCCTGTACATAATCGTGACTGCTCCTTTTTGCTTACGTGTACATAATAAACCCCGTTACTCTTCTGTACGTCTTCTTCTTCCTCTTTGCATTCGGTCGCTTTAGAGTTTTCCAGATTGAGTATCTGTGGCGCGATACGGCCAACGTTTGGGTGAATCGGGTTTAGTCGGGGAACAACTGTTCGGCCGCGGTTATACCTCCGCTCGGTAAAATAACATCTAATCCGCGGACCGTAACAAATTGGTAGTCAGGAGTTGGGATTCGAACCTGGGACTAAATTTATTTAGCCCAAATTGTGGAACACCAATTGTACTATTGGCGTAACAAATTGGTGTCGGGGAGTGAGATACGAGGCCCGAAGCGCGCTTAAGGCGCTCAAAATTAGGAGCTGCTGGAAATTTGTGTTGTAAAGCAAAACCCGAATTTTGAAATCGCGCCATGGGTGGTCAAGGCGACGGGATGCCGGTGGGAGAGATACAGATAGACGGGGTAGAACCGACCCAGGACCTCGGGGAAATGTATGTGGATGAAAGAGAGGAGGAGAACATTGGCAATGTGGTTGAGGGGGTTTCAGGCGCGCAAAATGGCGCTCTCGCGCACGTGGTTACAGCGGCACCAAATAGAGCCGAGCCCTTTGTACCAACGGTGGAAGACATGCAATTAATTATGGCTGAAATGAAGGCTCTTTTGGACAGGAACAGTGAGCGATTGGGAAACCAAATTGAAGAAATAAAACGAACGGAATGAGGGCCGATATGGAGAGAATGGAGCAGAGGGACAGAGACCGCAGGTTGGGCGAGAGGGTCCCAGGGGTGCACAACGAGGTAACGCGGGTCGAGAAGCACTGGTTGAACGAAGTTGAGAAAAGCACGGGTACAATGACGGGGGTAGAAATCGCGACACGGGGTTTGGAAAAGCCGGCGACCGATGAGGTAGAGGGAATTTTATTAAAGCCAACGGTCGTCGAGGTGAGTAAAGAAAAAGCAGTAGTGGGTACAATTAAAATTGAAGAGACGACGGAGGTAGCCCGGGAATTGCAGGGAGAAATGGAATATGTACAAAGTCCCTGCTCAAATCATGATGATGGACGCACTAACCAAATAAAGAGTTTGCAGGTGCGCGTGGAGAAGGGAATCCCCCAGGTGAGGCGTGCTGTGTATTGTGCGGGTAGATTTTGTAAAAGGATGTTTAGCGACAAAAGAATTGTCGCGCGATTGGGATCGATATGGCACCCGGGCGTTGGTAAAGGGTCCCGTGTGAGTGGAAATGGCACGCGTGTGAGGAAAAAGTGTGCGTCGGCGAGTGGGTGTGTTATAAAGTGTGGGAGCGAAACCGAGTGCGAGCGAGAATGCACGTCGGGGTGTACGGAGTGTACGTGCGAGGGTGAGAGTGACCCGGAGAGTGAGTTGGTGGTGGAGCGGGTGCGAGAATGCACGCTTGGAATGGTCGAGGGTGTGCGAGGAAGCACACCTGAGTTAGTGGTAGCGCGAGTGTGGGAGAGCCCATCTGAGCGCGTTAGTGGGTGGATGCAAGAGTGCACGCCCATGGTGAGTGGTACGGAGTACGTACCGAGGGAGAGTGCGCAAGACGGTGCGCGAGGTGTGTTAAAAGAGTGTGCGAATGGCGAGTGTGCGCGAGAGGTGTGGTGTGTAACAGGGAGGACGTTGGCGGAATGTACGGACGGCGTTGGAACGCCAGGTTTTGTGAGGGTGAAAGGGGTAGCGTATGCGTGTGAGCATGCAGGTGAAGCATCGACGGTAACTGGGTTAGCGGTTAGGGCGAAGGATAGCTGATGCGAGCACTCGGGGCACGGTGTGCTTTGTTGGATGCGAGGCCCGGCGCGGATCGAAGCTGCGTCGTTTCTCTTCGAAGCGTCGTTGCCGATTCGGGCTTGGCCCCGCCCCGCACGGTCGAGTCCGGGCCTTGGAGGGCGAGGCGACCGGTCCGGTTCAAGGGCGAGTGGGAGGAAGCGGAACGGTTCCCCCTCGTGGGGACGGGGTTCCGATCGGGCGAGCCTCGGTCATCGGGCCCGGGACCGCAAGGTACCACGCCGAGATGGTGCGTGGAATCTCGGCCCGACCAAACCACCTCCCTTGAACCGAAAGCCGGACGGATTCAACCTGCAGGCGACCAAACCACCCGAATTCATTGCTCGGCTTTGCGAAGCCGAGTTTAATGATGTCATGACGCACCGAGGCTAGGATATAGCGGACTGTGATGATGGTGATACTGATAGTGGTTTTGATCCGAAATTTAGAAAAGTGAGTAGAATTGGCAGTAAATAGAAAATTTTTGATTGGTTGGAATTTGGACGAGCAAAATTGATAGTGGGACCTCCCCGATGTGGTGGGATGGCAACCTTGCCATCTCTCACAGCACGGGGGGCAAAGGAGCACTAGATTATGGGGTTGATGGCAGTGAAAACTAGCCTGGGAGGGTTAGGATATATCGTGTGTAGGGCCCTAGAGATTGACATTAGGTAACGTTAAGATTAGTTAGTGACAAGGATACCTGTAGTGGGGACGCAGGTATATTAGAGTGGATGACAATGACGTGGGAGCGCAATAGTTTAAAGGGGCGACTGGGAAGCGCAAGTTTCAGAGGGGAGCAGTTAGATGAGATGATGCCGTGTGAGTGTTGGAGGTGTATCCAGAAGTGTATTGTGAAAAGTGTGTAAGGAACAGGTGTGAATGCACAGGTGTGCAACAGAACAGGTGTATGGAATAAATGGTAGTCTGGAATATATGGAGTATTGGAATGGAAGGTCGTGGAGTGAGTATGGTGGAAACTGTGGAGTGGAGTGGATGGTGCGGAGGTGTGAATGGGGGAAGAGTGGACCCCCATCACGAATACCCGGGGCGGGTAGTGTAAGTGTTAGGTAGAGGGTATAGGTAAATTGTGGTTGGATATTGGCATCTGTGGTGCGGGTGGAAGAATGGTGATTGGATGGGTGCATTAGTGTTGTGGAAATGGCTGGGCGTGTAGCCTGTTAGTGTGTGTAGTTGGTTTGGGCACTCCACCACTGTGAGGATGTCGGCCAGGTGAGGCCGCAGGTGGGCTCTGGGAGCCGGTAGTAGTTGTTGTGGATGGGGCCCGAGGATCCGGAGGACGGACCCGGGTAGCCCAGTGCCAGAGGGCACCAAGGGGTGACAGAGCCAGGAGGGGCCTTCCCCAGTTAGTTAGGTTAGGGTGAGGAGCTAGGTAAGCTCGGGTGGCAACTGCAGTGGTGGAGGTGTGCAGGTGGGTAGACCTGCTGGGAGAGCTACACGTCACAGCCCAGAAATTGTGCAAGGGCACCGGGAGATGAATCGGGGGAGTGAGACCCCAAATTGAAGAAGCACCACAGTTTGGTCAATGGGAATTGGTTTTTAGAACCCATAGTGTAAGTTGGCCAATGGATTGGCAGGGAAAGACCCCGGGTAGAGTAAAGAGTGTTAAAGTCATTTAGAGGGTAGATAGGATGAAGGATCACCTCGCACCATCTGCATCCACTCACCTGAGATGACGTACCTCCACACCATGCCAGGTGGTTTTGATTATTTTTATGATGCAGATGTTTGGAATGTGAGACGCATCATGACGTGGGTGTGACATTGTGCTTTGTTGTTCCATCTCTTCCTCCTTATGAGGATTGATGATGAATTTGGAGATGGCAAATTATGGTTAGAGGGATTGTGGTGACGAATTTGGTGTAAGGGAAATATGGGGAGACGTGACAGTAGCGACGAATTTGTAAATGTGTAGGTTTTTGTACATATTGGGTGAGGGCAAGGGTAGTGTAGGTGACAGGGGGGGGGGGGGGGTGACGTACGGTAGGGACGAGCTTTCTCACTTCACCCTCCATTCGCATTTCGCCTTGCATTGCCTTGTTTGATGTGTACCCTTGTGACCTTACCCCTCGCACATTTGTTTTCCCCCTTTTGTCTCCCACATGACCTGTGCGCCATTGGGCGCTGAGGGGAGC
>NC_136267.1:38917935-38937935 GCF_964187855.1 Myxine glutinosa
GCCGCAAAATGAATAGGATTGAAAAAGGGGCCTAGGTTATTTCATTAATGCAACGCAGATTCAACTATTGGAAACAGATCCTTACCTGAAACACATACTAATGAAATAACTAAAGAAGAAGCCTATGGTGTGCTACGTGTTGCTCGTGGCCTAGCTAGGGTGCGACCTTTGATCTTTACAACAAAAATGGGAATATTTACAGGGGATTATTTATAAGGGAATATTACAGATATTTACAAAGTGGAGGGTTCTAAAAACCACAACACTGCACCCTCATTACCTCCAGGGCCGTCCCGGCCCGAAAGAACTTTAACTTAGTGTGACACTCAGGTGTGGTAACCCTCTACTATTAACTTCACCCTGAGGCGACATTTTTAAAACAACTAAGTATGTCCCGCCTGCTGCGTTGCATTCTATCTAACAGATTCACGCCCACAGGATAACCGAATCACGGAATTGTCTTCAAAACTACACATTGATGTTGGGGAGCATTATTTACAAAGACACTACCTGGTATTTACAACGCGAACCCAGGACCTGTCTTTTGGGAAACAAAAAGAAGATGTTTTGATAAGAGGAAAGGCATACACTGCACTGCACCGATACCACCAGCACCAATAAGCACCAAAAACACCAAAGCACTGTAGGAGAATGTTGAGAAGACTCAGGAGACTTGAGACACCCAAACAGCTTTATAAAGTAAGGATTTATTATAATTAATGTCACTTGTTTCAATATAATAAAGAACTACAATACAATAACGAATTTGGTAATTCAAGTCGTTGGTTCTTCTTTTTCGGCCGGTCTTCTGCTCATCGCCGGTTCACTCGTTCGTTCCGTCGGGCATGGGCTCTCATGGCAAGTCTCTCTGACTCCAAGTATGTTCCTGTTTTTATGGGCTTATTCGTTTTAATCCTCCCTGCGCTAATTCTTAATCCTCTCTCCGCTAAAGCTCCTTGGTCATTTCCGTTCGCCTCCTCGGCGCCGGTTTGCCCGCCGCCCCCAGGCGTTGACAACCATCCCCTCCTGCTGGGAGCCATTTGGTTCACAATAGTGAAGGTTTAGGAACGTGCTCTAGCCCGGGGTCGTGACAAGGCGAACAAGAGATTACCAGGTCCGTGCTTATCTTCGTGCAAATTCCTGACATTCATTTACGAATCACCTGCGACTACCTGCTCCGTTACCAGTCCCAACCAATGAGTTACACTTCCACAGCACCAACATGCACAAAAAGCACCAAAAGCACCATCCGGTGCACATTCATCACATTCCAAATAATAATCAGCAGATGATGTCTTCTCTTCTCTGCTGGGCCGATGCTTCTGGACGACTTCTTGCTTGCTGCCTAGTTGGTACTAAAAAAAGGCGCAAAACATGTCCATTTCTTTAATTATGGCCAGCAGGGGCCAACTAAGGTGGTCCACCTGCATGGCTTAGGGGCCACCTTTACCGTGGTCCGCAAGCAAGATCTCCTGGCCACAATGGCCGGTCCCCAGCAGAGGTGCCAGGCCCCAAAACGTGGGGTCTATGAATGTGGTGCTCGGCCACAGACCTGTGGTCCATATGGTGGTGCTCGGCCACAACAATGTGCGGTCCATAAGTGTGGTACCGGTCCAGGCAGGCAGCAGCGAGGGTGCGGGCACACAACTGCGGGCCCCTGCACACTTTCCCCTCAGCACACAAAGACCACGGCCCATGGGTGGGGAAGGAAGACAAAGCAGGGTTAGCGGGGTGCAAGGGCGCAAGGGTACACATCAATACAAGGTAATGCAGAGGTGAGGTGCGCAGGAGAGCAAGCAGAGAAAGCTCGTCCCTACCGTACGTCCCGTCCCCCCCCCCCCCCCGGTCACCTAATCTACCCTTGCCCTTAACCCGTATTTACACAATTTACAAATCCGTCGCTACGTCTTGTCTTCCCCATATCTCCCCTAATCCAAATTCATCAACAATCCCAATTTCTCATTAATCCCTCTATGCCGAATTTACCATCAATCCCTCATAAGGAAATAGAGATGAAACATCAAGCACAATGTCACCCCCAAGTCATGATGCGTCTTTCATACCAAATGTCTGCAAAAATCGGTGTGGAGTCCTATCATCACCTCAGGTGAGTGGATGCGGATGGTGCGAAGAGACTTTCCAATCCTGACTACCTTCTAAATGACTTTAACACTCTTACACTACCCGGGGTCTTTCCCTGCCAAACCATTGGCCATCTTACACTATGTGGTTCTAAGAACCGAACTCCCATTGACCAAACTGTGGTGCTCACCAATTTGGGGTCTCACTCCCCCGATTCTTCACCCTGTGCCTTCGCACAATTTCAAGGCTGGGTCATGTGGCGCTCCTAACAGGTCTACCTACCTGTGCACCTCTGCCACTGCACGTTGCCACCCAAGCTTACCTGCTCCTCACCCTAACCTACCTACCTGGGGAAGGCCCTCCCTGGCACTTACCCCCTCGGTGCCCTCTCTGGCACTGGGCTACCCGGGTCCTTCCCTGGATCCTCGGGCCCCATTGAACTCTACCTGGCTCCCAGAGCCTACCTGTGGCCTCACCTGGCCGACAGACTAACAGTGGCGGAGTGCTCATTTAACCATACCTCTAACAGGCCACACACCCAGCCAATTTACTCTACTAATGCACCCAACACAACACTCCTGTGCAACTACCCGCACCACAGATGCCAATATCCAACCACAATTTACCTACTCCCTCTACCTACTTTTACACTACCCGACCCGGGTACTCGTGAAGGGGTTCATCCATCTCCATCCACTCCTTTCGCACCAACCACTCCACTCCACATATTCCACACTACTCACTCCACACCATCCATTCCATGCTCCATTCACTCCAGACCATTCATTTCATCCAACCATTCTCCATACACCTGTGCTTCACCTGCACTTGCACACTCAACTGGTGCTCACACACACCTGGTGGCACTTGCACCCTCCTTTCCTCCCAGGCTTCTTCATTTACTACAATGCCATTCGCCCACACTCACAATACTCTGCTCAATACTCTTTCTACACACACACACAGCATCATCTGATCTAACTACTCCCTTCTGAAACTCGCGCTCCCCATCTTCCCTTATACTAAGTGCTCCCACGTCGTTATAATCCAACTACCCTACTCTACGTCCCCTACTACAGGTATGATGTCGCTACTTAAATCTAAAGTTACCTATGGTCATTTCTCTAGATCCCTAATTAATAACCTAACCCTCCCGGGCTAGTTTACACAGCCAATCCCCATAAATCCTATTGCTCCTTTGCCCCCAAAAATGAGGTGATAAGATGTGAGGGATGGTAAATTTCCCACCCTACTACACCATATACCATTTGCCATCAATTTCCCTATTACACTATCACTATCGCCATCACAGTCCATTAAACTTGAGCCTCTCGGAACGTCAATACATCATTAAAGCTCGGCTTCGCAAAGCCGAGCAATGAATACGGGTGGTTTGGTCTACTGCAGGTTGGGTCCGTCCGGCATTCGGTTCAGGGGAGGAGGTTTGCTTGGGCCAAGGCTCCAAGCACCATCCCGGCGCGGGGCCTTGCGCTCCCAAGCGCGATGGCGCAGCCTTGCCCGGGTGGAGCGCCGCCACCACAAGGGGGCGCCGCGCCGACCACTCCTCCTTCCTCTCGAACCGGGCCACTCGCTTTGCTTGGCAAAGCGCGGACTCGACCGTGCAGGGCGGGGCCCAGCGCGAATCGTGCATGGCACCCCGAGCAGGAGCGATGCGACACCGATCCCCGTCGGCTCCCACAACACACAGAGAGCACCGCGCACCGAGTGCTCGCGTCGGCTATCCGTCAGCCTAAACGCTGCCCCGGTCAACGTCGATGCTCCCCGTACATGCTCACACCACTCGTTCTGTTCTTTGCTCATACATCCCATACACTCCGTCAATTCCACCACCGCACTCTCTGTTACACACCACTCGCTGTTCGCACACTCCATAACACACCTTGGTGCACACTCGTCGTTTGCACACTTCTCGCGTGCACTCTCCCCCGTTACGTACTCCGTAACCACCACGGGCGTGCACTCTTCCATTACATCCCCTGTAACACTCCCCATCATGGGCTCCACCACCAACTCAGGTGTGCCTCCTCGCACATGCTCAACCATTCCAAGTGTGCATCCTCGCACCCGCTCCTCATCCATCTCACTCTCCGTATCACTCGTCGTTCCACTTCCACACTCCGAAGTGCATTCACTCTCGCACTCGGTATCACTCCCATACTCTGTCACACACTCACTCTTTGACGCACACTTTTTTCTGACACGCACGCCATTTCTACTGACACCACGCGCAAGGGACCCTCCACAAATGCCCGGGTGCCGTCTCGATCCCAAGCGCGCGAAAATTCTTTTCACGACAAACACTTTGCCGAAAAATATTTTCGCTCAATACACAGCCCGACTCATCCTCGGGGTTCTTCTTCCTCCCGCCAACACCACCTGCAAATCTTTATAAGGATTAAGCACGGCATCATGATGCGAGCGCGGACTTTGCACATATTCAATCTCTCCCTGCCGCGAGTGCTTTTCTACATCCGGCGTCTCTTCCAACCCAATTTCCACTACTATTTGTTCAGTTTTAATTTATTTTTCCTTTCCCTCGACGACCGCTGGCTCTAATAAAATTTTCTCTTCTACCTCGGCAGTCGCCGGCTTCCCCATACCCCGGGGTCGCAATCTCTATACCCGTCCAGTTACCTGCGCCATGCTCCAACTCGCTTCTCCCGCGCTCCTCGAGTCGCGTTACCTCGTCGTGCACAAATGCGCTTTTCCCGCCCGACCTGTGGTTAACCTCCCTTTCACACTCCCTTGCTTCATACCGGGCTTTGTCCCTCGCTAGCCCCTCATTAATTTTTCGGTCTTGGCCATTTATGCCCTCCAATTTGCTTCCCAATTGCTCCCCCATTCTATCTTCCAAATTACTCAACCCGTCTCAATCCCCCAATTTGACTTCCCATCTGCTCAATTTGGTTTCCCAACCCCATTTGTACGGCTGCCTGCAGCTGCGCAATGAGGTCCTGCATATTCATCCCCTCGATTTGTGCAGCGGGCGTGGCCCTCGTCGCCGCCATGTGCGAGGCGCCGCCATCTTGTGCTGCCGCGACCAGGTGCGAGGCGCCGCCATCTTGTGCTGCCGCGACCACGTGCGAGGCGCCGCCATCTTGTGCGCCTGCAACCCCCTCTACCGCACCTTCTTCAACCTCCTCCTCTGTCTCCCCCATCTCCTCCCTGGGGTCCTGGGTCGACTCTACCCCCTCTTATATCTCCCCCACCGGCATCCAATCGCCTTGACCATCCATGGCACGATATAAATTTGGTTGTTAAATACTAAATTTCGGCCGCCCGTAATTTTGACAAAATTTTTAAGATGGATTAAAAAATTTGGTTCGGGTCCAATCCCACTCCCCGACACCAATTGTTGCGGCCAATAATAATAATAATAATAATAATAAAGGAGTCTTATATAGCCCCATCAAGCAGAGTAAACTACCCTCATGGCGCTTTACATTATCATGCGAACGCACACACACTGCACACACACACACACACACACCAAACATACACACACACAGACACACCTTCACTCTTGCCCTATTCCTCTCCCTCCCCATTCAAAACCCACAGATGTGTACTCCCCTTCCTCCTCCCCTCCCTCCCCCACACATGTACACAGACATACTCTCGATCTCTGTCCCACCTCAATATCACACACTATCATACGTGTGTCACATGTGTCCCACCTCTTATGCAATAGCACAATTGGTGTCCAAAATTTGGTCTAAATAAATTTAGTCCCAGGTTCCAGATCCCAACTCCTGACTACCAATTGTTGCGGATCTCAGATTACGGCACTCCCCTTACCGAGGCGGGTTTAATCCCCTCGTCTATTAAGCTGGCCGTCCGAGTCCTCGAAGATATCGCGCTCCTTCCGGTCGGAAGCAGGGCGATACTTCTGCCCGAGCCACGGACAAGATGTAATGTTGCCGAGCGGTTTAGCAATCCGAAGCTCGAGCCGTTAGCGGCAGTCGAAACCCGATTATAGCGGTTCCTATATCGTGCCACCGATATTCAATTGGGGACAGGACGAAAGCGATCGGATGAGAAGAAATCAGGTAAAGAAAGAACATAGGATTTATTATACAATAATGAAGAGGAAACGAAAGGCAAGAATATACAAAAGAAGGAAATAAAAGGGCATAGGGCAAGGTTATCTAAACAGTCTTAACTTATCACGACCCCAGGACAAACAAACAGACTCACACGGAGTGGTAGCTGATAGGGGAGGAAGGTCCAGGCAGATGGTTCCAGGCGATGGGATCCGTCCAGGCTCCGGGTCCGCGGGCGAAGAACGGCAGGCAGCTTCGCGTATCGTTGGCGCACGAGGGGCTGGAATGCTGTGTATGTATAGCGTGCCGAACGATCTCAAAACCAAACGGCAGTTCGTATCAAACGATCGTTCCAAGCGATCCTCTGCGCAGTTCTTCATCAAAGGGCTTCCCTCGTGCAGTTCTCTTAGGTTTGACTCCTTCTCTCTCCCTGGCGCATCTCTCGCATCTCCCCCGCATCTGATCATCTCCCGAAGTAGTCCGCGGCGGCGCTTTTATTACAAGCCTCGCGTATGAAGCTGCCCCCGCTTCGCTCCGCCTACTCGTGAACTGGCTTGGTCGCGAGAGTTCATTGGTACCTCCCCTCGTGACGCGTTGATGGGGCCACGCCTATGTTCCTGGCCGCTCCTCTCTTCTTCCTCTCCCACTCTGCCACCTGGCTTATGGCGGCGGGCAGGAACAACCAAAAGGCAGCGAACGCGGAGGCGGCTGCGGCTGGTAGAGGCACGTAATACAATGTGGAGAGGGTAAAGCCGCAAAATGAATAGGATTGGAAAAAGGGGCCTAGGTTATTTGATTAATGCAACGCAGATTCAACTATTGGAAACAGATCCTTACCTGAAACACATACTAATGAAATAACTAAAGAAGAAGCCTATGGTGTGCTACGTGTTGCTCATGGCCTAACTAGGGTGCGACCTTTGACCTTTACACCAAAAATGGGAATATTTACAGGGGATTATTTATAAGGGAATATTACAGATATTTACAAAGGGGAGGGTTCTAAAAACCACTATATATATATATATATACATATATATATATATATATATATATATATATATATATATATATATATATATATATCTATATATATACATATATATATATATCTATATATATACATACATATATATATATATATATATATATATATATATATATATATATATATATATATATATATTGTTGTGGATATGAGAATGTTGTTTTTTTATTGTTGTGTAATGAATTGTTGTAAAAATATCGCCCTCCTTGCTCCAGTTATGTATAAAGGTCAAAGTGCGTCCCGTAATTAGTTCATAAGCACTCACATTAGCCAATCATAGATTTCCCCCTTGTTGACAGTTATTTCCTTATTCTGTGTAGTAGGGTAAGGCCTTGTCTTCCATTAATTGACACTCCATTGCACCGAATTCAAATAGATAGATCCCCTTTCATTCCCATTCCCAAAGCCGCAATTGCCAACTGTTCCCTCCGCGACTCCATTCGCCACGAGGAAGGCTCGGAGAAGAAGGGGGAGGAGCTGCCGAATCCTGGGCGTGCCCGCCCATCGTCATCAAGGGTGGAGCCAGAGGGCCGTGCCGACCAATCAGGGCCGAGGCGAGCTCACCGATGGGCGTGTTCTAGAGGCCGGCGGCTTGATTTGCCGCGGCGTTATAAAGAGCGCGCGCAGAAGCCGTTTTAACAGAAGTGCGCGAGGAGGGAAGAGAAGCGAGAAGGAAGCCTTGAGACAAGTGCGACAGAAGTGCGGGGGAAGCCTTTAACACAAGTGCGCGAGAGAAGCGCGGGGGACGCCTTCAGAGAAGTGCACGACGTCAGCCTGCTCGCTCCCAGCCTGTCGAGGCCCGCCCGGCTTGCTGTGCGCCCTGCCAAGCCTTCCAGCTTGTGGTCCGAGCTGAACCTTCCTCCCGGTCCAGCCAATCGTTCCTGCCTCCATTCCCCATTCGTGTGAGTCCGTCTTTGTTTGTTCTGTCCCTGGGTTAATTAAGACTGTAATAGATAAGCTAGCAATTTTCACTGTGTCACCTTTCCTCTTCTGTATTTTGTTTTCTTATCCTTCCTTCTTCCTTGGTTTCTTTCAATTGTGTAAATAGTAAATAAATTATATTTGTATTTCTTACCCTTTGTCTTTCTTTCTTCTTTACATCCTTCGTTTTAGTCTTTCCCCATTGAATATCTGTGATGCGATTCGGCCAACGTTCAGGAATCGGGTTAGTCGGGGTAACTGTTCGGGCGCGGCGGTCATCCGCTCGGCAAACAACATCCTCGCCGCGGTCCCGTAACAATATATATAGTTTTGTTGTTTTAGAGAATAAGTGGTTTTTCAATCATTGCTCAATTTTTGGGCTCAATTTCAATTTTTCAATCTGCTCCAATTAACAAGTTTTATTTTTATCTCCAGCTCTTATTCAAATGGTAGCTGCTCCAACTTGATATACCAGCAGAAGGCATATGGGAGTAGTGATATGAATCAATGTGGGACTGAATGTTGCGGTTTAACGGATTGGAACGTTTTATAAATAAACAACACGCAATGGAGTTTAAACTTGCAAACATTTACCGGTTTTGCCTAGGGGGATGTTTGAGAAAATGATAGGAATGAGAGGAGGAGTGGGCAGAATGGAAAGGCGAAGGCTAGTGATAGGAACAGGCAGGATTGGTGAGACGACTAAATGGAAGTGCGAATTAGGCACACTTTTTGGACGTTTTGTAACAAACATAATGTTTTGCATTTAGGCCAAAAAGTTGCATCTCGGTAACGTCAAACCACAAAACTTTTTGCCACATGGCTTCATAATCTCTGGAGTGTTTTTTTGCGGTTTTTTTGCGGGGGGAGGGGGGGTTGGGGTGGGGGGGAGAGGAGTGAGGAGGAGTTGGAAAGGAAGGAGGGGGGACGAGTAAAGCAACCCCCACTCGACCCCATGTGTGACCCACTCCCCCCGTGTGTGAGCCACTCCCCCCATGTGTGGCACACTCCCCCCCCCCCCGTGTGTGACCCAATCCCCCCCGTGTGTGACCCAGTCACCCCCCCCCCCCCGTGTGTGACCCAGTCTCCCCCACGTGTGTGACCCACTCTCCCCCATGTGTGTGACCCACTGACCCACTCTCCCCCATGTGTGTGACCCACTCTCCCCCACGTGTGTGACCCACTCTCCCCCACGTGTGTGACCCACTCTCCCCTGCGTGTGTGACCCACTCTCCCCCCCGTGTGTGACCCACTCTCACCCCCGTGTGTGACCCACGCTCACCCCCGTGTGTGACCCACTCTCACCCCCGTGTGTGACCCACTCTCCCCCATGTGTGTGACCCACTCTCCCCCATGTGTGTGACCCACTCTCCCCCGCATGTGTGACCCACTCTCCCTTGTGTGTGTGACCCACTCTCCCCCACGTGTGTGACCCACTCTTCCCCCCCCCCCCATGTGTGACCCACTCCTCCCCCCCTCCACCCCATGTGTGATCCACTCCCCCAGTGTGTGATCCAGTCCCCCCCGTGTGTGGTCCACTCCCCCCCATGTGTGACACACTCCCCCCGTGTGTGACCCACTCCCCCATGGGTGATGTGGGAGGGAGAGGATTTGAGCTCTTGAAGTCACATTTTACACGAGATGTAATTACACATTCCAAACTGTATTTCCCAAGTGCATGCACATGCATTCACATGTTATTAGATGTTATCAGAAGTAAATAAATTGTGTCGATTACATAATTTGTGGATCTGATAAATTTCCAGTAACCATTTTGTAAAACTTAATGTGCAGCTGCAGCATCTAACCCAATATGTCCAAATGTCACAAACGTCCATGCCTGTTGAATTCCCACGGGTGACCCCCTCCCGGGAGAAACCATTCAAGAGGGTACGTTTTTCGTGGAAGACCTTCACGAACCTGCTGTCCATGCTTGATGTTCGACTACAGGTTGCACATGAATGTGGAATTTATTAGTTCCATGGTTTCCCATTCACCGTTTTTTTACCTAAGTCTTTTACGAACGTACTTTCCATGTCTGACGTGCGACTGAAGGTGCCACGGGAATGTGGAATTTATTGGTTTCATGCTTCAGCATTCTTCGTTTCCACATTGTTTGTTTGCTTTCGTCTCCCCACCCGTGCATAGCATGGGTACCTCACGAGTACATACATATATATATATATATATATATATATATATATATATATATATATATATATATATATATATATATATATATATATATATATATATATATTGTTACGGATCCGGGGGACGGCTTTCCCGTTAGCAAGGGGTGATTAGCCCCTTGTCCTGTTAAGCTGGCTGTCTCCCCGGTCCTTGTACTTGTAACGCTGTCCCGCGGGATGGAACGGATCAGGGTTATGGGTCCAGGGTTTATCCCGAATACCTTTATCCGTCCTTCCGCAGACTAGGGAGACAAGTACCGCTCGAACCCCGGTTTGGATGGTCTAGTTAGTTGCCGAGCGGTTTTTAGCAACCCGAAGTTCGAGTCATTAGCCTTCACTAAACCCGATCCTGAACGTTGGCCGAATCGCGCCACGTACACTCAATATGGAAACCTCTAAAGCGACCGAAAGAGCATGAAGAAGTAAAGACAAAGTAGGGAATAACAAGATTTATTACTATTTATACACACTAAGCAGAAAGGAAAAGAAAGATGATTTATAAGGCAATGGAAGGAGCAGGAGACATAGTGCAATGATTAGCTTATATATATGGCAGTCTTAATCAATACCCCAAGACAACATGAAAGACGGACGAACAATCACACTTACATGGGGAAATGATGGCACGAATCACTGGAGGGAGGTCAAGGTCCAAGCCGATGGCAGGGCAGGAAGGTCCGGGCAATTCCACACCGTCGAGGTCCACGTTCCGTGCTCAAAGCGAACAGCAGCTGGCAGCTCCGCGTCTCCACAACCGGCAATAGGGCCTAGAGGGTCTCGGCGTATTGCTGCAGTATCAGCACCCCCTCACGTCTCGTTCTCTCTTGGCTGCTTTAGCTGGATCGCGCATCTGCCGCACCTCTCTCTCAATCTTCTCCGGACCTCTCAATCTTTTCTCAGGACTCTGTGACTTCTCCAGGACCTCAATCTTCTCCAAAAAGCCCTATAGAAACCCGCGCATGTCCTTTTATAACGTGCTTTTGGGTTTCTTACCCGCGTGCGTTGTAAACGCCCTCGGTCAGCTTGCCTCGGCCTTGATTGGTCGCGAGGGCTACCGATCCCGCCCCTCTTGATGACGCGTTGGCAAAGCCACGCCTTGTTCCTCGCGCTTGGCTGACTCCTCCCCCCGATGATGAGGTGGACACGCCTTTCTTCTCCGTTGGTTACCTCGTGCGTAATGGAGTCAAATGCAGCAAACAGTGGACAGGGGATGAAATTGCAGCAAAGTGGCTAAAGAGTCAATTGCAGCAAAGTGGCCAAAGAGTCAATTGCAGCAAACCTGGCAAACCTGGCACTTGGAAGCTGCCATGGGGCGTCGGAGGGGCCTACTCTTATTTAATTCGGTGCAATGAAGAGTCAAACTATTGGGAAACACATCCTTAACCTACATAGAATAAGGGACTAACTATTTAAAAGGATATATGGTGTCCTGTGTGTAGTGTAGGTTTATGGAATTAACTAAGAGGACGAGCTTCGACCTTTCTTTACATTACGGAGGGTGCCATTTGCACACAACAAAACCATAATTCTCACATTCTTTAAATTTTCTCAAATTCGTTACACTTCTCAAATTCGTTAATATATATATATATATATATATATATATATATATATATATATATATATATATATATATATATATATACATATATATATATATACACTACATGGCCAAAAGCATGTACTCGTCGAACATCACACCCACATGTACTCGTCGAACATCTAATTCCAAAATCATGCGCATTAATATGGAGTTGGTCCCTCTTTGCTGTTATAACAGCCTCCACTCTTCTGGTAAGGCTTTCCACCAGATGTTGGAACATTGCTGCAGGGATTTGCTTCCATTCAGCCACAAGAGCGTTAGTGAGGGCGGGCACTGATGTTGTGCGATTTGGTCTGGCTCACAGTTGGCGTTCCAATTCATCCCAAAGGTGTTCGATGGGGTTGAGGTTAGGGCTCTGTGCAGGCCAGTCAAGTTCTTCCACACCAATCTCAACAAACCATTTCTGTATGGACTTCGCTTTGTGCACGGGGCATTGTCATGCTGAAACAGGAAAGGGCCTTCCCCAAACTATTGCCACAAATTTGGAAGCACACAATCATCGAGAATGTCATTGTATGCTGTAGCGTTAAGATTTCCCTTCACTGGAACTAAGGGGCCTAGTCCGAACCATGAAAAACAGCCCCAGACCATTATTCCTCCTCCACCAAACTTTACAGTTGGCACTATGCATTGGGGGCAGGAAGCATTCTCCTTGCATCCGCCAAATCCAGATTCGTCCGTGTCTGCCAGATGGTGAAGCATGATTCATCACTCCAGAGAACGCATTTCCACTGCTCCAGAGTCCAATGGCGATGAGATTTACACCACTCCAGCCAATGCTTGGCATTGCGCATGGTGATCTTAGGCTTGTGTGCGGCTGCTCAGCCATGGAAACCCATTTCATGAACCTCCCAACGAACAGTTGTTGTGCTGACGTTGCTTCCAGAGGCAGTTTCGAACTCGGTAGTGAGTGTTGCAACTGAGGACAGACTATTTTTTGCATGCTTCAGCACTCAGCGGTCCCGTTCTGTGAACCTGTGTGGCTTACCACTTCGTGGCTGAGCTGTTTGTGCTCCGAGACATTTCCACTTCACAATAACAGCACTTACAGTTGACCGGGACAGCTCCAGCAGGGCAGAAATTTGACGAACTGACTTGTTGGAAAGGTGGCATCCTATGACAGTGCCACATTGAAAGTCACTGAGCGCTTCAGTACGGCCCATTCTACTGCCAATGTTTGTCTATGGAGATTGCATGGCTGTGCGCTTGATTATATATATCTGTCAGCAATAGGTGTGGCTGAAACAGCTGAATCCCCCCTCATTAGAAGGGGTGTCTGCATATTCTTGGCCATGTAGTGTCGTGTGTGTATGTATACAGTCACGTGAAAAAGTAAGTACACCCCATGTAAAGTTTTGACTTTTTCAACATATTTCAACATACAGCTATTTGATCTTCATTTCAACAATATTGATAGATAAAGGTGATATTGTGGCGGACACAAAAGCCCACTGGCGTGGTGACATCATTCCACGCACCAAGTGGGCGGTGGCCACGCCCGAGGGGTAGGCGTGGCCTCATGATATACACCGGGCGACCAGCCCGGAACATTTCAGTGTTACAGTGTAGTCTTACAATAAAGACGTTTATATGTTACCGCTTGTCCGCTTCCTCCTTGCTCACAAGCAGCGCGCGTAACGCCGCGCTTTACTGGTGACCCTCGACGTTGGATCTGCCGGAGCGATCCTTCCACACGCGACGCCATCGCCATGGCCGACTTTGTCAAACTTCCGGAATTTTGGGAGGCTCAGGCCGAAGTCTGGTTCGTCCAGGCCGAAGCCCAATTTCAGCTTCGGCACCTCACCGGCGATGACACGCGCTATTGCCACGTCGTCGCCTCCCTCGGGCCCGGCACGGCCGCTCGAGTTGTGTCCGTCCTTCGCCACCCACCGAAAGGCCACAAGTACGAGGCACTCAAGCGGCTACTCCTAGCCACGTTCAGCCTCACGGACGACGCATGGGCCGACCGCCTCCTGGATCTCCCCGAGCTCGGTGAGACGCGCCCGTCGGTCCGAATGGACCATATGCTGTCACTGTTGGGCGACGAAGCCCCCGGTTCGCTATTCCGGGTGCTTTTCCGTCACCAACTTCCAGCGCAGGTTCGCCTCGCGTTGGCCGGGACCGGGCTAACGGAACCCCGAGCATTGGCGGCCGAGGCGGACAAGTACTTCGCCGTTTCGGACACGCGGGCGAGCGTCGGCGTGGCCGTCACGGCATTCGACGCTGATGTTCAGCAGCGCGCTGATGTTCAGCAGCGCGCTGATGTTCAGCAGCGCGCTGATGTTCAGCAGCACGCTGATGTTCAGCAGCATGCTGATACGCACCTCGTGAACGCCGCCACGCCCCGCCCACCGCCGCGGCGAAAACCGCCACCGCGGGGAAACCCGTTGACTCCACCGGCCTGGCGGAGCCAGCCGCGCTCCTCCAGCTCCACCACCTGGTGCTGGTTCCACGCCAAGTTCGGCCACGAAGCTCGGCGGTGTCATCCGCCGTGCTCCTTCAACGGGTCGGGAAACGCCCGGGCCGGCGCTCAATTGTGGCGATGAGCGCCGGCCGTTCGAGCAGCCTGCTGTTCATAACGGACACCTTCTCCGGGCGCCGTTACCTGTGCGACACGGGAGCACAGGTGAGTGTCATTCCCGCCGGCACGTCAGACAAGCACGCCGCGGGTGGGGGCCCCGCGCTGCTTGCCGCGAACGGGACGCCCATCCGTACGTACGGAAAACGCTGCCTCTCTCTGCGGTTTGGAGGGCAGGTTTTCCGATGGACGTTCGTCACCGCCGACGTGCCCATGGCATTGCTTGGCGGGGACTTCCTGTGCGCTAATGGGCTCCTGGTCGACGTCAAGCGCAGACGGCTTGTCCAGGCCGAGACGTTCAGCTCGCTCGCATGTGCGTTGCCCAGCTCAACGAGCGGCTTGCCAAGCGGCTTGCCGAACGATTCGGTTCCGGCCACGTTGGTCTGTACGCTTCCGGCAGCGGACGCATTCACCCGCCTCCTCGCCGGCTTCCCGGCCCTAACGTGGCCCACCTTCTCGGCGGGGGCCGTCAAGCACGGGGTGGCCCATCACATCCCCACCGTCGGGCCACCGGTCTACGCCCGGGCACGCCGCCTCGAGCCGACGAAGCTGGCGGTGGCAAAAGCGGAGTTCGCTACCCTGGAGCGACTCGGCATCGTTCGGCGCTCAGAGAGCGCTTGGGCGTCGCCGCTGCACATCGTACCGAAGCCCGGCGGGGGATGGCGACCGTGCGGGGACTATCGCCGTCTCAATGACGCCACGACTCCCGACCGCTACCCCGTCCCCCACATTCAGGACTTTTCCGCCTGTTTGGCGGGCAGGTCCTTCTTCTCGAAGGTGGACCTCATACGCGGCTACCATCAGGTCCCCGTCAGGCCGGAGGACGTCCCGAAGACGGCGGTCATCACGCCATTCGGACTCTTCGAGTTCCTGCGCATGCCCTTCGGTCTGAAGAATGCGGCTCAGGCGTTCCAGCGACTGATGGACAGCGTCCTGCGCGACTTGGATTTTGTCTACGTCTACCTGGACGATATCCTCGTCGCCAGCGCGTCCCGCGAAGAGCACCTACGCCACCTCCGCACGCTCTTCGAACGCCTGGGCCAGCATGGCCTGATTGTGAACCCCGCAAAGTGCCGGTTCGGCGCCGCCACAATCGATTTTCTGGGGCACCGTGTCACCAGGCACGGAGCCGTCCCCCTGCCGGCCAAGGTGGAGGCGGTGGAGGGGTTTCCGCGCCCCCGCACGATCAGAGGGCTGCAGGAGTTCCTGGGCATGGTGAACTTTTACCATCGGTTCCTGCCCCGTATCGCCCAGCTCCTGCGCCCCCTGCACGAAGCTCTCCGAGGTAAGCCGGGCAAAGGCGACGTTACCTGGACCGAGCAGATGGACACGGCGTTCACGGGCGCAAAGCTCGCCTTGGCTAACGCCACCATGCTCGCGCACCCGGCGCCCGATGCACCGATCGCCCTCACCACCGATGCCTCGGACTACGCGGTGGGCGCGGTGCACGAGCAATGGGTGCGTGGAGCTTGGCAACCGCTGGCGTTCTTTAGCCGGCAGCTTCGCCCGCCCGAACGCCGTTACAGTACCTTCGACCGCGAGTTGCTCGGACTTCACTTGACGGTCAGGCACTTCCGCCATCTGCTCGAGGGCCGGGCGTTCACTGCCTTCGTCGACCACAAGCCGCTGATCTTCGCGATGGGCAAGGTCACCGAGCCGTGGTCGGCCCGGGAGCAGCGTCACCTCTCGGCCGTGTCCGAGTACACGACGGACATCCAGCACGTCGCGGGGAAGGACAACCCGGTGGCGGATTGCCTTTCCCGGGCCGTCGCCCACGCAGTCCACCTCGGCATCGACTATGCCCGGATGGCAGCGGACCAGGTCGCTGACCCCGACGTCCAGGCCTTGCGGACCGCCGTCACGGGCCTACGCGTCACCGAGGTGCCGTTCGACGGCGCGGGCACGGCCCTCTTGTGCGACGTCTCCCTCGGGCGTCCTCGCCCCATTGTGCCCGCGGGCTGGCAGCGCCAGGTGTTTGACGCCATCCACGGCCTGTCCCACCCGGGCGCGAGGGCCTCCCAAAGGCTGATCGCCGACAAGTTCGTCTGGCATGGCCTCCGGAAGGCCGTCCGCGGCTGGGCCAGGACGTGCCTCGCGTGCCAGCGCGCCAAGGTGCACCGGCACACCCAGGCCCCGTTGGCCCCGTTCACGGTGCCGGAACGCCGGTTTGACCACGTCCACGTGGACCTGGTGGGACCTCTGCCCCCCTCGCGGGGTTTCACCTACGTCCTCACCATGGTGGACCGCACCACCCGGTGGCCGGAGGCCGTGCCCTTGGCGTCGACAACGGCGGCCGATGTCGCGCAGGCTTTCATCGCCACCTGGGTCGCCCGGTTCGGCGCCCCCTCAGACATCTCATCCGACCGCGGCCCCCAGTTCACCTCAGAGCTCTGGGGGGCGGTTGCGCAGGGGCTCGGGGTCCGGCTGCACCGAACCACGGCCTACCACCCCCAGGCTAACGGCCTGTGTGAGCGATTTCACCGCTCATTGAAGGCCGCGCTCCGGGCCACCCTCCGCGACGGCGGCTGGGTCGTCAGGCTCCCCTGGGTCCTGCTGGGCCTCCGGACGGCGCCCAAGGAGGACCTGCGCGCATCCGCGGCGGAGTTGGTCTTCGGGCAACCGCTGCGGGTGCCGGGCGAGTTCCTCCCCGACTCCACGGCACCATGGTCCGCGGCACAGCAGCGCTCCGCTCTGCAAGAGACCGCCCGGAGGTTCGCCCCGGTGCCAACGGCATGCCACGGGCACCCACCGACGCACGTCGCCCCGGAGCTTCGCACGGCGGAGTACGTCTTCGTCCGCCACGATGCCCATCGGACACCACTGCAGCCCCCGTACGACGGGCCTTTCCGCGTGCTGGAGACCGGGGCGAAGCACTTCACCCTGGACATCGGCGGTACTCCTGACCGTGTTTCGGTAGACCGCCTCAAGCCGGCCCACCTCGATGTGGACCATCCACTGCCAGTGGCCCGACCCCCACGTCGGGGCCGCCCTCCTGCGGGCGGACCCCCGGCACCGCCCAGCCCCGCCGCCACGCCGCCCCCCGGTCCTGCACCCATCCCAGGGGCAGCCAGGGGCATCCCACCTGGCATCCCTGCACCCCGGACGCCGCCGATCGCCAGGGGGCGCTTCGGCCGGGTCATTCGTCTGCCCCGCAAACTGGCCCTCCAGGTGCGCGGGAATTCTGGGGGGGCGCGTGTGGCGGACACAAAAGCCCACTGGCGTGGTGACATCATTCCACGCACCAAGTGGGCGGTGGCCACGCCCGAGGGGTAGGCGTGGCCTCATGATATACACCGGGCGACCAGCCCGGAACATTTCAGTGTTACAGTGTAGTCTTACAATAAAGACGTTTATATGTTACCGCTTGTCCGCTTCCTCCTTGCTCACAAGCAGCGCGCGTAACGCCGCGCTTTAATATAATATAACAAATATCATGAAACATTTACATTTTGTAGTCCATTGTATGATTTAAATAAACATAAATGCAAATTTCGCATGTGGAAAAAGTAAGTACACCCTTGGCTCTAATCGGTGGTATTGCCCCCTTTGGCAGAAACAACCTCAAGTAGGCATTTCTTACAACTGTCTACCAGTCTCTGACATCGACTGGGAGAAATTTTTGCCCACTCCTCCATGCAGAATTCTTTCATCTGTGCGATGTTTGAGGGGTTTCGTGCATGCACAGCTCGTTTCAAATCCCCCCACAACATCTCGATGGGATTTAGATCCGGGCTTTGACTTGGCCATTCCAGAACCCTCCATTTCTTTCTTTTCAGCCATTCCTTGGTGGATTTACTGGCATGTTTAGGGTCATTGTCATGTTGCAAGGTCCACCTTTGGTTGAGCTTCAACTTCCCGACAGATGTCCTCACATTATCCTGAAGCACCCTCTGGTACAATGAAGAATTCATAGTGGATTCTATGATGGTGAGCTGCCCAGGCCCTGATGCAGCAAAGCTGCCCCAAACCATAATATTTCCACCACCATGCTTTACAGTTGGAATCAGGTTCTTGTGGACAAATGCTGTCTTTGGTTTTCGCCAAACATGTCTTCTGGTACTGTGGCCAAATAGCTCTACCTTTGACTCATCTGTCCAGAGCACATTGTTAAAGAAGTGCTGGTCTTTGCCGAGGTGTTCATTGGCAAACTTTAGTCTTGCCCTGATGTTCTTTCTGGACAGCAAAGGTTTCCTCCTGGCACACCTCCCATGTAGATCAAATTTGTGCAGCCTCTTTCTAATGGTAGACTCGTGCACTTTGACATCAACAGTGGCAAGAGCTACCTATAGGTCCCGTGATGATATTCTGGGGTTCTTAGAGACTTCTTTCAGCATCTTGCGGTCTGCTCTCGGGCTGAACTTGCTGGGGCGGCCTGGCCTGAACAAGTTGGCAGTTGTTTGGAATCTTGTCCACTTGTAGATGATCTTCCGGACAGTCGAATGATTGATTTCAAATTGTTTGGAGATCTTTTTAAATCCCTTCCCAGACTCGTAGGCATCTATAACCTTCTTTCTGAAGGCCTCAGAGAGCTCTTTTGATCTAGGCATGGTGACGCCACACACTTCAACAACAAAGAGCAAACCAAACTAAATGTCAGAGGTTTAAATAAGACAGGTTCCTCCAAGATCCTCTGTAACGATGTTCTAATCATTTGCACCTGAGGTGGCGCACCTGATTGTAATCTTAGGTATTTGAAGTAGTGATAAATGTAGGGGTGTACTTACTTTTTCCACATGCGAAATTTGCATTTATGTGTATTTAAATTATACAATGGACTACAAAATGTAAATGTTTCATGATATTTGTTATATTATATCACCTTTATCTGTCAATATTGTTGAAATGAAGATCAAATAGCTGTATGTTGAAATATGTTGAAAAGGTCAAAACTTTACATGGGGTGTACTTACTTTTTCATGTGACTGTATATATATATGTATATACTAGCTTGGCTCGGCTCGCTGCGCTCGCCTCACCAAGCGTCGATACTGAGGAACGGGCTTATTTTAGCTGAGGCTAATGACTACCTGAGTTGCTGTGTTATCATGATTTTCACCAATCATAATACAAACAATTACTTTGCACAAATGTATTTGTTGTGTTTGTGATATTACATTTTTATAGGCAATTTAGGTTGAAGATTTAGGTTGAATGTTTTTTTTTCAAGAAAGAACCCCTCAGCACATCCATAGGGGAGGGGTAGGTGCAGACTGGAAGTTTGGGACGATTACACCTCACCACCACGTAATTCAAAACACCTCACCACCAAGTAATTCAAAACACCGCACCACCACATAATTCAAAATACCTCACCACCAAGTAATTCAAAACACCTCACCACCATAAAACACATAATAAAAACGCCTCACCACCACGAAATTAAAAACACCTCACCACCACGAAATTGAAAACACCTCACAGCCATCAAGCACGTAATAAAAACACCCCACAGCCATAAAACACGTAATAAAAACACCTCACCACCACAAAAATAAAAACACCTCACAGCCTT
>NC_136267.1:38940435-39122935 GCF_964187855.1 Myxine glutinosa
AGGTCACAGTCATCGTGCAGGAAGATTGGTGAAAAGAAAACGCAGGAAACGTTCATCCATGGGGAAGAACAATCAATAAATAGAAATAAAAGTTCAAAGCATTCATACTTTGAATGAACTTTCCTTCTAATGATAAGGAAAGTAATTTACACCTGTGAACCCCTGGCATGGAGGCGAAGTTTGGAGTTCACATTTCGAAGCCACATAGTAGCTGTGGAGATGTGTCCCCTCCCGGGGGATTTCTGGGGTCTCTTGGTCCCTCCCGGGAGATTGATTCGCTGTCTCCGCCGCGGGCCTGATCAAGCAGAACTGACCGTGGCGATTTCAAACAAGAACAAAACAACAGTGTTGTCGTATTTATACCATATGAACTACAATAGGGGTTTTAAGAAAGCGTACACCACCACCTTCTTTAGGCCAACTAGAGATTGGCGATCAATGCCAGCTTTTGCCCGGCACGGCCAAATTCCATGATGAATAACAATAAATTATACAAGTGAGGAGACGATGATGGTTTACGAGCGAGCAGTATTCAATGACAAAGGTCAAAACCGACATTGAAAATATATAAATAGGAATGTATTATCTGTTATGAGACTAGTTAGCTACACAATACCGAAAATTCGGTTCGATTCCGACAACTTTGAAAATTTGACCTTTGTGACCTTCAAAGGTCAAAGGTCGAATATTCTGAAATTTGTTGGAAAACTTGTATTTCATGATGTATGTGATGTTACGGAGTCCTCTACAATCTCCTGGTCTCGGTAACCTCCAAACCCCGAGAGGAACCCCGGCAGAAAAATATATTACCCTGTGTTGAAAATCAATAGTGAAACCACACCAATGATTATAAATGAACAAACTTGTATTATAAATCACACACAGGTAATACGGTACAGCAAATGGCCATTAAGAGTGCACTCTATATATATCTTATATAAAGTCAAGTGACTCACGGCTCTGCCAGCAAATGAACGGACACTCCTCAAAGTCAATGTCTCTGTAACCTTCTCCAAGGCGAGGGTGATTCGCTCCAGCGGTCGTTAGAACGAGGTCCAAACGACCAGAACCCCGTGCGGATGGCCAGGGCAGTCACACAGCTGAAGCTGTACAAAGGCGCCCTACAGGCGACCGAGAAATCGCACCCTCGGGTATGGACGAAGTAGCCTTCAAAAATCCGCGTCACACGCACACACCAGATTGACGTCTGAATGCGGTGAGAATTGTTGAAAAGAAACGAAACCGCGAGCGAAGCACGAATCCTGCGCGAGTCAAAATGGCTGACGACCCGGTCTCGTGGCGCACGGCACGGCGATGATTCTTTCCTGAATCGACCGCAAGACCTGACATGCAGGTTGACCGTTCACAGCGACGACAACTCCGTTGTAGGAATTCCTCTCCCGGAAACCCAAAGTTCGCTAGTGACTCGGCTCGCCAACGTTCGCTTCAGAACCCGGAGCAACTCGGCTTTCTTCTCCGACTCCTTTTTGCGCCACCTCTTCCTCTTCACCTCATTGTCTTCCTCTCTCGGTTTCCTGTTTCACTTACAGTTATCCTTTTTAACTTTTGATAACCGTTCGTGAATAATAAACCTTGTGAAATTAATAATAATACATAATATCAGAAACATGTCCAGTGGGCGAAAACCACAATAACGGAAGTCATGAATCCGTAACAGTGATAATATAAGATCATGTACAACATTTCACCCGATCAGGAAGTGAACAATGTAATAAAACCATAAAAAATCGACTTTTCTAAATTTCGTGACCTTGTGCCCTTCACCTTGGGGCGAAAATGAAAAATTGAGCTCCGTGGGGCTGGACACATGACATTGGCCTAACCAAATACCGAAACCCCTGTCAGATTCCACCAAACCCCTCGGAGAAGATGTAGCTTGAACTTGATTACCCCCTAAAAAGACATCTTTTTCGGGC
This sequence comes from Myxine glutinosa, assembly GCF_964187855.1. Classification (NCBI taxonomy): domain Eukaryota; kingdom Metazoa; phylum Chordata; class Myxini; order Myxiniformes; family Myxinidae; genus Myxine; species Myxine glutinosa. Next base: position 38,942,373 of record NC_136267.1, read on the forward strand.
GTGGCTCCACCCACAATGGGCACAATCTGCACACTCTTGGCAGGACACAACTAGATCATGATATCAACCTCCCACCCAAGTTTCATCAAGATCGGATGATATCATCGGGTAGTTATGCTGCGGACAGACAGACACACACACAGACGCACACACATGATGAATATTGTGGTCACTTGATAACTCGTGAACCAATAATATTGCAGATGAGGCAGGTAACTTCGGATTATGTAAGTTATGCTGCGGACAGACCTTTCCCAGGCGACTGGGAAATCACACCCTCAGGTATGAACGTTCAACGGCTCCCAAACGGAGAACCACAAATTCCCACTCGAAATCCACGTCACACACGCAAACCAGGCCAACGGCTGGGTGCGGTGAAATGGCTGGAGCGAGGGGAAAAGGCTGGAGCGAGGGGGAAAGGCTGGAGCGAGGGGGAAAGGCTGGAGCGAGGGGGAAAGGCTGGAGCGAGGGGAAAAGGCTGGTGCGAGGGGAAAAGGCTGGAGCGATGCAAAATGGCGAGAGGCGAAATGGCGAGGCGAAATGGCGGGCGGGCCCGTAATGGAGGCGTACCTGCTCTCCAACAACGATTCTCTTCAGAATCAACCGCAAACGCCGTCACGCAGGTTTATCTGTCACAGCGATCCCTACTCTGTCACAGGAATCCCTCTCCCGGGAAAACCAATAGTCCCTCGTGACCCACGTTCGCCAGCGTCTGCTCAAAACCTCAAAGCAGCTCGGCTTTTCTTCCCGACCTCTCTTGCTCCGCTTTTCGCTTTTTCCTCCTCCTCTTCCGGTTTCTCCCGATCCGGTTTCCGGTTTCTTTGAAAACACTTATTTTTCACCTTTTGAAAACAGTTATCTCCATTTCACTTAAACGATAACAATAATAGTACATGGAACCAAAAATGCTTACAGTGGATGAAAACCACAACGATGGAAGTGACGAATCCGTAACACTCATATATATATATATATATATATATATATATATATATATATATATATATATATATATATATATATATATATATATATATATACAGTGGAACCTTGACTTACGAGTGCACCAACTTACGAGTTTTCCGAGATACGAGCCGTCGCTCGGGCGGTTTATTGCTTTGAGATGCGAGCCGAGATCCGAGTTACGAGCTTACGCCACCCGCCACCAGGTGGGTTCCGGTCACGTGGTTATCTTGCCGTGCAAGTACAGTATCTCTGCCGTATATCGCTGCTGTTGTGTTTTCGCATGTTGGTTATTTTGGAGCTTACGCCAGCCGCCACCAGGTGGGTTCCGGTCACGTGGTTATCTTGCCGTGCAAGTACAGTATCTCTGCCGTATATCGCTGCTGTTGTGTTTTCGCATGTTGGTTATTTTGGAGCTTACGCCAGCCGCCACCAGGTGGGTTCCGGTCACGTGGTTATCTTGCCGTGCAAGTACAGTATCTCTGCCGTATATCGCTGCTGTTGTGTTTTCGCATGTTGGTTATTTTGGAGCTTACGCCAGCCGCCACCAGGTGGGTTCCGGTCACGTGGTTATCTTGCCGTGCAAGTACAGTATCTCTGCCGTATATCGCTGCTGTTGTGTTTTCGCATGTTGGTTATTTTGGAGCTTACGCCAGCCGCCACCAGGTGGGTTCCGGTCACGTGGTTATCTTGCCGTGCAAGTACAGTATCTCTGCCGTATATCGCTGCTGTTGTGTTTTCGCATTTTGGTTATTTTGGAAAATTTCTTAGTTTTAACAATGGGTCCTAAGAAATTGAGTGCCAAGGGCAGTGCTGAGAAGAAGAAGAGGATGATGTGCTTGGCTATAAAACACGCAATCGTCGAACAACATGAGCGAGGTGTGCGTGTTGTCGACTTGGTGAGGCAGATGTGAAGGCAGCTGAAGATTTTATTATAACTTTTGCCGAACTGATAGAAGCCGAACGATACATCCCCCAGCAAATCTTCAACTGTGACGAGACAGGGCTCTTCTGGAAAAAGATGCCGAGGAGGACGTATATAACGGCAGAGGAGAAGAGCATGCCAGGCCACAACTTGTTCAGAGTGCCGGCGATAGCTCGCCTTCTCTTTGTGGAAGACACGGTGAGATCCTTAACATCCAACAACTAATGGGACGCAAACGGGGCGCCCAGTTTAGCGGTACACACATTGATGAATCACCCTGCCTGTGAAACACCGACATGACAGGTTATAGCTGGGTCGGGATTCAAACCCAGGCTGGACAGTTTAGAGTCAAGTGTGCGTACCTCCAGTCCAGGCCATCCTGCCAACTTGTATGCTGCATACAGGTGAAATATAAAGCGCGAGATATTTTTATATATACTGCATATTTTAAAAAAAATTGGTGTGGTTTTTGGCGGGCTGGAACGGATTAATAGCATTTCAATGGGGAAATTTGATTTGAGAAACGAGCAAATTGAGTTACGAGCTCGGTCACAGAACGAATTAAACTCGTAAGTCAAGGTTCCACTGTATATATATATATATATATATATATATATATATATATATATATATATATATATATATATATATATATATACTGTATATATATATATATATATATATATATATATATATATATATACGTATACATTTGTATATATATGGAGCGACTAAGCTCGTGATCGATGGATTGCTGAGCAATTTCAACCGCCAATATCCCAACCACGCGCCGAAGCGTTTGCTGGTCAAATAATCCCAGATACCTTCAAGACACGCAGCCGAAGAAATGGGGGGTTAAGCCCTTGCTTCCCACACTTTATTGCGTGCCGAGCGGATTTGCACGGTGTGGAAAGCGGCGTTACCTGACATGATTTAGGACCTGGTTCCAGCCAAATTTGGTATCGGACGATGCTAGGCCAATGGAGAAAAGACGAACCCAAACAGGTTTGAAAGTAACAAAAAATGTGCAGCCTTTTATTTAGAAGGCACAGAGAAAAAGAGACGGAGATGCAACCTTCAATTCCTTACCTAATTAAACCCAACAGGTGCACACTTCACACTCTCACACACGGGAAATCACATACACCGGTTAATTCCTGTTTCGGGAAATTTGCAGGCAGTGACTCGAGGGTGGCCGCTGCTGTGCGCAGCTTGATCCTCAATCCGGACATGCAGTCTGGGTGAAGTAAGGTCCGAAAGACAAACCGCCGCCTCAAAGTCAGCACGAACGACAGGATGAAGTGCAGGTTGGACGAGTTTCAGCTCAGATCAATTGCTGCCCAGGAAAAATAATCCAGCACTTCGGACAGCCAGCTTTGAGCAGAATTGTGGGAGAGGTCAACGCCAAGAGAGCGAGTTTGCTTGCAGGTCAGAGAAGGCGGCCGGATCAGAGCGGGATCAACACTTGCAGGTCGGTGAAGAGACAAAGGGCGTCGGCGAAACTAGAGGAGCATCGGCAAAGCAAGAGGGTCGTCGGCCAAACAAGAGGGGGAAAATCCGATGAGCGGGGTTTTTTATCAGACCCGAAAAGCTTCCAGAATGTTCCACAGCCTCCCATTTGCTGAGGTTGGTTACTTGCGGGCATTCAGTCCTTCCTCCCCCTAGGAAGGTTTCATTCCTCCTTTCCTCTTCCATTCAGGGAGGTTTCACAACCCATTGGTCACTTGGTGGTGACGTGTCCTTTGCCGTTTGTTGTTCACATGGCCTGTGCTTTTGGCCACACCTTCCTGCACATTAAAATGTCTTCCCTCAACCACACGGAGGTTTGAAATCCTGCCTAAATCAACGCATATTTGGTCTCGATTATTACACAATGGAAAGGGGGCTAATCTTTACATTCAATAAGAAATAACTAACTTCTGCAGGCTACATGTTGTCGTGCAATTAACTATAGGGGGTTTGCCTTTATGGCAAAACCGCAACAATATATATTGGTTCACGAGTTATCAAGTGACCACTATATTCGTCATGTGTGTGTGTCTGTGTGTGTGTCTGTCTGTCCGCAGCATAACTACCCGATGATATCATCCGATCTTGATGAAACTTGGGTGGGAGGTTGATATCATGATCTAGTTGTGTCCTGCCTCGAGTGGGCATATTGCGCACATCGTGCGCAGAGCCACGCCCGAAAAAGATGTATTTTTAGGGGGTAATCGAGTTCAAGCTGCATCTTCTCCGAGGAGTTTGGTGGAATCTGACAGGGGTTTCGATATTTGGTAAGGCCAATGTCATGTGTCTAGCCCCACGGAGCTCGATTTTTCATTTTTCTTTATTTTTATTTTTATTTTTTCATTTTTTTTGTCATTTCATTTTTCACTGAATTTTCGGTATTGTGTAGCTAACTAACCTCATGACTGATTATACATTATTTTCTATCTCATTTCAAGGTCAGTAACCTTTGTTTTGACATTTCCGGGCCTGGCCTGTCTGGGCCTGTTTCGGTTATCGTCCGTCCTTTGTCATTGAATACCGCTCACTCGTGAACCATCGTCGTCTCCTGACTTGTATGTATATATATATATATATATATATATATATTGTCACGTTCCTGGCGATTAAAATCTTTGCAAGGAACGAATAGCCGAACAAGCTGTTACTCCAAGGTATTCATCAAATGTGGCAAAGTTAATACATGAGGGGGGAGGAGTGGGGGGGGGGGTGGGGAGGGGGGGGGGCAAGGGGAAGGAGGATGAGGATGCTGAAGAGCACTTACATGAACGGATCCCACTGACAGTCCTCAAACCTGCAGAAAAATAACTCGCACGAAATCGGATTTAAAATGTGCAAAAAGAAACAGGTTTTATTAAAATAATTGCCGGTAACATAGAAACGCACGATAAACTAAATTCCTAAACGGGACGTCCCCATAAACAGATAAACAGACTTGAAAACAGACGAACGGAAAAGATAAATGAAAATAATTGTGTGTGTGGGTGCACTTAACTCGACTCGACCGGTGCATCTCGGCTGAACTCTTCCAGGCCCTAGGCGCGGTCTCGACGCGGCTCTGGTGTTGGCGAGAACTCCGCTCGTTCGTTGGCGGGAACCACCCGTTCCCGCATAGCAGGCCTCACCGTGCATCCCGAATCGCAGGCGTGCAGCTTGCTCGTCCAGCCGCGCTGGTAAAACCGCAACTCACCGTCCCCGCTCTGCCTTTTGCCTCTACACGTCCACCAGCCCACTGCCGGAACGCGGCTGCTAGCGATGAATCCTCCCCAGGCACTATTGCTTTTGGAACGAGAGGCACAAGAGGGAATGTTCACCCTCAATACCCAGATGCCAGACGAACAGGGTAACGAGGAGAAGATGCCGGCGCACAACCGTTATTGCCAGACCCAAAACCGAGAAGGGGGACAGGGGTGGGGTGGTGGGGGGGGGGGGGGGGAGAAGAGGAGCACTCACGACCGATCGCTATGGCATCCAAAAACGAGAGGGAAGATGTCCGCCGCACCAACTATTTTTACACCCTGCTCTCTGACGTCATCGGTTGTGCTTCACCAATCAGCGAGTTGCTTCTTACTCGTCCTTTCCTTCACCAATCAGCGAGTCCTTTCTTACTCGTCCTTCCCTGTCACTCAAGAGCCCTGGCTAATCATGGCTCCTCGGGGCGTGTCCTCGGCCTGCTCATCCTGTGTGTGCCTCCCAAGTCGGGGTTGTCAGCTGTGTGGCTTAATGCATGACTTCCGGTAGGTTTTTATTAATGAGTGTTTAAATGTGCCACTGTCTCGCATCATCCCCACCGTCTCATGTTATTCCCCATAGTTTTTGTTCCATTATTACCCAGACTTTACAAAAGCCTCTGTCTTGCCATTTACTCTTTCCTTCCCTCTTCTTTTCCCATTCCATGCATTCCCTTGATGTGTACAACCATGGCACTACTGAGTATACACTACACACTTCCGTTTCTTTTCTTTTTTTACCCTCTGTCACTTCGTTTTTCCATGAGTTTCGATTTTGTATTCAAAATATAAACAACTAAACACATAAAAGGCAGGCAGCACCCTATTAGGCATATATTTAGTTGTTGTGAAGTAATAAGGATGCATTGTACCTTACCATCCCAATACTTTTGGAAATCTATTGAAAATTGAATGTACTGTAACTCTTCACAAGTAACACCAAAGCAAAGTTTGTACCTACACAGTCTTTCGAGCAATGCCAGGATCCCAATCAGTTTTACACAGGCGGTGTTCACCCAATGGGAATGTATTTTTTGCTGCGAGCTTACAGGATGTGATGGAATGGTGGCAAAGCTATAGGTTAAGGAGGGGGCGATAAAGGACCGTGGAAAAATGCCAATTATTCATATCAATGGGGAAAAAAAAATTGTAACCCCTATAACCAAAAAATATTCTAACCACATTTAACACTGACAATAAGAAAGAAGGAAATGGACAGACAGCACAAGTAGGGAGGATACCACATAGGATGTGGAATATAACTTATGGCCTTGGAACCAATTACGGAAACATACACAGGATATGCAGAAATAATGAGTAATTACAAATGAAAGTTCAACTGAGAACTTCTCGCCCACCCTGTCCAGGTGCATTCCTATTTGCTGTGTGATCCCTTTTGGTTTACATGGAGCACGACACCGTGTTTTAATGATTCCATACAGTTTCTCAATGTAGAACTGTGGAATGTGATTCAAAATATCCTGAAGCACATTCCACAATTCATCCGACATGTTTAGTTGTTGACTTTCTCTGTGTCCATAAAACCCCATGTAGCCTCAATGATCGATGTGCACGTTGTGCAGGTAAAGGCATTTTGAGCGTTCCATCACCCTCTTTACATCCCACATCGGTTTTCACCATATTGACTGCATGCTCCGGGGTCATTGTCATGTTGGAAGATAAAATCCAGCCCAAGGAGACATGTTCCTGAAGAAACTGAATGATGCATCAGAACCTACCTCTACCCGTCGACAGTCAGTCTACCTTCAATTTTGTGTAAATCTCTGAAACCAAAGGATAAGATGAAGCTCGACATCTGTATTGAGTAACCCTGATGATTTACTCTAGCTGTTGTCAATTTCGGCCTTTTTGTTTGGGTGCCTCTCCTTAGAAAAGATATTCAGGCAGATATACGAGTACATCCGTTGAGATGACTTTGCAGTAATGAGTATCTTATTGATCTTGAATTAACACCTGTAGGTCATTTGGAAGACCACTACTGAATTGTCATCTATCAATAGAGGACATACCCTGAGTTTCTTAACATCACTTTTGGAGATTTTGGGCTTTCTTCCTCGAACGCTTCAATTGTCAACACTATCAGTTTCACATACCTTCTTCCAGGTCTTGCATACAGACAGCTCCTGCTGAATTATGAAGTCTGGCTGCAACCTACTTTTGAAACACCGGGATGCAAGTTTATAGCTGGGTCAGATTAAAACCCAGGCTACACAGGTTAGAGGTGAGTGTGTGTAGCTCGAAGCCATCCTTCCTGCCCACAGTGTATGATATAAACACTTGACTATTATGGAACTAACTCTAAAATGAGGTTGCTAGTCACATCATGGTGTTGGCTGAGCGGTTAGGGTGCTGGCTTGGGATCCTGGGTTTGAATCCCGGTCGATCGCTAAATTAACACCAGGGGGGTTGACTTAGCCTGTCATCCTTCTGAGGTCGGCAAATTGAGTACCGGTTAACTGGTAATTCCCTGTGTGTCGAAAGAGTCGACTAACAGGGTTGGCGGCAGGAAGGGCATCCGGCCATAAAACATTGCTTCAAAAAAGGGACCATGGTGCCCGAAAAAGGCCAACCCCTGCTCTGTGGGGGAAAATGGCCTCTAAAGAATGGTTCCAGTCACATCATGTCATGTCGGGCACAAGACCAGCTAGCAATGCAAATGATGTCATAATGGAATGAATGTTTCAAAAGGTCAGTAATGAGTGTAAGCGCTATCAGAACAAATGATTGCTGCCACCCTCCTCCTCCTCACCTGAAGAAGCCTCCGGAGAGAATCCAAAGGGAGTTGTTGCCATTCCTAATGCATTAAAGCAGTCTCAAACTGTGTCAGAGTCTGCACAGGAGGCTCCGTTTTCTTAATTTGATCTACACCAAAGAATGCCCCAATTGCACTATCATAAATCGGGACTATATTCTGGCCAGGGCAATGTTGTGATGACATCGTTTTGCAAGAAGTTGGTAACTGCACGAGAACGTTGGGGTATGTCATTGTCATCCATAAATACAGGTTTTGTGAAGTGGTTCTCAAAATGTGGAACAACAACATATCCAAAATGTCACTTCAGTACCCTTCACCTGTCAGGTTACCGTGCACAGTGACAAGGTCACGTTTAACATCAGAACAGGTAGCCCCATTTCGTAATGGATCCGCCACCAAATGGGATGGACTCCACACTGTTATTGGGTGTACAGGCGGCTGGCTGTGTTAGGTTTCCGCCAAACCGGAATTAGGTTTCCGCCAAACCTGAATTATACCATTAGGCGCATGCAGGAGAAATAAACTCTCGCACCAATGGATATTCCTCCAGGATTCGAGATTCCAGTATTGCTGTTAGGCACCACTCCAAGCGAGCTGCATTGAGTTATGAATTGAGAAGTGGGCGTAAAAATTGGTATCCTAACTTTATAATATGCAACATGAAGAGTTCTTGTGGATAACCTCCGAGGGAGAGTCTATCCATACCACAACACTGTGCTGGGGTCAAAAGGAATACGTCTGACAAGTCTGATCAGAGCTGTATCTTCTCTGTTGGAGCTCATCCTGGGTTATCCAGATCAGGGCCTGTCTGTTAATATTATTGGTTTATTAACTCCAGCTTTGTTTGTTTTTTGTCTGTCTGTTTGTCTGTGTGTGAGCACGTTTTTTTTTTTGTTTTTTTTGTATACAGAGTCGAGGCTCGTGAAAGAGCTAACATTTATCAAACAAACAAATCAAATAAACAAGCAAACAAAGTATATAAAAAGGGGAGCGGTCGACAAGATGGGGAGAGAAGGGGAGGAAGCACACAAACACAACATTTGAGAGCAGGGACATCGGGAGATGTGTGGGAGGGAGAGGGCCTGGGGGGGGGGGGGGCAGGATAGGTATAAAACGCAAGGACACCAAGGACTTCCAGGAAAGAAGTCGGCACCTCAAAACGTGGATTTGGGGTGAAATTAGTGGGGGTAGAAAAGATCAAGGTTTTGGATTGGGGAAGATAAGAGATGGTGGTGAACAGCCGTTTTAAAGACCTGGAGGGAGGAGTGGGATTGAAGAGCGTGAGGGCGTTTGTTCCAGAGGCGGGAGAAAAGAGGAATGAACGAGTGAAGGTGAGCAGAGAGTCTTGATTTTGGCAGTTTAACCATAAGAGGGTTGCAGGCAGATCTTGTGCGACCTGTAGGAATATATGGGGAACAGAGCCCAGAGAGAGCTGGGAGAGCACGGCCGGAGAGGAGTCGGAAGAAGAAGGAAAGACCACCAACCTGCCTGCAGTGAGTAAGTGAAAGGCCCTCGGAGATAGCGTCATCGCGGGAGATTCCAATGATTCTGAATGCTTTGGTTTCAACAGCGTGAAGCCGAGCTAGGTGTGAGGCAGGAGCACCAGCCCAGAGGGGAGAGCAGTACTCCATTGAGCTGCGGATGAAAGCCTTGTATGTGGTGAGGAGCTCAGGTGTGCCAAGGAAGGACTTCGCACGACGGAGGATGCCCAGTCGGCGACTGGCTTTGGAGGCCAGCTTGGAAATGTGGTTTTCCCAGGAAAGATCATGGCAGATAGTGAGACCCAAAAGATTGAGTGACAGAACTTCTTGGAGAGGATTATTCAGAAAGTAGATGGGAGGGTTGTGCAGTCGGTCTTTTCGGAGAGACATCGTAAGAGTGTGAGATTTGTCAGGATTGAAAGACATGTTCCACTTGTTTGCCCAGTCTGTGATTTTGTCCAGGTCTGCAGAGAGTGAGGAGGCTGCAGACTGCCGATCTGAGGGATGAGGAATGGAGCGGCAGAGAGTGGAGTCATCAGCAAAGAGATAGAGAGGATTTTCAAGAGTCAGAGAGATCATTGATGAGGACCAGAAAAAGCACAGGGCCCAGAACACTGCCTTGGGGAACTCCAGCCTGAACAGGAAGAGGAGATGAGAGAAACCCATTCAGGGCCACACGTTGACTATGACTGGAGAGGAAGTCCGCCAGCCATGCATGGAGATTTCCATGGATACCAAAGGAGGAGAGTTTGGTGAGCAGAGTGGGGTGCCAGACCGTATCGAAGGCACGTGATATGTCGAGGGAGACAGCTCTAATTGCTCTCAAAATTGCGATATCTCAAAAGTTCTGAAAAACTCAAAAAAAAAATCCAAAAATGCTTTGAAGTTCTGTCACTCAAGCTTTTGGGTCTCACTATCTGTCATGACCTTTCCTGGGAAAGCCACATTTCAAACCTGGCCTTCAAAGCCAGTTGCCGACTGGGTATCCTCTATCGTGTGAAGTCTGTGCTGGCGTCTGTGCTGGGGGAAGCTACCAGGCATTGCACCGGGCTCCAAGGGACACCATGGTGTCCAGGTTCACAAACCCACCAATCAGGGTGAGAGGGGCAGAGTTATGGGCTCCACCAATCGGGAGCCAGGAGACCTCCAAGATTTCCCCCCTCCCCCTTGGAAGATCAACAAAGGGATTTTAAAAGAGATTGATTCTCTCTCTTGGGTGTGGCTGGCATCGCAGGCAGTCACGGTTGTGCTGGCTCTTGGTTCTTGGACATTGTGGACACTTCTCTCTCTGCCCGGTCTCTCTTACCCCACTGAATACGTGGACATTAGTGCTCTTGGCTGGTCTCCTTCTCGCAGGCCTCTATATCAGCATTGTTGCACTCTGGGCCTGTCTCTTTGTCGGCCCTGGGCTTGTCTGACTCTGCCTGGATTGTTGGCCAAGCACGTGTGCTCCACTCCTGGGGCCTGGGTCACTCTGACGTGCTGACGATCAACCTCACTCTGCCGGTCCGTGTTGGGATCGTCGTTACCTGCTTGTCTTTCTCAGTGGTGGCAACGGGACGTTTGGCGCCACAAGGAGAGGAGTTTGAGAGCACTTGCCTTTGTGCTATCAGGTCCTTCGTTGTTCGTTCCCCTTTCCTCCCCCGTGAGTGTGCTGGACCCATGTGATGTATATCCGTAGTAATTGTAATAAGGCGTAGAATAAGCTAAGTTTCTGCTTCTCGACCCTTTTTCTTTGGTATTAAAATAATCACATTGTAAATATCTGTAATAAATCAAATTGTTAAAACGTTTTTATTTCTCTCTGTCCGTGAATGTCTCTTCTCGATTGATCTGCCATTGTTCGTATCCAGTTTAACATCGACAGTAACGGCTTTAGCATTGTCCCTCTGACGGTGACCAACGGTTTTCGCTCGGCCGTGTAAATTTCCATCAGGGAACAAAGGAAACCGCTGGAGGGTACTTATGGTACATTCTCCGTTTGGCGTTCGTAGTTGCTGATTCGCAACCTGCTAAGCACCAAGTTATTCGTGCGCGGTAGCCGCAGGTCCGGGAAGTTCAGGAGCGAACGGAGGTTAACCCCCTCGTAGTAAACCCAAACCGTAACACATTCGGTGTCTTGGAGCGGGATTCCTCCGAGCAGCGTAACAAATTGGTGCTGGGAGTGAGATTCCGCGCTGGATACTGTAACATTTGGTGTCAGGAGCGGAATATTGGAATTCCGCCCCGGATACTGTAACATTTGGTGTCTTGGAGTGGGATTCCTCCGAGTACCGTAACAAATTTGTGCCGGGAGAGAGATTCCGCGCCAGACACCATAACATTTGGTGTCAGGAGCAGGATATTGGAATGCTGCTCCAGATTCCATAACACATGGTGTCAGGAGCGGGATATTGGAATTCCACTCCGGATACCGTAACATTTGGGGTCAGGAGTGGGATATTGGAATTCCACTCCGGATACCGTAACATTTGGTGTCTTGGAGCGGCATTCCTCCGAGCACCGTAACAAATTGGTGCCAGGAGGGAGATTCCGCACCAGATACCGTAACATTTGGTGTTAGGAGCGGGATATTGGAATTCTGCTCCAGATACCGTAACATTTGGTGTCTTGGAGTGGGATTCCTCCGAGCACTGTAACAAATTGGTGCCGGGAGGGAGATTCCGGGCCAGATACCGTAACATTTGGTGTCAGGAGCGGGATATTAGAATTCTGCTCCGGATACCGTAACATTTGGTGTCTTGGAGCGGGATTCCTCCGAGCACGGTAACAAATTGGTGCCGGGAGGGAGATTCCGCACCATATACCGTAACATTTGGTGTCTTGGAGCGGGATACTTCAAGCACCATAACAAGTTGGTGCCGGGAGGGAGAATCCGTGCCAGATACCGTAACATTTGGTGTCAGGAGCAAAATATTGGAATTCCACTCTGGATACCGTATCATTTGGTGTCAGGAGCGGGATATTGGAATTCCGCTCCGGAAACCATAACAATATAAAACAAACTAAAACCCAACATAAACGGTTGAGTTTTAAACTGAATGGAGGTCGTGGGGGAGGGCAAAAGGGAGGTGGTGGGGGAGGGCAAAAGGGAGGTGGTGGGGGAGGGTAAAGGGAGTTGGTGGGTGGAGGGTAAAGCAGTGGTTCTTAACCTTTTTAAAGGCGCCGAACCCTAACGAAACCCACCGAACACTCGCGGAACCCCTCAAATTTGACAAAAAAATTAAGAAGAATTGCATCTTAATGCGTTTTCTGTTCTTCTTTTCGGGAGGTGATCTGGGAAATGCGTGGTTTTGTTTTGGCAAGGGCCACCCTCAAATCATTTTAGCATGCAAGCCTGCTCCTTTTCTTTGTTTTCATGTCCACCAGTTTCGAAAACGCATGTTCGCAGAGATACGTTGTAACGAACGGCATGAGGATCTCAAGGGCAATTTTAGCGGTGTGAGGATACCCTTCCATTTGGTGGCACCAAAACGTTGAGCGTTGTTGTGCCGAAGAGTTGTTGTTGAGTCTGGCTCTGCTGAAGTTCGATGAGGTCGTCGAGGTATTGGTCGTTGACATCTGCCGTTGCAACGTCGAAAGTAAACGGGTGCTGCACCTATGCTGGGTATTGCTCTTGGTCGGGGAAGTAGCCGTCGAATGACTTTCCCAGCTCATCCAAGTGCGTGGCAATCGCTTGCTTCAGCTCCCCCTGTACAGCAGTGCCTCCAACTTCAGACTCATCTTCGATCCCGCTCACGCACTCGTCCAGTAGCGAAAAGTTCGCAAAGTTGTCGTTCTCTGTTCGCCGCCTCCACAACGGTAACTTCTTTCGGAAAGCGCTCAGCTTTTCTTCAGATTCGATGACATTCACTCCACCACCCTGCATCTGGCAATTGAGATGATTGAGTGCGTTGAAGATGTCAGCCAAGTACGCCAAGGCAAGGATGAACTCTGACTCTTGGAAGTGCGTTGCATGGCAACGCTGGTGTTCTCGCAAAAATAGGGCTAATTCCACACGCAAGGCTAGGCTCACAACCTTTCCTCGTGATAACCATCGAACGTTAGAGTGGTAGAGAAGGACTTCGAATTCAGAGCCGATTTCATTGCACAGCTCTTTGAAGATGTGATGATTCAGAGCACGGCTTCGCACGTAATTCACAGTTTCAACGACAATTTTCAGAACATTGGCCAGTTTTGGAGGCAGGGTTTTTGATGCCAGCGCGTGTCTGTGCAGGACGCATTGCGTGACGATGATGTGTGGTGCATCGGCCTTCACCAGCGCTCCAAAACCGGAGTTGCATCCCAGCATGGCTGGAGCTCCGTACGAGCAAACTGCAGACACCATATTCCATGAGAGGCTGTTGCTTCTGAAGAAGTCGTCCACAAGCTTCTTCACGTCAGCTGCCTTCGTCATTGTTGTGAGAGGCTTGCAGAACAGAAAGTCTTCCTTGATCTCGTCTCCTTTGACATAACACACAAATAAGATGAGCTGGCTCAAATTTGAAACGTCGGTGGTCTCGTCGAGTTGAAGGCTGAATTTTGTCGGGCTCGTGGTTAAATATGCAACTACCTGGGCGAGGATGTCGTCGCTCATGTCGTCGATTCTGCATCTGATGGTGTCACTTGAGAGTGGAACGAGAGACAACTTGTTTTCAGCAGCTTTTCCCAGCATGATGTTGGCCATCTTCAACGCGGCCGGTTTGATGAGTGTCTCACCAACGGTGTGCGGTTTGCCCTGCTTTGCGATCAGGTACGCAACTTCATACGACGCGGTGAGGATCGGTTTGTCAATTGGAACGAAGCTGAGAGTGGGCAAGGTAGCACTTGCGTCGAATCGGACTATCTTCAATTTGAATTCATCCAGCGTTGCGTCTTTGTACTGCCCCTCGCCGTGCAGTTTTTTGAAGTGTCCCCGTAGTTTTGCTGGTTCTAGGCTGGAGTTGCTCAACTTGACATTGCAAAGCATGCATCGAGGACGCTGACTTCCGTCCCATTCCATCAAACATGTGAACCCGTACTGCACGTAATCCTCCGACCACTTCCTTTTTTTGCTCGACATACTGCAAAAAAAAAACAAGTAACAAACTGATGTTAATTGAGTTTGGGCAAATAATTACATGACAAAAATTTAAAAAGGAACATGCTTAAATATAATCAGTACCCCTCTGAAAAGTGAGAAATTTTAACGAAGAAAACATGACTTATAGTTACGAAGACGGGATTTATTATCTACTCAACTCGATGTCACCTCAAATCCCATTATAATATTACATAGAAAACTGCGAATAGAATGGTTAGTTTTGAATTGCGACCAAAGGAGTTATATCACCTCCACCTAATTTTCTCAGTAATTCAATCATATTTTATAATCACCATCCACTTTTGACTTTAATATAACTCTGAACCCACCCTGCATATCCACAAACATTTCCAACATACTTTTCAATTAACCAGTAACTCCAAAGTCAGGCGCGACCAATGACGCACGGCACACGGCAAGCTAATCGAGGCTATTCAGTATTCACTGGAATTTCCGAACACCTGCAAAGTCCCAAATCCAGTAAGTAAGTAAGCAAGTAAGCACCATCAACAGAATAATTAGCAAGTTTCTCATTGATTCAACTTACTACAGTCAGTGTGAAACAACTTATCTTAAACACAGACCAGAGAAACCATGAATGGGATGGGAATACAATTACAAATAACATTTCCATTCGTTCGTAACATACTGTTACAGACACGACTTTGATGTTAAGGTGGGCCGAGCGGAATGGCCGTCGTGTCCGCACAAATTCACAAATTACCCGATTGTACTCGAACGTCGACAAAGCCGCGCTACGCTGGCTCAATAGGAAAGAGAAGACACCCGGCTGGGTTATAATGACACAATACGACACCAGGGGTTCAGTTCTCAAGACCTCCGGAGGAGGTTATATTAAGGCGGAAGGTTAGATTACAACTACAAGAGGTACATCATAGGAAGACAGGCACTTAGACACAACCTTATATTATTCCCGACAGACCACAGAGAAACAGGACAAAAACTGACTCACACGGGGATTGATGGCTAGGAAAGCGGGTATTCGTGATGGCCAGCACAAGGTGCACCTTGTGCTCAGGGACAGGATGGCGCGGCCCAAAAGATGCAGGAGGTCTCTCAGCGCTCGAGGTGGCGTCTTGTCGTCTCAAGCTGGGGGCGCATCTCACGTCACATCCGGCAAGCGGCTGCGTATATCCGGCGGGGAGTGACACGCCCTCGGCTCGTTAGCTCCGCCTCGTGGAATCGGCACGTTGCTTCTCATTGGGTGCGTGCGGGGGGGGTTACTGGCTCCGCCCCCGACGAGGAGCTGACAGCCAGCCCCTTCGGGGTAACCCCGTGGAGCGCATGGTCTGGAGCTAATCGAGCCGGTGTGAGGACGCATCCTCCCCCGCTCCGCCGCCATCCCCTCTGTTGTTGTTGTAATTGTTGTTGTAGTTGTTGTTATTGTTGTTGTTTGGGGAAGAAGATGGGAGGAGGTATGGGAAAGGTCCTAAACTCACTACTGATGCCATATAATCACATTCTGGTGCAACGAAGAGTCATAATTAATGGAAACGAGGCCTTAACTGACATAGATTAAGAATAACTAGGAAGATGTCCGAAAGTTGTCTACGTGTGGTGCGGTGGACCTGGGCACGACATTTAATGGGGGAATAAGGGGAAGGTCGGCTCTACTGATTGTTATTTACATGCAATGGGACTAGGGAATGGGGGATTGGGGAAAGTTGGGGAGTATCGGAGAAAATAGGGGAATATTTACAAGCGGATATGGAGGCCAAATTCCATATTCGCAACATTGCACCCTTCTCTACCCTCGGGGCGTCCCGACCCGATAAATTTTTACCTACTTTAGTGTGGCACGCAATGTAGTTCCCTCTACTATTAACTCTACCCTGAGTGCGACAGTTTTACAGATATTTACAAATGAGTAAATATGTCCCCCTGCGACGTTGCACCCTTCTCCTCACAGAAACACACCCACAGGATAACCGAATCCGGAAAGAATTCTCAAACTAAACATACAGCCGGTAGGGAGCATTATTTACAAGATTACGCTGATATCTACACTACGATCCAGGACCTGTCTTTGGAGGAACACATGCAGATGTTATGCATAGAGAGAGCGCGCTTGCCAACATCGATACACCAACCCACGAGTGCTCTGTGGCCGACGGCCTTTAATAACGTGCAGAGCACCCTTCCCGAGCATCAACAGCACCACCCCACCACCAATCGGTGCAGTCACCATTGTTCATTGGAATAAAAATAAATTCGACAACCCCTAACCCTGCAGGTGTCTCTTGCTCTTCTTGTGGTGCACTTGGTGTTAACTAAAAGTGGTTCACCTGTATGGCATAGGTGCCACGTTGACCCATAGGTCCATCCCCGGGTGGTGCTTGGCCGCAAACGAACTGCGGTCCATTGTGGGTGGCCACAAACATTGCGGTCCATATGGTGTATCGATCCAGGCAGCGAACAGCGAAAGTGCAGGCCCACAACTGCGCAGCCAGCACCTCTCTCTCTCCTCTCTCTCTACCCCAAAGCCAGATCCTCGGAGGTGGGAGACAAAAGAAGCAACAAGTGAGTAAGGTGGTAAGGGCGCAAAAGTGCACGCAATGTAAGGTGATGCACACTGGGGGCACATGGGAACCAGGTGAGACAGGTACGTTCCTATCGTACGCCCCCCCCCCCACCAGGTAACCTACATGGCCCCTCCCTTACCCCTTACTGTATCCACAAAACACAACACTACCCATAAACATCTACTTTACAAATCAACAAACATCCCTACTGTCTTCCCCGTTCCTCCCATATACCAAATTCGTCTTCTCTCCCTCCTAACCAATCAAATTTGCCATTTTCAACTCTCATCAAAATTTGCCATCTCCAACTCAACATCAAAATTTGCCATCACCAATTCATCATCAGTCCCTCCTAGGGAGGGAGAGATGGAATCACCCCAATGTCTCATCCACGTCGTGATGCGTCTCACAAATCCAACAGCAATTCTCATTTCTGCAACACAACAAAGAAAACACAGGTGTGGAGTCATCATCATCACCACAGGTAAGTGGCTGCGTATGGTGCGACAGGTTCTTCAATCCTAACTATTTCCTAAATGACTTTAACAACTTTACACTACCCGGGGTCTCTCTCCGGCCAAACCATTGGCCCTCTTACACTATGGGTTCTAAAAACCAATTCCCATTGGCCAAACTGTGGTGCTCTTCAATTTGGGGTCTCACTCCCCCGATTCATCTCCCGGTGCCCTCGTACAATTTCTGGGCTGCGACGTGTACCTCTCCCAGTGGGTCTACCCACCTGCACACCTCCACCACTGCAGTTGCCTCCGAGCTTACCTGCTCCTTACCCTAACCTAACTAACTGGGGCAGGCCCTCTGGCTCTCTCCCCACTCCGTGCCCTCTCTGGCACTGGGCTGCCCGATCCACACCCGGGATCCTCAGGCACCCACTCACAACTACCGGCTCCCAGAGCCCACCTGCGGCCTCACCTGGCCGACATCCTCACAGTGGTGGAGTGCTCAACCAACTACACACACTAACAGGCTACACGCCCAGCCATTTCCACAACACTAATGCACCCATTCACAACACCATTCTGCAACCGCACCACAAATGCCAATATCCAACCACAATTTACCTGCACCCTCTACCTAACACTTACACTACCCGCCCCGGGTGCTCGTGAAAGGGGTCCACTCTTCCCCCATCCACACCTTCGCACCATGCACACCACTCCGTACCACTCACTCCAACTCTCTCCACACACCTGTATCTGCACACCTGTGCTCTCACACCTGGTGCCACCGGCACCCTTCTCTCCCCAAGCGCATTCGCGCTGATCCACACACTCACTACTCATACACTGCTCCACACACCTGTCCAGTTGCACACCTGTGCAATCACACCTGTTCAATTCTCACAAACACGGCATCATCTCAGCTAACTACTCCCTTCTGAAACTTGCGCTTCCCAGTCGTCCCTTTAACTATTGCGCTCCCTCGTCATTATAATCCACACTAATCTACCTGCGTCCCCACTACAGGTATCAGTCACTAACTAACCTTAACGTTACCTAAGGTCATCTTCTCTAGATCCCTACACACAATATCCTAACCCACCCGGGCTAGTTTTCACTGCCATACACCCCATAATCTAGTGCTCCTTTGCCCCCCCACATGGGAAGGGTGGCAAGGATGCCATCCCACCACATCGGGGGCCTCTCACTACCAATTTTACACATCAAATTTCAACAAATCAAAAATTTGCCAATCATCTGCCAATCACTGTACCATTACCAATCATCACTCTGCCAATCACTACTGCCAATCCCTTGCCAATCATCAAATTTTGTTTTTCTCTAATTTTGGGTCCAAAACACTATCCTCATCACCCAGTCTCCTCACTAATACCTCTCGGTGCGCCAATTCCCGTCCAAAGCCCGGCTTCGTAAAGCCAAGCAATGGATGCTGGTTGTTCTGTGCCAGTGGCTGGCTGCATCCTGCCTCCGGTGCAGGGAAGGAGGTTTACCCGGCCCGAGATCCCACGCACCTTCTCGGCACGGAACCATCCAATGTCCCGATCTCGACCTGCCGGAATTCCTCAACAAAAAGTGGTCGCCATGACGACTCTTTCTATCGGGCCGCCCGCTCCGCCTAGTGGAGCACGGACGCGGCCGTTCCACGCGAGGCCCAGCGTGGATCGCGCACGGCGGTTCTTTCGAAACCGCCGTGGTTCGGATCCCCGCTGGTTCTCGCGGCACGCGAAGCCCGGCACGCACCGAGGGCCTGATTCGGCTATAAGTCGTTCTAAACTCTACCCCGTCTAACGTCGACGCTTCACCTGGACGCTTACACCCCGCAGCCCGTTCCTTGCTCACACATCCAGCCGTGCCCATGCTCCTCGTACCTTTCCTTACACACCCAGGTACACCCATTCCACTCACAGCCTTGGTCACACACCTGACCACCGAACACTTTGGCACACATTCGTTCGTAGCACACCTCACCAATACACCTCTTCGCGCCCCCTCCTCGGTCACCTCCTCTGTGACAATCACAGGTGTGCTCTCATTCGCACACCCAACCACGTGCCTCACCACCAACTCCAGCGTGCATTCCCACTCACGCTCTACCATTCCAGGTGTGCATCCTTCCATCCCAGGTGTACATCCTCGCTCACCTGTCACAACTAACTCACGCTCCATGTCACTCTCACTACTTTCACCTCCACTCGTGACAACGCACTCACCCTTACTCTTGACAGCACACTCTTTCCCCATGCACCTGTCCGTCACACACCTTTCTCGCGCACACTCTCCCGTTACACCCTCTGTAACACTCACCACAGGTGGACACTCTTCCTTACTTCTGACAGCGCACTCTTTCCTCATGCACCTGTCCGTCACACACCTTTCTCGCGCACACTCTTGCGCACACTCTCCCGTCACACCCTCTGTAACACTCACCACCCCGCGCTTCCACGTGCTCCCTCGCACACGCGCTACGACCGACTCACTCTCGCCAGCACACTCACTCCTTGGCACGCACTTTTTCCTCACACACCCCAGAGTCGGACTTTCTTGCACACCTCCTCTTTCGCACACCAGACCTGTCGCACACTTCACCAACGGCCTCTCACGAACACCCGGGTCTATCTCGACCCCCAAGCCTCTTAAATCACCTGGCGCATCATACGCACGACCATATTGGTCACCACTTACACCGGGTCCTCTTCCTCTTCGCTTCTCCTCCATCACCTGCGAATCCCTCATCCGGTTAATGAGCACATCATCACGATCCAAACACAGACTTTGGACCAATTCTTTTATCTCCTCTTTTATCTCTTTCTTATCCCCTCTCCGTCGCTTCTTAATTTCGCTCATCCCTTCTTCCACTTCTTCTAATTTGTGCTTCACCTCTTTTATTCCCCGGTACGTCTCCTCAAGCTCATCCTCCAAGGCTACCTTGACCGTTTCCATGTGCGTCCTCACCTGCCGGTCCTTCGTCTCCATTACCTCTATCACCTCGTCCAACCTCGTTGTCAGTCCCTCACGTACCATCTGACATTCCCTCTTTGTCGCTATCAAGTCGTTTTTTATGTCGTTTTGTGTCGCTTTTAACCCTCCTAATACCGCAGTGTTCCTTTGAACCTGCTCCACTAACTCCGTCTGTCCCACCGTCAGCTGCTCCACCTCCTGCGTCAGGTCCTCTATGCCCCCTTGTAACTTTACAGTCCCCTTTGTCACCTCCTTCTCCATGTGCTCCTTACAGTGCCTCACCTCCTCGCGCACTCCTCCGACCTCCTCACTCACTCCTCTTCTGATCTCCTCTCCCATCACTTGCATCTCCTGCCCAGATGCCACCCTCATCTGCTCCATTTCCTCCCTGTGAGCATCCAGTTTGGTCTCTACCCCCATTCTGACCCCCTCTATCTGCTGCTCCATTTGTTTAACTTCCCTTTCCGCTTGGTCCCTCATGTCCCTCAATTTGCCTTCCATACTGTTTTCTAACCCCTCTAACCCCTTTTGCATCCCTTCCATTTGATTCTCTTGAGCGGCCATTCTGTTTTCTACCCCCATTAACCCATTTCTCACCTCTTTTATCCCATTGTCTAACCCCTCAAAATTTTTGTCTACCTT
The DNA here is from genome assembly GCF_964187855.1 of Myxine glutinosa. Classification (NCBI taxonomy): domain Eukaryota; kingdom Metazoa; phylum Chordata; class Myxini; order Myxiniformes; family Myxinidae; genus Myxine; species Myxine glutinosa. The sequence continues at coordinate 38,963,441 of NC_136267.1, forward strand.
CTCACCAGTACCCCTCGCTTCGTCCCTCATTACTCCCAATTGCTCACTCCGAGCCCTCGCTTCGTCCCTCATTACTCCCAATTGCTCACTCCGAGCCCTCGCTTCGTCCCTCATTACCCCCAATTGCTCACTCTGAGCATCCATCCGGTTCCCCATTACCCCCATTTGGTTTTCCAATCGCTCACTATTCTTTTCCATAAGGGCCGTCATTTGTATAAAAAAAAGTTCCAATCTTCCCAGCGGCGCTACTTCGGTCGCGGGCACGGTGACCAGCGAGGCGCCATTTTGTGCGCCCGCTTCTTCGTGCGTGACGGCGCTATTTTGCGAACCTGCCGCCCTCACTGCTTCGCTCTCCTCCTGTCCCTCATTTTGGTCCTGGATCGACCCTACCTCACTCTCCTTTACCGGACCCCAGCTGTCTTGATCCGCCATAGCGCGACTTGCAAAATTCGAGTTTCGTAAAACAAATCCAATTTTTTTTTTTCGTTATAATTTCGTCGAGCGCAGTACGCGCTCCGAATCGATTTTCCCTCCCAAAATTTGGGCCTAATAAATTTAGTCCCGGGTTCGAATTCCACTCCTCGACACCAATTGTTACAGACACGACTTTGATGTTAAGGTGGGCCGAGCGGAATGGCCGTCGTGTCCGCACAAATTCACAAATTACCCGATTGTACTCGAACGTCGACAAAGCCGCGCTACGCTGGCTCAATAGGAAAGAGAAGACACCCGGCTGGGTTATAATGACACAATACGACACCAGGGGTTCAGTTCTCAAGACCTCCGGAGGAGGTTATATTAAGGCGGAAGGTTAGATTACAACTACAAGAGGTACATCATAGGAAGACAGGCACTTAGACACAACCTTATATTATTCCCGACAGACCACAGAGAAACAGGACAAAAACTGACTCACACGGGGATTGATGGCTAGGAAAGCGGGTATTCGTGATGGCCAGCACAAGGTGCACCTTGTGCTCAGGGACAGGATGGCGCGGCCCAAAAGATGCAGGAGGTCTCTCAGCGCTCGAGGTGGCGTCTTGTCGTCTCAAGCTGGGGGCGCATCTCACGTCACATCCGGCAAGCGGCTGCGTATATCCGGCGGGGAGTGACACGCCCTCGGCTCGTTAGCTCCGCCTCGTGGAATCGGCACGTTGCTTCTCATTGGGTGCGTGCGGGGGGGGTTACTGGCTCCGCCCCCGACGAGGAGCTGACAGCCAGCCCCTTCGGGGTAACCCCGTGGAGCGCATGGTCTGGAGCTAATCGAGCCGGTGTGAGGACGCATCCTCCCCCGCTCCGCCGCCATCCCCTCTGTTGTTGTTGTAATTGTTGTTGTAGTTGTTGTTATTGTTGTTGTTTGGGGAAGAAGATGGGAGGAGGTATGGGAAAGGTCCTAAACTCACTACTGATGCCATATAATCACATTCTGGTGCAACGAAGAGTCATAATTAATGGAAACGAGGCCTTAACTGACATAGATTAAGAATAACTAGGAAGATGTCCGAAAGTTGTCTACGTGTGGTGCGGTGGACCTGGGCACGACATTTAATGGGGGAATAAGGGGAAGGTCGGCTCTACTGATTGTTATTTACATGCAATGGGACTAGGGAATGGGGGATTGGGGAAAGTTGGGGAGTATCGGAGAAAATAGGGGAATATTTACAAGCGGATATGGAGGCCAAATTCCATATTCGCAACAATACATAGCAAAATAATAATCTTACTACAATTCACCAAATGTCTGTCTGTCTGTCTGTCTGTCTGTTCGAAGGTACCGTAAAAACTGCTGAACTGATCGCAAATATATTTTCGGTGGGTAATCCTGGGATCCCCAGGAGTAAAATAGGCTATTTAGTTTTCCCCAATTTCAGCTTTATTCTCCAGCATTCTCAGGTTTGGACTCCCGCATAACATTCGCGTTCGCACGACGTTCATTGTGACGTCTTCTTACGTTGAGCAACGGTACCCGCCCTGTGGGCGGGGCTTCAATTGGGAGGCCCAAATGAAAAGGCTAAATATCGGAAATTGAAGCCTTTTTTTCTTTTAAACGATTTATATAAACATCCGTCATGCGGAAACGTCATGCGGGAGCAAGTATCAGCAGGATGTGGCAGTGTGGGAGTCCACGTTTGCACCGATCGCTGCACCGTGTGCCGCACAAACGGCTGCAACAATCGCTGCACAGCTGCATCGATCGCATGTGGCATGAAGGATGATCAGATCTAACAGATCGCTGTCTCCATCGATCTTGCCAAGGCCGTAACACCTATCGGCTCAAAATCCTTTTAACTGTTGATTTGGTACAGTTACACGTATCGGGAATTTGGTACACGTATCGGGAGTACATACGACATAGCGATTGTGAACACGATTATCGATCACGATTCACGATCATCACGATCATAGTGTATCGATCACGATTTGAAACACGATGGAATAATATTTACCGATATGAACAGTGATGTGGCTTTTATTGAAATTCTCAAGATACTGTTTAGATTTTGATGATTTGCGTGTGATATGATTCAACGGATGTTTATATGAATCGTTTAAAATAAAAAAGCCTTCAATTTCTGATATTTTGCCATCGCCATATGCAGATTCACCACGGACCCACGATCGATGTTTCTCCACGTGAACGTACTCGTTTGTTTGCGAACAGGTACGTTTTTCATGGAAGTCCTTCACGAACTTGCTCTCCATGATGTGCGACTGAAGGTGCGACAGGAATGTGGAATTTATTGGTTTCATGCTTTAGCATTCACCGTATCTGCATTGCCTGTTTGCTTCTGGCCTCCCACCCGTGCGTAGCACGGGTATTTCTCTAGTAATATGAATAATAAGCGTAATTACACAGAGATTCAAAATTGATACAAAACAACAACAACAAAAAAAATTGCAATGCGTTTCGGAGGACCTCCGCCGAACCCCTGAGACTGGCTCACTGAACCCCTGGGGTTCGGTCGAACCCAGGTTAAGAACCGGTAAAGGGAGGTGGGAGGGAGGGTGAAGGGAGGTGGGGGGGGGGGGGGAAGAGGGTAAAGGGCAGTGGTGGGGGAGGGTAAAGGGAGGTGGTGGGGGAGGGTAAAAGGAGTTGGTGGGTGGAGGGTAAAGGAAGGTGGGGGGAGGGTGAAGGGAGGTGGGGGGAGGGTAAGGGGAGGTGGGGGGTAGGGTGAAGGGAGGTGGAGGGAGGGTAAAGGGAGGTGGGGGGGAGGGTAAGGGGAGGTGGGGGGGGGAGGGTAAGGGGAGGTGGGGGGAGGGTAAGGGGAGGTGGGAAGGGAGAGGGTAAAGCGAGGTGGGGGGAGGGTAAAGGGAGGTGGGAGGGGGGGGTAAAGGGAGGGGGGGTGGTAAAGGGAGGTGGGGTAGGAGGTTAAAGGGAGGTGGGGCAGAGGGTGAATTGGGGAGGGTGAAGGGAGGTGGGGGAGGGGCAAAGGGGGGTGGGGGGAGGGGCGAATGGGGGGGCGGGTAAATGGAGGTGGGGGGAGGGTAAAGGGGGGAGGGGGGAGGGTAAAGAAAAGTGGGGGGGAGGGTAAAGAAAAGTGGGGGGGAGGGTAAAGGGAAGTGGGGGGAGGGTAAAGGGAGGTTGGGGGGTAAAGGGAGGTGGGGGGGAGGGTAAAGGGAGGTGGGGGGAGGTGGGTAAAGGGAGGTGGAGGGTGGTGGGTAAAGGGAGGTGGAGGGTGGTGGGTAAAGGGAGGTGGGGGGGAGGGTAAAGGGAGGTGGGGGAAGAGGGTAAAGGGAGGTTGGGGGGAGGCTGAAAGGAGGTGAGGGGGGAGGATGAAGGGAGGTGGGGGGGGGGGGTAGGATGAAGGGAGGTGGGGGGGAGGATGAAGGGAGGTGGGGGAGGGTGAAGGGAGGTGGGGGAGGGTGAAGGGATAGGGAGAACGTTGAAGGGAGGGGGGTAAGGGTGAAGGGAGGTGGGGGGAGGGATGAAGGGAGGTGAGGGAGGGGGAGAATATTGAAGGAGGTTGGGGAAAGGTTGTAGGGAGGAGGGGGAAAGGGTGAAGGGAGGTGGGGGGGGAGGATGAAGGGAGGTGGGGAGGGTGAAGGGAGGTGGGGGAGGGTGAAGGGAGGTGGGGGAGGGTGAAGGGATGGGGAGAACGTTGAAGGGAGGGGGGTAAAAGGGTGAAGGGAGGTGGGGGGAGGGGGGTAAGGGTGAAGGGAGGTGGTGGGAGGGATGAAGTGAGGTGAGGGAGGGAGTGAGGGAGGGGGAGAACATTGAAGGAGGTGGGGGAAATGTTGTAGGGAGGAGGGGGAAAGGGTGAAGGGAGGTGGGGGAGGGGTGAAAGGAGAGGAGGAGGGAAGAGGAGGACGGAGAGGGGAGGGGAGGATGAGCGAATGTGGATGTGGAAGCTCCTGGAGGGTGAGAGGTGGTGAGGGGAGGGCGGGAAAGAAAGCGCGCAGAGGTAGGAGGAAACGGCACGCATTCAGCTGAGGCGGAATGGCGAGTCTCTGCAGCCTCATCGCTTCAACATCTCAAACAGTCCTTCTGCTACTTCTGCCGCTCTCCGTGTACATCCTGCCGGGACAAGGTAAGGACCCGGTCGGAGCGGGACACTTCCAGGCTGCCTTGAAGGGACGTGCGCTCGGGGTTGCGCAATGTTTACAGGCGCTGAGATACTCACGCAAATCGAGCGCAAAGCCGACGGCATTTTCATGCCATTCACACACTTCCCGCTTGCTCATTCGTTGCCATACGACCTTTGGACCTTCCTGCTGGTCGTACTTGTACTGGTAATCCCAAGGTTGGAACGGAATAGCTCGCAATCCTTTCCATTGTTTAAGGGGAAACCATATCGAGTCCCTTTAATCGAGTATCATGGGGATCTTCTTCCTCTTCTTCTTCTTAGATGTCTTCGATTAAATATGTCCTTCTACCTGCTGTGCTCCATGGCAAACCTCTATTAACGAATCGTGGCTCCACGAAGCTTCCTCCAAACCCACTTCGCGATTTCAGGTTTTGCTTTTCTTTTAATGTGATTTATGGCTATGTATTTATTACGTACGCAATAAATTGGCGGAACTTTTATTTATTTTTTAAACCTTGATCGCGATTCCGCACGCTACTTTCGTGCGCTTCGTACACGGTAAACCCCCTTTCCCTCATGTTAACCCTGTATTCTCCAAACCTTTCTTTGCCTATCTCTCTCCACTCCACCTATCCTTCGTTAACTCTCTTATTTATGTCCTCATTTTTATTTCCTCAATTCCGACCCTTCTTGCATATATAATAAATAGATGGCCCCTTATTATCGTTTTTGTGGGGATTTCGTTTGTGATGCGTTGTGTCAGAATTTGAAGTTGCACTGAATTGATTGCGTATTCTTCCTTATTTGTTTTTTTTATTTAAGAATTTTAAATCGTATACAGGTCGGTGGTCTCTTTGTCCTCTAGTCTACCTACCACCTCCTTTCTGGTCTTGCACCCTCTGCTCTTTACCCCCAGGTTATTCTGTGTCCATATTGTATCCATATCTTCTGTATTCATATTATTTTGCATTCATATTGTATTCATATTATTCTATATCCATGCTGTTCATCACCATCTCCTATCTTCCCCCATCCAAAACCTCGATCTTTTCTACCCCCGCTAATTCACCCCAGATCCACTTCTTTGAAATTCCGACTTCTTTGTGGAAGTCCTAGCAGTGTCCATGTGTTTTATTCCTCATCCCCCCCCCCCCCACCCCTTCCCACGCCTCCTCCCCCCAAGCCCTCTTCCTCCCACAGATCTCCCGATGTCCCTGTTCTCTACAGTTGTACTTGTGTGCTTCCCTCTCTCTCCCCCATCTTGTCTCCTGCTCCCTTGATCATATGTTTTTGTGTCAGTTTGTTTTTATGTGATTAATGTTAGCTCTTACACGAGCCTCGATCTTGTACACAAAAAAAAATATCCATATTCTTCTGTATCCATATTATACTATATCCATATATTATTCTATATCCATATTGTGTCCATATTATTCTGTATCCATATTCTTTTGCATTCATATTGTATCCATATTCTTCTGTATCCATATTATTCTATATCCATATTGTATCCATATTATTCTATATCCATCTTGTATCCATATTATTCTATATCCATATTGTATCCATATTATTCTATATCCATATTGTATCCATATTATTCCATATCCATATTGTATCCATATTATTCCATATCCATATTGTATCCATATTATTCTATATCCATATTGTATCCATATTATTCTATATCCATATTGTATCCATATTATTTTGCATACATATTGTATCCATATTCTTTTGCATCCATATTCTTCTGTATCCATATTATTCTATATCCATATTGTATCCATATTATTCTATATCCATATTCCTTTGCATCCATATTTTATCCATATTATTTTGCATCCATATTGTATCCATATTCTTTTGCATCCATATTGTATCCATATTCTTTTGCATTCATATTGTATCCATATTCTTTTGCATCCATATTGTATCCATATTCTTTTGCATCCATATTTTATCCATATTCTTTTGCATCCATATTTTATCTATATTCTTTTGCATCCATATTGTATCCATATTCTTTTGCATCCATATTGTATCCATATTCTTTTGCATCCATATTATTCTATATCCATATTGTATCCATATTCTTTTGCATCCATATTGTATCCATATTCTTTTGCATCCATATTATTCTATATCCATATTGTATCCATATTCTTTTGCATCCATATTATTATATATCCATATTTTATCCATATTCTTTTGCATCCATATTGTATCCATATTCTTTTGCATCCATATTATTCTATATCCATATTGTATCCGTATTCTTTTGCATCCATATTTTATCCATAATCTTTTGCATCCATATTTTATCTATATTCTTTTGCATCCATATTGTATCCATATTATTTTGCATCCATATTGTATCCATATTCTTTTGCATCCATATTATTCTATATCCATATTTTATCCATATTCTTTTGCATCCATATTGTATCCATATTCTTTTGCATCCATATTATTCTATATCCATATTGTATCCATATTCTTTTGCATCCATATTGTATCCATATTCTTTTGCATCCATATTATTCTATATCCATATTTTATCCATATTCTTTTGCATCCATATTGTATCCATATTCTTTTGCATCCATATTATTCTATATCCATATTTTATACATATTATTTTGCATCCATATTGTATCCATATTCTTTTGCTTCCATATTATTATATATCCATATTGTATCCATATTCTTTTGCTTCCATATTATTCTATATCCATATTGTATCCATATTCTTTGCCATATCTCTTATTTATCAATGTCCTCCTCTATTTTGTCCCTCGACCCTGCTGTTGGTTTGTGTCCCTCCCTCTCCCCGCATCTTTCTGTTGTTACCTCCACCATCAAAGGTGGATGGGGGTTATGTTTTCACCCCTGTCTGTCTGTTTGTTTGTCCATTTGTTTGTTTGTGAACAAAATATCTCAAAAAGTTGTGAACGGATTCAGACGAAATTTGACAGAGATGTAGCGTATGTCATAAGGACGAAATGATTAGATTTTGGTGAAGATCCGGATTCGGCTACTATAATTTTTAAAGTGATTCTTCACCATTGAGTGATATGGCCAACCAGGCGGAGGTATGCTCTCTACTGAGTGCCGTTCTCGGTCCTTTTGTTGTTACATTCTGTTCCGTTATATGTTCTAGTGACTCCAAGATCCTCGGCTCTGTATATATACAAAACTTTACATAAAGGCCACAAAGGGACACAGACACAATAAAGGGACCTAGGTCTCCTTGGATACACCGAGCAGTAAAAATGTGTGCCAAAAATAATAAGACTGCATCTCAACCTCAGTACTAGACAGAGCTCTGCACTAAAGCATGAGAGTTTTCATTTGCCCTAAAACCAACAACAACTAAGCTCCAGATGAAAATAAAGTTTAAATTGATTATAGAGGAGGAGACCATTATCTCTTCTGCAAAGTGTATTCTGCACATGAGGAATGGGGAATGCATGGAAAGGGAGAATGTTACATTGACCAACTGAAGAAGTTGTATAAAACTTTTTACCAACTGAACGTCTGGGTCTATTCCCAAATTTAATTCAGACCTCATTGAGGCTGACACACAGGGCGCAGGCATGCCATCGCATGGCATCACACGGCACAGGCATGTCCTCGCATGGCGCAGGCACAACGTTGCAGAGATCAGGCACGATGTTGCACAGCACAGGCGAGGCCTCGCACGGCGCAATGAGAGTCCTCTGTGATACAACACTGAACCTTTAAACATCCCTGGACGGTGCTTTGGGGTCGTGTCCAATTGCCTGAGAAATCCTAATCGCAGCAGGAACTCGCTGATAATCATGAATATCATTAAACTATTGAGAGTCACCTCCCTTAAGCTTTCATTGAACGTTCTTCCAACATTTTAAACTTTCTCTGCTCATGTAGTCCATGGTGTAGGTTTATCAAAAATACCTTAAAAAAAAAATGTTTTGGGAATCACGGGGTTTTATAATAGGACTCTCACATTTGCAAAAAAAAAAAATTCAGTTTTAAACTTTCTCTGCTCATGTAGAGAGCATGTCCATGGTGTAGGTTTATCAAAAATACCTTAACAAAAAAATGTTTTGGGGATCACGGGGTTTTACAATAGGACTCTCACATTTGCAAAAAAAAAAATTCAGTTTTTAATTGGGAGTTCCAGCCGTTCCAAGCTGTGTAATTGTCCCTTTTGTCGTATTGCACAGGTGATCATTTAGACCATGATTGGTTCTCCATGACTATTCTAACCGTTATCATTGGAATAATGTAAAAGAAGAGGTTGTGCTATTTCATCCCTGTTATTTTCCTACCACACATTGCATCGTTATTGTATTCAACGCCGTCGGAATGATAACCGTTTATTATCAGTGACTAAGCCCAATTGAGTGAATTGAGGGGTGGCTTCGTTTCCAAGAGCATCGTTTCACATAAGGTATCCAAACGCTCAATGAAGGCCAACTATGGGAAAAAAGAAACAATCTGATTACCTTTGAGGATGTGATTACCTTTCCACTTACCTTTGAGGCATCTAGTGTGGGTTTGATTCCCGACTGAACTAATAAACTCCGATTGGTCCCTCCTTGGTTCGGAGTGTTCCATCCTTCAAATGCAGACATTATGCAGGGTGTCCTTTCTGCCAGCATTAGCATTGATATAATACAGTACCACGGTGTCTTTTGTGTAGAGTCTGCGAGTTATCTCCAGCAACCTGAACAAATGACAAATTCCTGCTCAAATCACCTCCTGTTTTGATCAGCCAGTTCGTGAAAGACTTGGACCAACAATACGTGCCCTACGAGCTGCCGAACCCACGCTAATGCACAGGATGATGATGATGATGATGATTATGATGTGGAGAAACAACAAAAGGGGACAAAGAATCCAAGTGTTAAACTTATTTTAATACTCCCAAGTCATTAAATAGCTGCTCTTTTGATCACGACAAGTGAATCAGACTGTCTCCAAACAAAGGCGTTGGTACGTTAGATGTTTGTAAACATTTGTGTACTTTGACTCAGTTCTTACAGCCATGCGCCATTATGACGACACGCCTCTCACTCGTAAGGGCTGCGTTGCGCAAGATCCGCAACATGTATTTGTCCGTGACTTGTCTTACGTAGTCTTATTCAGACTGGCAGGAGAGTGTAGACTCTAGAGCGGAACTCACATTCCACTCTGAGACCATCTATCCTGGGTTCGAATACCGATAGATCCAGCTATAAACCGTTGCCGTGGTGATTCGCATGCAGTGCAATACATCAATGTGTGTGCCATCCATCGGAAGGAGGTTGAGGTGGCGAGGAATAGGGAGAATATTTTGGGGGTGACAGTTTATAGCTGGACACTCTATGCATGTAGAAAACGAAAGTTTGGAGAAATCAAGCATGCTGGTTATTTTTTTATTTTTTTTTTGTATACAGAGTCGAGGCTCGTGAAAGAGCTAACATTTATCAAACAAACAAATCAAACAAACAAGCAAACAAAGTATATAAAAAGGGGAGCGGTCGACAAGATGGGGAGAGAAGGGGAGGAAGCACACAAACACAACATTTGAGAGCAGGGACATCGGGAGATGTGTGGGAGGGAGAGGGCTTGGGGGGAGGCAGGATAGGTATAAAACGCAAGAAGGTAGAAGGTTGAGGGAAGAAGAAGAATATGCAGACCTTGTATGGGCTGGATGGATGGAGTCAAGGCTGCAACCTGTCTGCCTCTGCCAGACCTTCAGGAAGCCGTATGGGTGCAGGACAGGGATGTTTGGAGAAATCTGATCATGAATGTTACCAGAAGTCGGACACGACTTGACGGAACTAGATACTAAGACGCTCATCACGACAACAAGGAAGCATTTGCTACCATCACAATGCAAGCAACATGCTAAGACTATGGATGCAACCATATGTTTGAAGACCTTTTCACTTTACCGAGTAAAGTGCTACATATTTTTGGCAGCAAGGACGTAGGTAACGTTAAACACCATTGATAACAACAACACGATCGATCCATGTACCATTGCATCAGAAACTACCTCCATGGGTCCACTGCATGGTGGTCTTCGAAGAGCGATCTCAAAATCAGTTGTATGTCGCCAAGGTTCCGCTGCTTCCCACGTTCGAATGGTTACCTATAAACAGAATGCCCACCAAGCTCAGGTGACCACTTCCAATTGGATAGGACCTTCCATTGTCAATTATCTAACAGTGTCCATGACGTCACCACTTTACAGTAGACACCGATTGTACATGATTGTTCGGAAGTCAACAGAAAACATAGAGATAGATAGCCGATAGTGGACATCTTGTCTAACGGTCACCTATCTCCACCAAACAAGCGTCTGGTGTATCAGAAGGTCAAGAGAAATTGCTGTGATTTGACATTTTCTTAAATAGATGTGGGTGTCTGGCATGAGTGGGAGTTGTATCTGCTTGAGGGCATATCTTACCTCCTAGAGTTTGTGTGTGGAAAGGTGGAACGCTTTCACTATGGAGACGCCAACACGGTGTCGCTGGCAATTGGACGTGTGTCCGGAAAGCAGGATAGCTTGGTTGGTAACAAGACTTTCATGTCACTCTTGGATCAGAAAATTAAATGGGAAGAGATCGAGCTTAAGGGTGTAGTACTGGTGGACAGGTGATTTTTTTTATTGTTTTTTTAAAAAATAGCTGAACAGTTTCCTTATAGTCTTATAAACAAGAATCATGCTATTAGAGGTCATAGAAGTACCCCTAATTATTGAAAAATTCAAATTTCAATTCAATTCAATATAATATTTTGCATGAAATTTGTTATAACTTTTTTTTTTTTTTTTTTTTTTTTTTTTTTGTATACAAGATCGAGGCTCGTGAAAGAGCGAAAATTAATCACACAGAAAGACAAACAGACACATAAAACAAATAACATCGGGAGCGGTAGACAAGATGGGGAGAGAGGGGGAAGGACACAAACACAACATTTGAGAGCAGGGACCGAGAGACATGGAGACATCGAGAGATCTGTGGGAGGGAGAGGGCTTTGGGGGGGAGGCATGTGAAGGGGGGAGGCATGTGAAGGGGTGGAGGCATGTGGAGGGGGGGGGGGGTGGGAGAGGTATAAACATATGGACACTGCCAGGATTTCCAGGAAATAAGTTGGAATTTCAAACAAGGTGGATCTAGGGTGAATTAGTGGGGGTAGAAAAGATCAAGGTTATGGATGGGGGAAGATAAGAGATGGTGGTGAACAGCTGTTTTAAAGACCTGGAGGGAGGAGAGGGATTGAAGGGAGTGTGGGAGTTTGTTCCACAGGCGGGAGAAAAGAGGAATGAAAGAGTGAAGGTGAGCAGAGAGCCGAGATTTCGGCAGTTTAACCATCAGAGGGTTGCTGGCAGATCTTGTGCGACCTGTAGGAATATTTGGGGGACAGAGCACGGAGAGAGCTGGGGGAGCAAGGCCGGAGAGGAGTCGGTAGAAGACAGAAAGACCACCTACCTGCCTGCGGTGAGTGAGTGAAAGGCCCTCAGAGATAGCTTCATCGCGGGAGATTCCAATGATTTTGAAAGCTTTGGATTCAACAGCGTGAAGCCGAGCCAGGTGTGAGGCAGGAGCACCAGCCCATAGGGGAGAACAGTATTCCATTGAGCTGCGGATGAAAGCCTTGTATGTGGTGAGGAGCTCAGGTGTGCCGAGGAAGGACTTCGCACGACGGAGGATGCCCAGTCGGCGACTGGCTTTGGAGGCCAGCTTGGAAATGTGGTTTTCCCAAGAAAGATCATGGCAGATAGTGAGACCCAAAAGCTTGAGTGACAGAACTTCTTGGAGAGGATTGTTGAGAAAGTAGATGGGAGGGTTGTCCAGTCGATCTTTCCGGAGAGACATAGTAAGAGAGTGAGATTTGGCAGGATTGAAAGACATGTTCCACTTGTTTGACCAGTCTGTGATTTTGTCCAGGTCTTCAGAGAGTGAAACTTGGGAAATGCATCATTCTTTTGGGCTGAAATTTGGACAGGATATTCAGAATATCACTTCCTTTAAAATGATGAAGGCTTTTGTTTATAGGAGTAGCCATTGTGGATTTATTGAAGGACAACCAAGTTTTATCTGGTAATTGGCATAATTAGCTAATTAGTGAACATTTGACATAATTTCACAAAATCCTCTCATCAGGTAGTAGAGTAACACATGTATAATACATGTACCAAGTTTTGTGTGAAAAGAATGATAGGTGACATAGAAGATAGAAGTAGAAATGTGTTCTTTGTTTTTCCTTGTTTTTTATTGACGGTCTAATTTATGCAAATTATATGCATGTAATATGACAAAGAAGCGTTGAAACTGGTCTGAGTTAAAGCCAAGATTATATCTTTCAAGAAAAACTGAAAATTAGGTATTAACTTGACTTTGTTTTTGTGTAAAGGCCTCTCAAAGGTACATATGTAGTTTTCTCAATTTTTCACCAGTACTCTCAATTTTCCCTTAAGTTGCTGTAAAGGGAGTAGTGCGGTGGTGGAGGGGTGAGCGGGGGAGGTAGGGGTGGAATATAATATGAGAAAATCAAAATCGCCGAAAGGAATATAAGTGGGGCAGGGAAGGATAGGTAAGAGAAGGGAGGGTCGATGGAGTGCAGTAATAAGGACGGAGGAGGTTGGGAGGGAGTAAGAGAGGCAAAGCAAGGAGTATACATACAGATTATACGGTGGGGGAAGATGTGGGAGAATGGAGAGAGGAATTAAAAATTCCACAGTTTTTGGAGTCCACTAATTGGGCATCTATAGTTGTTATGCCAGTCTTCCTTGGGTTCAAAATGCAACTTGTAAGCCATTACATCACCTGTGATTGAAGCATTTTGTCTCCATTGGTTTTGTCCGCGGCCTAAGTGAATGCACCAGTTACAGCAGCGGCGATGTGGTTTTCTAAAAAATCAATTAAATTTTTTCGAATTCCACGTCATAATTGAGAACCTTGGAGATTATTTCAGCACATTTTATCCACCAGTGCTCATAGTCGTACCAAATGACACCACCCATTACCTGTTGTCATGACTCTTGAAAAATCTGTGAATCAAAGCAAAATCTTTCATCTTGCTATAATTCACCAAATGTCCGTCCGTTCCCAGGTACCGCAAAAACGGCTGAACCGATCGCAACGATATTTTGGGTGGGTATTCCTGGGACCCCTGGGAGTAAAATAGGCCATATTGTTTTTCCAATTTTTCCAAGTTTTCCGATTTTCCAGTTTTTCCAAACACGATGGAATAATATTTACCGATATGAACAGTCATGTGGCTTTTATTGAAATTCTACAATACTGTTTCGATTTTGATGAGAATTACGAACCTGCAGCGAATGCGGAAGTGGACATATGACGGCAATGCGCGGGTTTGATCATATCCCAATACAACCGTCATTCAATCGTAATGTTAAATCGTTAAACATTAATCGTGTTAATCGTTTTGTTAAAGTATCAATTGATGATTGGAATTGAGTGAATACAATTACGATTTTGAATTCGTAATTGTATTCAACCAACCGTACGGAACTTCACATCAGGATTTAAATATTTGTTTATGTCACGAATGTTGTTAAAAGTTTATTTTTTATATTAATGCTATTTAATTTGTGATTGGAGTTATGCTGTTTGGAATGAAAAAAGAGATATCAAGTTCAAGTGAATGACGGAATGCCGTGACGGCTTCTACTTTCGAATTGTGACTTTGCGGATCGCCATATGCAGATTCGCCATTGACTGGGTATGGAACAAACGTACCCGTTTGTTTGCGAATGGGTACGTTTTTCATGGAAGTCCTTCACGAACTTGCTGTCCATGTCTGACGTGCGACTGAAGGTGCTACAGGAATGTGGAATTTATTGGTTTCATGCTTTAGCATTCGCCGTTTCTGCATTGCCTGTTTGCTTCTGGCCTCCCACCCGTGCATAGCATGGGTACCTCACTAGTCATATTAATAAAGGTTTGTGTGTGACGTTAGTATGAAAATCACTTAGTGTATCAAGATACCACATTATCAAGAGACCCTTTCCAATATAAATTGGAGCATTGTGACTCCATAAACTCAATTATTGAAGCCTTTTGCAAGTGTTTAAATGGGCAGTGTTACTGGAGTTGTGTTTTTGGGTTAAGCTTCGGGGTTAGCATCCATATCGATTTTGCTCTCCCATTTAACTGCCTTGCAGTGGGCCGTTCGACCAACCAGCTGTCAAAACACGACGGTGACGCATGGCGATGTACCAACAGACCCGACCGGCTCCGCTCTCTAATTAACCGCTGCAGTAAACGAGCCGTTGTCACTACACCACCCGGTTTTCTGTATCTGTAAAGGCAGCCCTCACGTGTGCAAGTAATAACTCTCGCTATATGGATGATAAGCGCAGAAAATTGCTTTTGGAATACCAGTGTGTGGGAGAGTACATTAAAGTCTATTATCTACGATCAGTGCACCGTGCCGTGGCGAAGGCAAGGGAAATATTAACGCGTGTGGGTCATGGATGCCCCACTCCACTACAAATAATCATGGCCGCTCTGAGCATTATTGGGAAGTGGAGGCCCGTGTTTAGCATTTCCAATCTACTCAATTTCCAGCGGTCTGGAAATGTAGGATCTTCACCGTTTCTCAATGATCAAAGTGTACGGATCCAGAGTGATGTGTCGGGGACAAAGACAAAAAGGGGGGAATTTTGGCTCGAACGGAGTAGCATCTTTCATCATATCCTAGGGATTTGGAGGACTATCGCATGCCACAAGAACACTGGAGTTGAATTCGAATTTTCTTGATTTGTTTACCTGTGGTAGATGTTGAGCTAAAGCATCCTCACTGCCTCTGACTACTGTACAGCGCTAACAGGAGGTACTGCTTTGCGGAGCGCATCATTCGTGTGAGCATTAAGTTACCTGCCTCATCTGCAATATTATTGGTTCACGAGTTATCAAGTGACCACTATATTCGTCATGTGTGTGTGTCTGTGTGTGTGTCTGTCTGTCCGCAGCATAACTACCCGATGATATCATCCGATGTTGATGAAACTTGGGTGGGAGGTTGATATCATGATCTAGTTGTGTCCTGCCGAGAGTGGGTGTATTGTGCCCATTGTGGGCAGAGCCACGCCCGAAAAAGATGTCTTTTTAGGGGGTAATCGATTTCAAGCTACATCGTCTCCAAGGGGTTTGGTGGAATGTGACAGGGGTTTCGATATTTCGTTAGGCCAATGTCATGTGTCCAGCCCCACGGAGCTCGATTTTTCATTTTCGCCCCAAGGTCAAAGTCACAAGGTCATGAAATTTAGAAAAGTCGATTTTTGATGGTTTAATTACATTGTTCGCTTCCTGATCGGGTGAAATGTCGTACATGATCTTATATTATCACATACATCATGAAATACAAGTTTTCCAACAAATTTCAAAATCCTCGACCTTTGACCTTTGAAGGTCACAAAGGTCAAAGTTTCAAAGTTGTCGGAATCGAACCGAATTTTCGGTATTGTGTAGCTAACTAACCTCATAACTGATTGTACATTATTTTCTATCTCATTTCAAGGTCAGTTTCCTTCGTTTTGACATTTCAAGGTCACAAAGGTCAAATTTTAAAAGTTGTCGGAATCAAACCGAATTTTCGGTATTGTGTAGCTAACTAGTCTCATAACAGATAATACATTCCTATTTATATTTTTTCAATGTCGGTTTTGACCTTTGTCATTGAATACTGCTCGCTCGTGAACCATCGTCCTCTCCTGACTTGTGAAAATCTTTTTCGATGGTTCACCGGTGGGTTCCACCATGACTAGCATGTAATTAGGACATGTGCATTGACTGTGTTAATCTTGCGTAGCAGAAAATGTCGATAAATTATTGGTGGCGGAGGGTTTATTTTTGGGACAATTGGTCACACCCGTGGTCACATGGTAGGTTCTGTGGCAGACCCAGCCCTTCATTTGGCAGGCCCAGCCACACAGCCCTAAACCCAATTGTCCTGCACAACATACCCTCTTTGTTGTAGTACCATCCATCCACTTTTAAATGAACGACATAACCGGATTTAGAACATTTCTTTCCACAGGCTCCTTATGACTGTTGCTCATTAACTAACATTTGCGTTTCTTCGTATTGCTCGTAACTCCAACAACTAGATAGCGAAATGTGCCAGTGCAAGATAGAGATGTGGTTTTCTTTACAGGATGTTTGTCTGTGCCTGTTCGCTTCCATGTGTCCCGCAATCCAAGTTACACCCTTCCATGGGGACATGACCCTTAGAATAAGCCATAAAAAATGTTATTTTTGCAGTTTGCGGCCTTTCACCAAGCACTCTAGGAAAAGTTCCTTCCACAAGGTAAGTGGGAGGCTTGGAAGAATATTGGAATCTGATGTGAAAATTTCAGGGCGATAGGAGGTGGGAGGGAATGTGTACGTAGTGTACGTAGAATCGTAGTAGTACGTAGAAAATATATATATATATATATAGTGTACGTAGAATCGAGTCGCTTTTTGCTTTTGGTCAACGTTCGAAGAATGATGAGTTGTCTGTCTCAAATGGAATCTCTGCTCTCATCCTTAGTCCAGCCTCGTCCTGATACGTCGTGGTCGCTGGATGATATGGCTGACAGGTTAACCTAGAGTTACTCAGATTCGCCTCTAAACTGTCTAGCCTGGCTTTGAATCCCGACCCAGCTATAAACTGCCATGCTGGTGTTTCACAGGCCGGGTGATTCATCAATGTGTGTTCCGTCCCTCGGATGGACGTTAAACGACCAATCTGCCAGAATTTGGCGTACTATTCGTCGAAAGACCGCTGTCTGACGAAACACGTGGCGTGGAATATTTAACGTCCAACAGCAATTAGTGCTCACAGACGGATCCCCATGAATCTCGACATTCCATTACTGTATGATGCAACGTCTGGCCTGAACAGCACCGTTCCGACAGTTTACAGTTGGGTCGGAATCAAACCCAGATTGGATAAGTCAAAATGAAGTGTGCTACCTCTTCGCCATCTGTCTGACTAAAACAAAAACAAAAGTTGTGGTTTTGCAACCAAGCAAAAACAAAAGCAGCCAGCCTATGTCAGTATGTCATCTTCCTCATAGCAACCCTCATCCTTCTCTTCTCACTGATTTTTGTCCCCCGTCGCACCGCGGAGCGAAAGGGGGACTATGGTTTTCCCCTCCATCCGTGCGTGCGGGCGTGCGTGTGGGCGTGCGTGCGTGCGTAAGCGAAGAACCAAATTCTAATTTGGTGTGTGGGTGCAACGAGGCATATGGAAGAACCCTATTGAAAATTAGGTCGCCACGTCAAAATCCAAGATGGCCGCCGCCATGTAGGTCTGACGCCATGTATGTCTGAACCTTGTGAGCGGAATATCTTGAAAAATAAGCGAAGTACCAACTTCTAATTTGGTGTGTGGGTGTATCTATGCATAAGGAAGAACGCTATTGAAAATTGGGTCGCCACGTCAAAATCCAAGATGGCCGCCGCCATGTATGTCTCAACCTTGTGAGCGGAATATCTTGAAAAATAAGCGAAGTACCAACTTCTAATCTGGTGTGTGGGTGTATCTATGCATAAGGAAGAACGCTATTGAAAATTGGGTCGCCACGTCAAAATCCAAGATGGCCGCCACCATATATATGTCTGAACCTTGTGAGCGAAATATCTTGAAAACTAAACGAACTACTAACTTCTAATCTGGTGTGTGAGTGTATCTCGGCATAAGGAAGAACGCTATTGAAAATTGGGTCGCCACGTCAAAATCCAAGATGGCCGCCGCCATGTATGTCTGAACCTTGTGAGTGGAATATCTTGAAAAATAAGCGAACTACTAACTTCTAATTTGGCGTGTGGGTGTATCTCGGCATAAGGAAGAACGCTATTGAAAATTAGGTCGCCACGTCAAAATCCAAGATGGCCGCCTTGCGTCTTCCACTTTGTCAACTCACATCACTTCACCGACGGGGGACCTAGGCGTAACGCTTGTTAGTCTTCATACGTCCGATGTGCATCTGTTCCCCCATTGCCCGATTGTCGGTGTGCTGCTTTAAATAAACAAGCAACGGTACCCGCCCATGGGCGGGGCTTCAGTGGGAGGCCCAAATGAAAAGGCAAAATATCAGAAACTGAAGGCTTTTTTTATTTTAAACGATTTATGTAAACATCCGTTGAATCATATCACGTGCAAATCATCAAAATCTAAACAGTATTTGTAGAATTTCAATAAAAGCCACATCACTGTTCATTTCGGTGAATATTATTCCATCGTGTTTGGAAAAACTGGAAAATTGGAAAAATTGGAAAAATTGGAAAATTGGAAAGACAATTCAGCCTGTTTTACTCCAGGAGGTCCCACAATTACCCACCCAAAATGTCCTTGCGATCAGTTCAGCCGTTTTTGCGGTACCTGGGAACAGACAGACAGATGGACATTTGGTGAATTATAGTAAGACTAGCAGAAGTACCCGGCGTTGCCGGGTGGGGGAGGGTTGGGTGAAGGGGTGGGGAGGGGGGAGGCAGGGGAGGGTTCGGGGGGGAAGGAGAGGGTGGAGGGGAGGGGGAGGGAAGGTGGTGGAGGTGAGGGGAGGAGAGGGGAGATAGGGAGGGGAGGGGGGGAAGGGAAGGGGAGGAAAGGAAGGGAGTGGAGGGGTAAGGGGGGAAGGGGAGGGGTTAGGGGGGAATGGGGGAAGGAGGGGAAGGGAGTGGAGGGGGAAGGGGGAGGGGAAGGAGGGGGGAAGTTGAGGGGAGGGGGAAGGCAGGAGAGGAAGGGGAGTTGCTCACGTTTCTGAGTGAATGTGGCTCACGTTTCTGAGTGAATGTGGCTCACGTTTCTGAGTGAATGTGGCTCACGTTTCTGAGTGAATGTGGCTCACGTTTCTGATTTAAGTGTGATGCCGATTAGGAAGAAGAGAAGCCGTACTACCAAATTCGTACACTTTCGGAATCGTTTGATTTATTCGTATTCAAATGTCTGGTGATTGTTTTGTATTTATTTATGCGAATGTGTACTTGTATATATTAACTGTCATTCATTTCAAAAGGCTTCGGCACTATCGAGCGATATTTATTACATTTTTTTACTCCAAAAAAACGAACTTTTTTTTTCAATTTTTTTTTTGCCCAAAACACTCACAGACACTCACTGATGAACCTCTGAAAGTTTGATGAAGATCCGTTCAGCCATCTCTGAATAAAACGCAGACACACACACAGACAACTCGCGTTTGTTTATATATACTAGGGCATGCCCGTACTATATATAAGCTAGGACGTGCCCGTACGTGGGTGCCCGTTCCTTGCCAAAAAAAAAAAAAAAAAAAAATTTGTGTAGGGGTGTGTGTGTGTAAACATCCTAGGGCGTGCCCGTACGTGGGTGCAAAAAATCATGCGTGCAAACAACAACAACAAAAAAAAACTTTGAAACCACGTGGCAGTAACGACCACAGAACCCCCCCCTCTATTTACATGAATGGTTTGGTCCATTCGCAACGACCACAGAACCCCCCCCTCTATTTACATGCAATGGTTTGGTCCATTCGCAACGCCAAAGCGAACGGCGAACGGCTAAATCGCCATAGCTCGGTAAGTACTTGTCCGATTAATTTCAAACCTTGAAAAGGCACATCCTCGGGTCCCCAGCAATATACCTGGCAAGTTTCAAGTATATCGGACCGGTAGTTGTCGAGAAATCGTTGTCGCATACATACACACACACATACACACAGAGATTACTGGAATTATAGATAGATATATATATATATATATATATCAATCGGGATTTAAATTTAATTTAACAATTGATCCAGACATCTATTCTCTTTCAAACATTCAAACCGACAGAGGTAGTTATTTATCACAGCATCTGTAGAAGTTTCACCCTTTTACTCAACTCCGTTTCGCTGTTATTTGGTGGAGCAAAAAGTCAACTGAGCTTTATGGATATTCAGATGAGATGCATTGCATACCCCTGGACCAAGAACAGTCTGAAATTCAAGTGTATTCGTTAATTTAGTTTGTCTGAGGCTCATTATAGACCCTCGGATGAATTTGCTGATCCACCAGATGGAGGTTCTCACATCCTTGAAGAAGTTTCCAATGAATCCGATGGTTCAATGCAATGCTTTATCCATCAAAGGGAATTGGCAAATTGTCCAGAGGAGGTCCCTACCAGGCCAATGTGGCCGATGGGATAGCTGAGAGATAACGTATTCATCTTTGAGAAGATGAGGGACACTATGGTGCCCACAGCTGAAACGCCATGATGGCCACAGACTTCACGACGCCCCAACAATTCTTTTGGCCGAGGCAGACAGATTGACAAACCATCTAGGCTCGCCCAAAAGATCTGGGTTCTTTAACATCCTCAAGGTAATGCTAGCGGATGGGGGCGCCGAGCTTAGCATCCGTCCAAGGGTAGTCGATGGCCCACAATGCCTTGCCTGCCAAACATCAATCAGACGATCTCGTGTTAGGCCCAGAATCAAACCCAGGAGAGTCGGCTCAAGGATTAGTGTGCTATCTCTGCACCATCCTGTTAGACGATTTCATGTCTGGTCTATTTACAACAACACCCCTGAGGTTCTTGCATGACACATTTCAAACACACTCTCTCGGGAGATTCCATAGAGGGATTGGATTGCGAAGGGGGGAGGCGGGTGGTGTTAGGAAAATGGACAAGAGAACAAGAACGGCTTATTCCTTCCTTGAGAGCAAATCATCTGATCGGCGCGTCATCCCAAAGACCCCAAAAGCCAAGTTGAGAATTATTTTCCTTTTAGTCAAGTGAACTCCACTGAATGCGTGATTTAATCTGCTGCCCTCCTGTCAGGCCCTGGCTCTGTTCCTTTGTCCCCCGAGGTGGCGTGAAAATGGAAGTACGGTACATGATGTTGGTGTTTGGCTGCGCAGGCCACCGTGTGTTTTTTCTCTCCTCGAGGCCAGCCCGATTTCACCTGCCTGTCCGGTTTACCGGTGAGCCTGCTCTGACCTGCACATTGCGCCTTTGCTACATTGGGTAGCCATGTCAGGGACAGTGCTGATGGCCTTGGACAGGCGATTGAAGAGCAGTCTGATTGATGATCCATTGTCTTCAAATGCTGTTTCCTGTCTCTTGGATTAGAGTGGTGACAATATTGGTGTGTTGCTGATTATGAATCACATTTTGCCATCCGGAATGAGGCCTCATTCAGCACCACAACTAGAAATAAAGAGTGCTTATAATGCACCATGGTTATACAAATAGAACAGACTTTTGCTTCATAGTTATTTATAAAAATGATTTTGTGCTTGTGGTTACAGAGACTTTAGGTTGAGGTGGTTAGAGAGACTTTAGGTTGTGGTGGTTAGAGAGACTTTAGGTTGCAGTGGTTAGAAAGACTTTAGGTTGCAGTGGTTAGGGAGACTTTAGGTTGCAGTGGTTAGAGAGACTTTAGGTTGAGGTGCTTACAGAGACTTTAGGTTGAGGTGGTTAGAGAGGCTTTAGTTTGTGGTGGTTATAGAGACTTTAGGTTGAGGTGGTTACAGAGACTTTCGGTTGAGGTGGTTAGAGAGACTTTAGGTTGCAGTGGTTAGAGAGACTTTAGGTTGCGGTGGTTAGAGAGGCTTTAGGTTGCGGTGGTTAGAGAGACGTTAGGTTGCGGTGGTTAGAAAGACTTTAGGTTGCAGTGGTTAGAGAGACTTTAGGTTGCAGTGGTTAGAAAGACTTTAGGTTGCAGTGGTTAGAGAGACTTTAGGTTGAGGTGCTTACAGAGACTTAAGGTTGAGGTGGTTAGAGAGACTTTAGGTTGAGGTGGTTAGAGAGACTTTAGGTTGCGATGGTTGTATAATGTTAGATTGAGGTCGTTAGAGAGACTTTAGGTTGCAGTGATTACAGAGACCTTAGTTTGCATTGGTTAGAGAGACTTTAGGTTGAGGTGGTTAGTGAGACTTTAGGTTGCGGTGGTTAGAGAAACTTTAGGTTGCAGTGGTTAGGGAGACATTATATGGAGGTGGTTTGAGAGACTTTAGGTTGAGGTGGTTAAAAAGACTTCAGGTTGCGGTGGTTACAGAGACTTTAGGTTGTGGTGGTTAGACAGATGTTAGGTTGAGGTGGTTAGAGAGGCTTTAGTTTGCGGTGGTTACAGAGACTTTAGGTTGAGGTGGTTACAGAGACTTTCGGTTGAGGTGGTTAGAGAGACTTTAGGTTGCGGTGGTTACAGAGACTTTAGGTTGCAGTGGTTAGAGAGACTTTAGGTTGTGTTGGTTCCAGAGACTTTAGGTTGCAGTGGTTAGAAAGACTTTAGGTTGCAGTGGTTAGAGAGACTTTAGGTTGAGGTGCTTACAGAGACTTTAAGTTGAGGTGGTTTGAGAGACTTTAGGTTGAGGTGCTTCGAGAGACTTTATGTTGCAGTGGTTAGAGAGACTTTAGGTTGCAGTGGTTAGAGAGACTTTAGGTTGAGGAGCTTACAGAGACTTTAGGTTGAGGTGGTTTGAGAGACTTAAGTTGAGGTGGTTAGAGAGACTTTAGGTTGTTGTGGTTAGTGAGACTTTAGGTTGCGGTGGTTAGAGAGACGTTAGGTTGCGGTGGTTAGAAAGACATTAGATTGAGGTGGTTAGAGAGACTTTAGGTTGAGGTGGTTAGAGAGAGACTTTAGGTTGCGATGGTTGTATAATGTTAGATTGAGGTCGTTAGAGAGACTTTAGGTTGCAGTGATTACAGAGACTTTAGGTTGCATTGGTTAGAGAGACTTTAGGTTGCGGTGGTTAGAGAGACTTTAGGTTGCAGTGGTTAGGGAGACATTATATGGAGGTGGTTTGAGAGACTTTAGGTTGAGGTGGTTAAAAAGACTTCAGGTTGTGGTGGTTGGAGACTTTAGGTTGAGGTGGTTAGAGAGACTCTAGGTTACGGTGGTTACAGAGACTCTAGGTTGCGGTGGTTACAGAGATTTTAGGTTGAGGTGGTTGGAGAGACTTTAGGTTGCGCTGGTTAGAGAGACATTAGATTGAGGTGGTTAGAGAGACTTACGGTTGCAGTGGTTAGAGACTTTAGGTTGAGGTGGTTCGTGAGACTTTAGGTTGAAACGAATGTCATGTATGCAGTGCAAATATTCACCGTTGTATCCCTACACCGGGACCGGGTTGTATCCCTACGCCAGACCTCGGATGGCGCTGCTGTGAATCGGGCCTTGATCGGCAGAGTGAATAAACGCGTACGACAATTGATCGCAGTTTGTCGAGATACTTTACATGGCGACGAGGATAAACATCTAGACCATGACTTCTTTCGGCCATATCGATGAATTCGACCCTCATGAGGGGGATTTTGACACGTATTCTGAGCGGTTGTCTTTCTACTTCGAGGCGAACGGCATCGCGACCGTAGGCCGGATGAAGGCCGTCTTCCTGTCCGTTTGCGGAGGTGAGACGTTCACACTTGTTAAAAACCTGATTCGGCCTTGGACAATCCAGGAGCTCACGTATGCAGAGCTCAAGGCCGCTTTGAAGGAACATTGCAACCCATCTCCTTCAGTCATCCTGTGTCGGTTTAATTTTTACATGTGCAGGCAGCAGCAAGGTCAGTCGATCGCAGACTTCATTGCACACCTCAAAAAACTGTCACATCTGTGTGAGTTTGGGGACACGATCGATGACATGCTTCGTGATTTGCTGGTGGTTGGCATGTCCGATGACCGCACTCGTAGACGCCTGCTTGCTGAGAGAAGACTGACGTTCCAAAATGCCAGAGACACCGCCATTTCCATGGAAAGTGCTGAACGCAACGCTACAAGCATCGGTGCCACTCGCTCATCTGGTACCAGCCCTGCTGTGAATCGGTTGGATCATGTTCAGCCAAAACGTTGGAACAAGGCTCCTCGTCAGAAGCCAGTGCAGTCTCAAACCCACAACAACTGTTTTCGGTGCAACGGAAAGCACCCTCCGGAGACGTGTCGGTTCAAAGGTGCCACCTGCCATTTCTGTTCGAAAACTGGCCATATTGCTCCAGCTTGCATCACTCGCAAATGGGGAAAAGGAAAAGCTGCTGACAAGATTCATCAGTTTATCGGTTCGGAGGAACCCGAGCTTGACCAGGTGAGCTCTGTTTCCGACAACTCAGAATCGTATGACCTGCTTCATATTGATTCTCACCATAGGCGGGACCCTCTTCTTGCCAATGTTGTCGTCAACAATCGACCATTGCAAATGGAGGTCGACAATGGTGTGGCCGTCTCGCTCATCAGCCATGCTGTTTTCACAAACCTGTGGAGTGATGCTGACCGACCCCATCTGAAACCTACTACCTATGGACTCTCCACCTATACAGGTGAGAAGATTGTTCCCTGCGGTACATGTGACGTCACGGTGGGCTACGATAACCGTGAGTTTCACCTACCCCTGATCGTCATTCCTGGAAAGGGCCCTTCCTTACTCGGCAGGAACTGGTTGAGCATAATTCGACTGAAGTGGGAAAGCATTCATCAACTCCGGGCAGCCAACGTTTCTCCTACCGCAGCATACACACTCAAAAATGTGCTGGATACGTACCCGGATGTCTTCAAGGATGAGCTTGGAACCTTGAAAGGACATACGGCTAAACTCAGGGTTGACCGGGATGCCAATCCTATATTTTGCAGGGCTCGCCCAGTCCCTTTCGCCCTGCGTGAGCGGATTGACAAGGAACTGGATCATCTTGAAAATCTGGGGATCATCGAGCAAATCCAGTATGCCGAATGGGCGGCGCCCATCGTTCCGGTCATAAAATCGGACCAGTCCTTCCGCATATGTGGAGATTATAAAATGACCGTGAACAGGTGTTCTTTATTGGATAAATATCCAATCCCGAGGATCGAAGACCTCTATGCTCGTCTCACGGGAGGCAAGACTTTTACGAAACTCGATCTCAAATCCGCCTATCTACAGCTCTGCTTGGACGAGAATTCGAAACAGTATCTTACCATCAACACGCATCGTGGGTTGTACAGGTACCACCGACTTAGTTTTGGAGTGAAATCTGCACCTGGAATTTATCAGCGTGTCATGGACAGTTTGTTTGCCGCCGAACGCAATGTCGTTTGTTACCAGGATGATATTCTGGTTACTGGTCGTACGGACGCGGAACATCTACAGAACCTGGAGAGAGTTCTGAAGAAGATTTCGGACTCCGGCCTACGTTTGCGTCGAGACAAGTGCAAGTTTATGGTGCCATCAGTCACGTACCTGGGTCATACGATTGATGCCGAGGGTCTACACCCGACAGATGAGAAAGTCCGAGCTATCAAGGATGCTCCTGCTCCACGAGACGTGACCGAATTGAAGTCATACCTCGGTTTGCTTCAGTTCTATGGTCGTTACATCCCGAATGTGACCGACGTTTTGGGCCCCCTTTATCGGCTTTTGAGGAAAGGAGTCTCCTGGAGCTGGGGGTTTACTGAACAATCAGCATTCCAGACCTCTAAGGATCTGCTCAAATCGTCCAATGTTCTCGTTCATTTTGATCCAGAGAAGGATCTTGTGCTGACATGCGATGCCTGTCGGCATGGAGTGGGGAGTGTATTATCACACGTGATGCCTGACGGTACGGAAAGACCGGTTGCATTTGCATCCAGAACGTTGTCCCCGGCAGAGAAAAACTATTCCCAACTTGACAAGGAAGGATTGGGAATCGTTTTCGGCGTCGGCAAATTTCGCCAGTACCTTCTTGGACATCATTTCACGATTCGCACTGATCACAAGCCGCTGATCAGTCTGTTTGGTCCAACTAAGGCGACATCTGACACACTACCGCCCAGGATCATCCGCTGGTCCCTGTTTCTCGCTGCTTATGACTACACCATATGTTATAAGCCCGGTTCGTCTATCACAAATGCAGATGCCATGAGTCGGTTACCCCTTCCAGAATCCGTTGATGATTCGCCTACACCAGGATCCATTATCGCACTGATGGATCATCTGGAAGATTGTGCTGTCGATTCCGGCCAGATCCGCACTCATACTCGACGAGACCCCGTTCTGTCCAGAACTGTCCAGGCTGTACAGCTTGGATGGCATTTGCTACCTGAGGGTGACCCAGATTTTGCGGCTTTTAAAGCACGTAAAAACGAACTCGGCGTGGAAAATGGTTGCCTACTCTGGGGATGTCGTGTCGTGATCCCGAAAAATCTGCATTCCAGGGTCATGGATGAAATCCATGACTGTCACCCCGGGATTGTGAAGATGAAGTCACTCGCCAGAAACTATGTGTGGTGGCCGAATCTTGATGCTGATATCGAACATCATGTTCGACATTGTTACCCCTGCCAGAGCACCCGGAATACACCTGCGAAAGCGCCACTGCATCCCTGGGAATGGCCCAGCGAACCATGGCATCGCCTACATCTCGATTATGCCGGGCCTATTAACGTCAGCATGATTCTAATAATTACGGACGCGCACACAAAATGGATTGATGCCTATGTGACGCGTGGTACTACGTCAGCCATTGTCATCGAAAGACTCAGACGCTGTTTCGCCACTCATGGTCTGCCCAGGATGATCGTGAGTGATAACGGTTCGTGTTTTTCCAGTACCGAGTTTGCCAAGTTCACACGTCGGAACGGCATCAAACATAAGTTTGTCAGCCCACATCACCAGGCTTCAAATGGCTTGGCCGAACGATCCGTAGGAATCATCAAATCCGGATTGCAGAAACTTCAGTAGGGAACCCTGGAAACAAAGCTGTCTCGTCTCCTGTTCAAATACCGTATCACGCCACAATCAACAACCGGTGCAGCTCCGTCTGAGTTATTGATGAAACGACACTTGAGATCGACACTTGACAATCTCAAACCAGACATATCATCAAATGTTTATCAGAGCCAGCTTAATCAAAAGTTGGTGCACGATAAGACGTCCAACAGTCGATGTATCAACATTGGAGATCCAGTGTTTGCCCGAAATTTTGGTGCAGGTGCGACGTGGCTACCGGGGGACATCATCGAGAAGCCAGGTCCACTGTCCTGTGTGATTCGCCTGCAGGACGGCCGTGAAATTCGTCGACATCAGGACCACATAACCTACCGTCACTGTGAGTCGATGGAGCCTGTAGCATCGTCACAGTCAGGACAACAGTTCGACCCGCCACTGCCGGAGATCGTCGTGGCCGCTCCAGCTGCCTCGGATGCCCCGAAAACCTCTGCAAACGCTACACCCTTCGTGGAGACCAAAGGAATCACCTCGGACTCTGTATCCACTGGTACACCGCGACCCAAAGGAATCACCTCGGACTCTGTATCGACTGGTACACCGCGACGCTCAATGCGTGAGAGAAAAGCACCCGACCGGTTGAATCTTTGAAGATGTTTTTTTTCACGTTGACACATATTTTCACATGTTTTGGAAATGTTGCTTTTGAAATGTCAATTCTGGAAATCTCGCACGTATTGCTCGTGGTAATTTTGGACTTAAAGGGGAGGATGTCATGTATGCAGTGCAAATATTCACCGTTGTATCCCTACACCGGGACCGGGTTGTATCCCTACGCCAGACCTCGGATGGCGCTGCTGTGAATCGGGCCTTGATCGGCAGAGTGAATAAACGTGTACGACAATTGATCGCAGTTTGTCGAGATACTTTACAGGTGGTTAGAGTCATGGTGATTAGAGAGACTTTAGGTTGTGGTGGTTTGTACACGTGAATCATGGGAAAAAGAATGAATAACAATCAAGTAAGTATGGAATGAGCCAATTAGAGGGATAAGATTAAGAGGAGGACAGGGATGAAGATGGAGGACAGGGATGAAGATGGAGGGAGGTAGTGGATAGATATTTGAAGAGCGTATGATTAAGAGACAAATATGAGGACAGAGGGCAATGGATAAGGTGGATCTGAGTTGCCGACCCTAACTGTTAGAATCAAGGCGCAGAGAAGAAGAATAAGTGTTCTCTGCACCAGATTTAGATGGGTATTTTTAGCCGCGTCGCAGACGCTGCTCATAGAGTGCCCTCTGCTGTTGTTGTTGTTACCTCTGCTTCTTCTTCTTCTTCTTCTTCTTGTTGTTCTTGCAGAGAAGACAAAACCTCAAAGCTCCACCCATTCTGGGAACCATAGCTCCACCCATTTTGGGAGAGGCTTCATATAAACAAATATCCACCATTTTATTAACTCGCATAGCTTTGAGGCCTGTTTTGTAGGCCCGTGGTGTCTTCCTCTCTCACACAGTTTTCTTTCAAATCAAATTCGATATATCATTTCATTTTTCACAGTCGCTAACATAGTTTTAGACTCGGTTGAAAAAATACGGGAAGAAAATCCGATGAAAGTTGCCCTTTATAGAACGAAATGAATTCTCAAAGGCCTGTAACTTCAAGTCCATTGAGATTTTTTTTTTTTTTTATCGCGGCATGGTCAGTCATACATGGGTCATACACGTACACGGCCCGAACACAGTCATACACAGTCATACACGGCCCGAAATAAGAGACGGGAAAATGCCGAGATATATATTTTTTTTTTACATCGCGGCATGGTCAGTCATACACCGCCTGAAATAACAGACGGGAAAATGCCGAGATATA
Source organism: Myxine glutinosa (assembly GCF_964187855.1). Lineage (NCBI taxonomy): Eukaryota > Metazoa > Chordata > Myxini > Myxiniformes > Myxinidae > Myxine > Myxine glutinosa. The sequence continues at coordinate 38,992,463 of NC_136267.1, forward strand.
TTAAAAATTCGTCCATTTGATGACAATCGTCACGATGAAATATTTAATTTATACGTCGACACAATAATGTGGAGAGAGGAGCATAGCTTCGTTCACGTGTCGCCACACACGGGAAATTGCCGAGATATAGTTTTTTTTTCAATCGCGGCATGGTCAGTCATACACCGCCTGAAATAACAGACGGGAAAATGCTGAGATATATTAAAAATTCGTCGCCACACACGGGAAATTGCCGAGATATATTTTCACTTTGCACAAAAATAACATCAAGTAATCGAATCAATAGGAATGTCCTGTGCTTATAACATCGACGTTATAGGCACGGCTGCATCTAGGCATTGTGTAACATCGACGCGGCTTTTGTTTTAATTAAAACTTTTTGTACTTGTTTTTAATTTTTTTTGTGTACAAGATCGAGGCTCGTGTAAGAGCCAACATTAATCACTTAAAAACAAACAGACACATAAAACATAAGATAAAGGGAGCGGGAGACAAGATGGGGAGAGAGGGAAGCACACAAGTACGAAAGTAGAGAACAGGGCCAACGGGAGATCTGTGGGAGGGAGAGGGCTTGGGGAGAGGGGGCATGGGAAAGGGGAGTGGGGGGTGGGAGGGGTAAAAAACAAACACATGGACACTGCTAGGACTTCCAGGAAAGAAGTCGGTATTTCAAAAACGTGGATCTGGGGTGAATTAACGGGGGTGGAAAAGATCAAGGTTTTGGATGGGGGAAGATAAGAGATGGTGGTGAACAGCTGTTTTAAAGACCTGGAGGGAGGAGTGGGATTAAAGAGAGTGAGGGAGTTTGTTCCAGAGGCAGGAGAAAAGAGGAATGAAAGAGTGAAGGTGAGCAGAGAGTCTTGATTTTGGCAGTTTTACCATTAGAGGTTTGCTGGCAGATCTTGTGTGACCTGTGGGAATATTTGGGCGACAGAGCACAGACAGAGCTGGGGTAGCTTGGCCGGAGAGGAGTCGGTAGAAGACAGAAAGACCACCAACCTGCCTGTGGTGAGTGAGTGAAAGGCCCTTGGAGTTAGCTTCATCGCGGGAGATTCCAATGATCCTGAAAGCTTTGGTTTCAACAGCGTGTGAGGCAGGAGCACCAGCCCAGAGGGGAGAACAGTATTCCATTGAGCTGTGGATGAAACCCTTGTATGTGGTGAGGAGCTCAGGTGTGCCTAGGAAGGACTTCGCACGACGGAGGATGCCCAGTCGGCAACTGGCTTTGGAGGCCAGCTTGGAAATGTGGTTTTCCCAGGAAAGATCATGGCAGATAGTGAGACCCAAAAGATTTAGTGACAGAACTTGGAGAGGATTGTTCAGAAAGTAGATGGGAGGGTTGTCCAGTCGGTCTTTTCGGAGAGACATAGTGAAAGTGTGAGATTTGTTAGGATTGAAAGACATGTTCCACTTGTTTGACTAGTCTGTGATTTTGTCCAGGTTTGCAGAGAGTGAGGAGGCTGCAGACTGCCGATCTGAGGGATGAGGTATGGAGCGGCAGAGAGTGGAGTCATCAGCAAAGAGATAGAGAGGATTTTCCAGAGAGTTGGAGAGATCATTGATGAAGACCAAAAAAAGCACAGGACCCAGAACACTGCCTTGGGGAACTCCAGCCTGAACAGGAAGGGGAGATGAGAGAAACCCATTCAGGGCCACACGTTGACTATGACCAGAGAGGAAGTCCGCAAGCTATGCATGGAGATTTCCATGGAAAGTTTGGTGAGCAGAGCGGGGTGCCAGAAGGAGGAGAGTTTGGTGAGCAGAGCGGGGTGCCAGACCGTATCGAAGGCACGTGATATGTCAAGGGAGATGGCTCTAATTTCCTGTTTGACATTGAGGACCTCCATCCATTGTTGAGACAGCAGAAGCAGCATGTCCAGAGTAAAGTGACCTGGTCTGAATCCAAATTGATGATCAGAGATCAAGCCATTGGAGAAGAGGAAGGATTTCATATCCGAAGCAATGATGGATTCCATGACTTTACTAATATTTGAGAGCAGGCTGATTGGTCTGTCGTTGCAAGGATATCTTTTTGCACATTTTTTGTGGAAAGTGGTAATGTTGGTTGATTTCCAAGCTGATGGCAGATGATCTTGAGCAAAAGAAAGGGTGAAGAGAACAGAGAGATGGTGTTAAAGAGTGGCAGAGCAGGATTTTAGGAACCAAGGGCTGATGCCGTCTGGTCCAGTTGCAGAATCAGAGTCGAGGATTGACAGAAACTTCTCTACCTTGTCAGGAGAGAAGGACACAGAGTCCAGGAGCAGCTGGGTACGGTGGGTATAGTGAGAGACCGGTTTTGGGCACAATATTTTGAGGCAAACACAGAGTTGAGGCATTCAGCTTTTTCACATGCGGAGTCAGCTGTGTAGCCGTTTGAGGTAAGGGAGGGGATGGAGGGGGAACATACACCAGAAACAGATTTGACCAGACCCCACCAGGATTTGGAAGAGGGAGACAGGTTTGGGAGTTCAGTCTTGAGAGTAGAGAGATAGTGCTTCCTTGCTCTCCGGAGGGTAGACACACACTTGTTCCGGGCTTTGTGAAAGGAAATGAGATTGTCTTCCATTGGACTTGCCTTCCAGGAGGCGAAGGCAAGTTGTTTCAGGGCAACTGCCTCACCACAAGATTCCGTGTACCATGGACGGGAGGAAGGGTAAGACATCTGAAGACGAGATGGAATAAATCTGTGCATGAGAGAGAGCAATTTACTTTGGAACAATTCCCAGGATGAGTTGATGTCAGTCGCAGTAGAGATGGGAGACCAGTCCAGATGATTGATGGATGCTTGAAGACCAAGACGGTCTTCAAGCATCCATCAGTTGGCCTGAGTGAAATGCCAGACTCGTCGACGCTGAGGAGGCTCTCTGAGAATGACCAGAGAGATGTCCACTTTAACAAGCACATGATCAGAAGAACCGATTGGAGCAGAAGAAGAGCAGCAGACATTTGCAGGGAAGTTTGTCATAACTAAGTCTGGAAGAGAAGATACTCCATTGACTGAGATCCGGGTCGGGAAATTGACAGATTGTGTCAGTCCCAGTTGGTTGCAGAAGTCCTTTGCTGAGGAGCCATGGCTGATGAGAGAGGTACCCACACCCAGCCAGCTGGCATGATGACAGTTGAAATCACCACATACAGTGCATTCAGAAAGTATTCAGACCCCTTCACTTTTTTCACATTTTGTTATGTTGCAGCCATATGCTGAAATCGTTTAAATTCATTTTTTCCCCCATCAATCTACACTCAATACCCCATAATAACAAAGAGAAAACAGGATTTTAGAAAGTTTTGAAAATTTATTGAAAAGAAAAAACTGAAATATCACATTTACATAAGTATTCAGACCCTTTGCTATGACACTTGAAATTTAGCTCAGGTGCCTCCCATTTCTCTTGACCATCTTTGAGAAGTTTCTACACCTTGATTGGAGTCCACCTGTGGTAAATTCAATTGATTGGACATGATTTGGAAAGGCACACACCTGTCTATATAAGGTCTCACAGCTGACAATGCATATCAGAGCAAAAACCAAGCCATGAGGTCGAAGGAACTGCCTGCAGAGCTCAGAGACAGGATTGTGTCGAGGCACAGATCTGGGGAAGCCTACAAAAAAATTTCTGCTGCATTGAAGGTTCCCAAGAGCACAGTGGCCTCCATAATTCTTAAATGGAAGAAGTTTGGAACAACCAGGACTCTTCCTAGAGCTGACCGCCCGGCCAAACTGAGCAATCGGGGGAGAGGGGCCTTGGTAAGGGAGGTGACCAAGAACCCAATGGTCACACTGGCTGAGCTCCAGAGATCCTGTGTGGAGATGGGAGAAACTTCCAGAAGGACAACCATCACTGCAACACTCCACCAATCTGGGCTTTATGGCAGAGTGGCCAGACGGAATCCTCTCCTCAGTGAAAGACACATGAAAGCCCACTTGGAGTTTGCAAAAAAGCACCTAGAGGACTCAGACTGTGAGAAACAAGATTATGTGGTCTGATGAAGCCAGGATTGAACTGTTTGGCCTCCCTTGAAGACCCCGAACACCCTTAGAACCCCGAGGACACTTTAAGACCTCGAAGACTCTAAAGGCCCCAAAGATTCTTTCAGACCTTGAAGACTCTTTAAGACCTAGAAGACCCTTTAAGACCCTTAAGACCCCAAAGACCCATAAGACCCTGAAGACCCCTGTACCGGCATCACCTCAATCCACCATTTAAAATACACTCTCCTGCCCCCCAACGTTGCTAGCTCTGTTGCCCCCAACCCCAGCAGTTCTCCTGCCCTTTCTCAGTTTTCCCCCTGCTCCCAACCCTGCCAGCTCTCCTGCCCCCCTGGCCTGCCTGCCCAATTCTCAGTCCCTCCCAAGCTTTTCTCCCCCCCCCCCCCCCCCCGAGCCTCCCTCCACAGGCCACAGCAGCTCTCCTGCCCCCGAACCTTGGTGGTTCTCCTGCCCCATCTCAGATTTTTCCCCTGCCACTCTTCTCAGTCACCACCTCCTCCCCACCCCGAGTAATGCCAGGTGACTCTGCTAGTAGATAAATAAATAAAAACCCTGGCAAAATTCGAAATTCCTGCATTGGTGGCACCTATGTACAGTGTCTATAGAAAGTCTACACCCCCTTTCAAAATTTTTACCTTTTGTTGCCCTAAAACCTGGAATTAAAATGCATTAAATCAGACTTTTCCATCTTTATTTACACATCGTAACCCACAACAAGTGAAAAACAATTTTTACAAATTTCATAAAATTAATGAGCTCAGGCGTAACCAATCATGCCGCAGGTCTGGCTCCACCACCCTACCTGTACAGTAGGGTGGCAAGAAGGAAGCCATTAATCAAAAATAGTCCACCTTGAGTCCCGTTTGAAAAAAAAACACTCCGGAGATTCTGAAGCCATGTGGCAAAAAGTTTTGTGGCCTGACGAAACCAAGAAGGAACTTTTTGACGTAAATGCAAAACGTTACGTTTGGTGCAAACCCGACACAGCACATCAGCCAAAGACCACCATCCCTACTGTGCAGCATGGTGGTGGCAGCATACTGTTATGGGGATGTTTCTTATCAGCAGGAACTGGGGCACTTGTCAGGATAGAAGAGAAAATGGATGGAGCAAAATACAGAAAAATCCTAGAGGAAAACCTGCTGCCCTCTGCAAGAAAGCTGAAATTGGGACGGAAGTTTACCCTTCAGCATGACAACGACCTGAAGCACACAGCTAAAGCTACACTGGAGTGACTAAGTGACTTCTGCTCCAATATAAATGTCCTTGAGTGGCCCAGTCAGAGCCCCGACCTAAATCCAATCGAAAATCTGTAGCATGACTTGAGATTTCTGTCCATCAACGCTGCACACGCAACTTGATTAAGATCGAACAGTTTTGTACAGAAGAATGGGCAAATATTGCCCAATCAACGTGTGCAAAGTTGGTAGAGACCTATCTCAACTGACTCACTGCTGGAATTGCTGTCAAGGGTGCTTACCTCAAGTATTAACTCAAGGGGGGTGGACACTTATCCAACCAAGATATTCTAGTTTTGTATTTTTCATTACTTTTCTGAAATTTGTTGAATTTGTTTTTCGCCTGGAAGTTGTGAGTTATGATGTGTAAATAAAGGTGGAAGAGGTCTGATTAAATGCATTTTAATTCCAGGCTTTAAGGCAACAAAAGGTGGAAATTTTGAAAGGGGGTGTAGACTTTCTATACGCACTGTACCTCACCAATTTGATGTAACCAGTGGTCCAAAACATGCGTTAAAACCTGGCCCAGTATGCAATCGCTAATGATCAATAAATAGGCAATTTAATGAATACGGTAATGACAAAGCATCGATGCACTTGTGAGAGTTGTGTAATCCCTTCTGCTCCGACGCTTACGAGATTATATGCAGTGCTGTGCATGTTGCATCAACCGCTCAACCGCGCGTGTGTGTGTGTGTGTGTGTGTGTGTGTGTGTGTGTGTGTGTGTGTCCTGTTACACTCTGCCTGGCACCGGCTCAAACAATAGATGGTCTGTTGTCTGTTGATGAATCCAGGAGGGCACGGTTGCTCATACATCTCGTTTTTCTATCCAAAATGATGATAAGGATAACGAATAGAATTCATTACACAACAGTTGCCACTTTTTGAAATTTAACAGCTTTCTTCAGATGAATTTTCCCCTTCATAAAGAAGAAGCCAGGGTGGCGTTGTCATGCAATGTGTACATATACTGTATGTATGTACGTGTGCTAACTATACAACACAACACAACAACATGCATTTTAAGGCCATTTTCCCTGCTAGAGTGGGGGTTAGCCTTGCGGTCCCATGACAATCTTCTCCATTTTGCCCTATTTTCTGCATCTGCCCTTGTTAACCCCCTCGCCCGCATTTCTTCTTGCACCACCTTTAGCCAAGTCTTTCTCGGTCTTCCCCGTCCTCTACTTCCTTCTACATTCATTTCCATCACTCTTCTCAACCAGTCACTTTCATCCTTCCTCAACACATGACCAAACCATCTCAACCTGTTCCTCTTCACAGTATCTACCACAGGCTCTATTCCCATCATATTTCGCAATTCATCATTTGTCTTCCTCTCTCTCAACGATACTCCGCACATCCACCGAACCATTTGCATTTCCACCCTTTCCAGCCTTCGTTGCTGCTCTACGTTCTTTACCCATGTCTCGCTCCCATAAATCATAACACTTCTCACACATGCAGCATACACCTTTCCCTTCAGCTTCAACGACACTCCCCTCCTCGTCAACATGCCACTCAGTTCCTGAAACTTCTTCCATGCACATCTCAGTCGAGCAACCGTTGCCGAGTCTGATCCACATTCTCCATTCAGCATGTCTCCGAGGTAGCAAAATGTTTTCACACCTTCCAGCTTCATGCCATCTCCAAGATCCAACTCAACATTTCCTCCATCTGCAGCTCCCTCTGTGCACACCTTACATTTGAATGTAGCTGCCACACTGGATAATGACCCTCTCAGACCACTACATTTTTGATGAACCCACTCAGCGCACATTGTACATTGAATGGAGTTCACTCTGACACCCTTCCTGCACACAGCACACGGCCACTTCCCAGTTCTTTCCACCTCACCACATGCTTTACCACTTGCCATCACCTTCGTCTCTCCGATATTCACCTTCAGACCGTTTGTCTCCATACATTCCTTCCACTTGTTCATCTGTTCCTTCAGTCCATCCATACTTTCCGCAATCAACACCAGATCATCTGCATACAACAACTCCCACGGTAAACCCTCCTTTACGTTCTGAGCCAGCACCTCCATCACAGCTACAAATAGTAGTGGACTTAATACCGACCCCTGATGCACTCCCACCTTCACCTCAAACTCACCACTGTTCCCGTCCTTCGTCCTTACAGCTGTGCGCGCTCTTTCGTACATTGCCATCACTACTCTGATCAACCATTCCTCCACTCCTAACTTCCTCAATGCCCATGTCACTACTTCACCTGGAACCCTATCGAATGCTTTCTCCAGATCAACAAACCCAAGAAACAACTCCTCCTCTTCTCCATGTACTTCTCCTGCAACTGCCTTACAATAAAAAGCGCGTCTGTCGTTCCTCTTCCTGGCATAAATCCAAACTGCATTTCGTCGATCTTCGCTTTCTTCCTTATCCTCCTCTCCAACACCCTTTCCAATACCTTCATTCCATGCTCCAATAACTTTATCACTCGATAAGAGCCACAGTCCAGAGGGTCACCTTTCCCCCTTGTATAGAGGGACGAGGGTACGCAGTTCCCAATCCACTGGAATGCGGCCTTCTTTCACCACCAGATTACAGATCTCTGTCATTCTCTTCACACCCCAACTTCCTGCTGCCTTCAACATATCTCCCACAACTCCCGTCGGCCCTCCCGCTTTTCTACTCTTCATTGCTTTTATCGCTTCCTCAACTTCCTTCTCAGTTATCTTCTCTGCCGGTCCTAAAACTGGGTTACTCTCTTTGTTGCCATCCCATTCATTCTCTGCATTCAGCAGCATTTCCATATATCTCTTCCATCTTCCTTTAATTCCATCTGGGTCCACAACGATTTGTCCCACTTCATCCTTCAAGCAACTCACCCCCATCACATCACACCTTTCTTTCGCTATCTGCTTTGCAATCCTGAATACCGCTCTCTGACCCTCTTCCGAATCCAAGCGTTCTCCGAACATTTTCCTACATGCCTCCTGCGCCTTTGCTACCTCTTTCTTTGCAGCCTCCTTTGCTGCCTTATAACTTTCATGCTCTGCTTTTTCTGCCCCCGTACCCTTCGCCTTCTGCCACTCCTTGAACTTCTTCCTCTTCTCGTCAATCCTCTTTCCAACTTCATCATTCCACCACCATGTTTCCGAGTGCCGCGGTGGTCCTTTTGTCCATCCACATACCTCACCAACAGCTCCCAACAGACTATATTTCATTGACATGCAACCACTTTCAAGCTCAACCACATCATCCTCTACCCTACTCAGCCTCTCTTTTGATGCCTCCCTTACTGTCACCTCTTTCAACCTCCACACCTTCATTCTTGGTTGGTACTTCACCCGCCGAGCTCTCCTCGCACATTTCACCCTTTTGTCGCAGACAACCAAGTGGTGCTGTGAAACAGCCTCCTCCCCCGGGATCACCTTTGTGTCCCGGAGGTGCCCCATCAACAAAAATCAGTAGTCAACGGTTGTCGTCGACCCACCTGACGTGTATGTAACAAGCTTATTATCCTCTTTCTGGAACTGAGTATTACAAATCAACAAATCAGCTCCATCAGCAAACTCCAAAATCCTTTCACCTTCTCCATTTCTCACACCATATCCGTAACCCCCATGAACTCCCTCAAAACCGTCCATACTCCTTCCCACATGTCCATTTCGGTCTCCTCCTACCACAACAACTTCCACATCTTTCACATTTTCCATCAGCTTCTCTATTGCACACCAGAACTTGTCCTTCTCTACATCGCTCCGACCAACCTGCGGAGCATATCCCGAGATGACGTTCACCAAGAGCTTTCCAATCATCATTTTCACCATCATCAACCTATCACTCACTCTCGTCGCACTCACCACACTGTCTACAGACTACTCAGAAAACAGGACACCAACGCCATGCATGCCTTCCGGGCACCCTTGCCACACAAACTTGTATTTCTGTCCATGCCTACCCTTCACCATTCTCACACCACTTCCCTTCCATCTCATCTCTTGCACACAACATATGTCCACTCTTCTTCTGACCAATACTTCCACCACTTCTCCTGATCTCCCTGTCATTGTCCCTACATTCCATGTCCCAAACCTCACAAACCGATCTCTGTGCTGACTATGTGCTTCCAAAATCCATCCGACACATCTTTCTGGTCGTGAGAATGTCCCACACGTGTCAGATTTTGAGAACAATGCATCCTACTATTTATTTGCAATTGGTCACTGGCTTTGACACCAATACAAATTTTCATTACGGACCCTTGGCATCAAAGAGCTACTTGCATTGCCATTAGAACATTTAAATTGCATCAGATGTGGCAATAAATTTGAATTGTATCTTCCAGCTTGCCGGCTCGATGACAGAAGACGCTGTTTGCATTTTGCCCACTCCATCCCGACCACGTCTGATATCTGTACGGGAACGGGCAACTTTATAGTATGAACAAAAATCCGTTTTATTGTTCGATTCCTAAACATCATGTCCCGGGCATAAACTAGAGAGTTCATATAACTCCGTATCCCATGCAGTTTTGAGAAACAAGAGCATGGGCGGGGTTTGCGAGTAGCAAATTTGATTGGTCGTGATGACAATTGCCGTAATATTTTGTCCAAGTACTGCGAAACGGAAGTTTTGAAAGTGCCAAAAAGGCGACATGTGGCCGATCGTATTCAAGTGTATAATTCAACTGAAATAAAATAAAGATTTTAAAGGCTTTTTATTTTTTTTTTGTAATTAACTTTTGGAAGTTTACTGTCATTGATGTAGCATCTTTTACACCACCTTATTTGAAACAATACATTAGTTATTCATGCCTGTTGTTTGTGTCCTTTATGTCATCAGACATGTTATCAGACAGTGAGATGTAGATGGAGTCATCACTGTTTGGTGGATGGTACAACACACATATGAACAAAAGGTGGGAGTGAAGGGGAAGCCGTAACCAGAGGTACACCTGGGGGTGGGGTGGAGAGAGGGCAGTGCAGGACGAGTGAGGAAGAGAGTTTTTGATAAAGATAGCAACCCCACCTCCAGGACGAGGCTCAGGTCTATCATACCGGAGGATGGAGTAACCTGGAAGAGATACCAAGGAATCAGAGACATCATGAAGGAGGAAAGTTTCTGTTAAGCAGATCAAGTCTGGTTTGTCAGAAGCAACCCGAATGAAGAGATCAGTCAAGTTTGAGCGAAGGCCCTGGATGTTTGAGGTCCATACCGTTAAGGAAGAGGAAGGGGGAGCATCGGATACAGGACAGGGGAGGGTAGGGGTAGGGTAAGATGAGGAAGAGGAGGAGGAGGTGGGGAGAGCTGTTGATCGTGTGTCAGAGATTTCAGAAGAGCTGGGAGAAAGGGAAGGATGAGGAGGACAAAAGATTTGATGGTGATTGGGTGAGGCACAGTGAGGTGTTGTTTGATGGGGGGGGGGGGGGGGGGGGCAGAGCGAGGAAGAAGGTTGGAGGAGATGGAGGTGAGAGTTGGAAGGGAGAGGAAGTGGGGAGGACGCCCTAAAAACAATAAGTTTCCTGTTTGGAATGATTTCCAATTTTGTTTGACCACCAGACAGGCAGGGACTAATGTTTTTTTAAATCGTACCCCTCTCTGCACACTCATGCTCGGGACAGATTCTCGGGACAGATTTTGTGCAATTTGCCCAATTCAGAGTCAAAGTACTGCTAAACTACAGGTTCGTTTTTTGGTGCATGTTGTGATTCGTGTTCACATTCAATTTAAATTGAGTTCTTCCTCGATCATAAACTGACGTTTGTTGACAGACTGTTGGACAAAGTGGACCACTTGCATAACCTCGCTTTTCGCTTCACGCTTTTGCTGTAATTGCTTTGTAAGAGTATCATTCGTAGAAGAGCAGCAGTGAAAGGTGACCAAGGGACAATAGGTAATTATCACGAGGAGGCCATATATTTGGTAGACTATTCAAATATGGGCTGGCAGGATAGCTAAGATATGCACACTCACCCTTGAGCTGTCTAGCCTGGGTTTGAATCTCGACCTAACTATAAACTGTCATCCTGGTGTTTCATAGGCAGGGCGATTCATCAATGCACATGACATCTCTCGGGTGGACGGTAAACTGGGCATCTGCTGGGATCAGTTAGTGAACGTTAAATATCTCAGCAGTGTGTTCCATCAGGAGTACATGACCTATCTATCACCAGCATCCTGAACAGATTACAAATTTCTTCCATCTTATGATGAACATCAGGCCAAGTGAGACAGTTCGTGAAAAACTAGCGACAAAAAAGTTCCCCGACCAACCCCACAAGAAGGTGGGAATAATTGGGACCATTGAAGAAGTAGCTGCAGTAGATTTAGATGTAGAGCTTTAAAGGGAAGTTTGACCAAGAAGTGCTGCAATAATGCAGAGATTGATGAGCAAGCTCCAGATAAATGAAACTTGAGCATACTTTTTGGGGGGGGGGGGGGGGTGGAGGGGGGCATTGATGCTAACATCCCATCCCCAATCTGGCTTCCTGCCTGTTCTCTTCCAAAGTCATTGCGGTGGAGGGGAATTAATTAATGTGTGCACTAAGGGATCTATCTAAGTGCCTATATGAGTGCGTTGCCATAATGGACACTGGATTGGCGACAGAGGGAACGTCAAATGAGGGAATTTTACCCATAATCCCTGTACTAATTAGCATGCCCCGCCCCCTCGCGGCGGGACACAGATACAACTTATACCGACATCTGGGCTACACACAGAACTTATTACAGGTCGATTCCCTATCACGACAGTCGAGTAACTACCTATGCAGATCTACCTGGCTCTAGATATTCCTCTACCCCCCTGACATAACATTTTAAACCCAGACTTCAAACTGAGATTTGTAACTTCTATCTTTGCCCTGTGTTTTCAGTAGCTGACAAGATCATTTTGACCAGTCTTGGATAAAGAAGAGATCCTTCTTGGGTTGTACACAAATATGGCAATACGTCTTCACTGGTTGTATACATCGGTCATTATATTTGTCTACGTATGGGCCTCAGTGACTGTTTGTCTATGTCATGCTTTCCATATATGTAATGACGTGAGTATTTTACTCGTACGTGAACATATATTAGTCGTTATCCAGTTAAGGGAGTCAACGCGAACACATGCTCCATCATGTCACGAGAGTAAATTTGGTTAATTCTCCTCATGCCTATAGCTTCATTACGTTGGACAAGGGATCATTTTTGTTTTGAGAAAGAGCATGAAGCTTGGTTTGAGAAAGGGACTTGTGCATCCCAGATGTGGGGGGTAAAAAGGACCTTTTGTATACAAAGTCTGGGCTCATGGAGGAGCGTGATTACGGAGGGCAAAAGGCAACAAATTGATAGTGAGGCATTGAAGCAATAATTGGACACAACATGAGCCTTACATGAGCCTCGATATTGGATACAAAAAAAAATACAAAAAAATTACCTGTGAACAATTTCATTATACACATAAAACGAGGGTATGACTCACAATTTCTGAATTAAATTTTGCTCACTTAATCCCTGGGCTAGAGTTACGCACACTCGCCTCTCGGCCGTCTAGCCTGGGTTTGAATCCCGACCAGGCTACAAACTGTCATCCTGGTGTTTCGCAGGCAGGGTGATTCATCAATGTGTGTGCCATCCATTGAGCTGGGCGTCCTGTCTACCGGTATTGGTTGGTGGTCGTTAAAGATCCCAGTGTCCTTCGCGAAGAGTAGACGAGCTATCGCCGGCACCCTGAGCAAATGACAAATTCCTGCCATAACTACTGCTGGGAGAGGGATTGCAATTCACCCAGCATGATTCTGGCCGAGAAACAGCTTCGGCAGAACCAATGCTCCGTAACAGAGTCTGGTGCATCGGATGCAACTTGTTCAAAAGCAAAAGAGTTTGGTAAAAATGTTAATAAATGTGTTTTTTGTTTTAATGGTTGTTTGAAGAACTTCAAAATATATAAACCTCTATTCTGGGGGGCCGCGGTCGGACGAGATGTCTGAGGGGGCGCCGAACCGGGCGACCCAGGTGGCGATGAAAGCCTGCGCGACATCGGCCGCCGTTGTCGACGCCAAGAGCACGGCCTCCGGCCACCGGGTGGTGCGGTCCACCATGGTGAGGACGTAGGTGAAACCCCACGAGGGGGGCAGAGGTCCCACCAGGTCCACGTGGACGTGGTCAAACTTGCGTTCCGGCACCGTGAACGGGGCCAACGGGGCCTGGGTGTGCCTGTGCACCTTGGCGCGCTGGCACGCGAGGCACGTCCTGGCCCAGCCGCGGACGGCCTTCCGGAGGCCATGCCAGACGAACTTGTCGGCGATCAGCCTTTGGGAGGCCCTCGCGCCCGGGTGGGACAGGCCGTGGATGGTGTCAAACACCTGGCGCTGCCAGCCCGCGGGCACGATGGGGCGAGGACGCACGAGGGAGACGTCGCACAAGAGGGCCGCGCCCGCGCCGTCGAACGGCACCTCGGTGACGCGGAGGCCCGTGACGGCGGTCCGCAAGGCCTGGACGTCGGGGTCAGCGGCCTGGTCCGCTGCCATCCGGGCATAGTCGATGCCGAGGTGGACTGCGTGGGCGACGGCCCGGGAAAGGCAATCCGCCACCGGGTTGTCCTTCCCCGCGACGTGCTGGATGTCCGTCGTGTACTCGGACACGGCCGAGAGGTGACGCTGCTGCCGGGCCGACCACGGCTCGGTGACCTTGCCCATCGCGAAGATCAGCGGCTTGTGGTCGACGAAGGCAGTGAACGCACGGCCCTCGAGCAGATGGCGGAAGTGCCTGACCGCCAAGTGAAGCCCGAGCAACTCGCGGTCGAAGGTACTGTAACGGCGTTCGGGCGGGCAAAGCTGCCGGCTAAAGAACGCCAGCGGTTGCCAAGCTCCACGCACCCATTGCTTGTGCACCGCACCCACCGCGTAGTCCGAGGCATCGGTGGTGAGGGCGATCGGTGCATCGGGCGCCGGGTGCGCGAGCATGGTGGCGTTAGCCAAGGCGAGCTTCGCGCCCGTGAACGCCGTGTCCATCTGCTCGGTCCAGGTAACGTCGCCTTTGCCCGGCTTACCTCGGAGAGCTTCGTGCAGGGGGCGCAGGAGCTGGGCGATACGGGGCAGGAACCGATGGTAAAAGTTCACCATGCCCAGGCACTCCTGCAGCCCTCTGATCGTGCGGGGGCGCGGCAACCCCTTCACCGCCTCCACCTTGGCCGGCAGGGGGACGGCTCCGTGCCTGGTGACACGGTGCCCCAGAAAATCGATTATGGCGGCGCCGAACCGGCACTTTGCGGGGTTCACAATCAGGCCATGCTGGCCCAGGCGTTCGAAGAGCGTGCGGAGGTGGCGTAGGTGCTCTTCGCGGGATGCGCTGGCGACGAGGATATCGTCCAGGTAGACGTAGACAAAATCCAAGTCGCGCAGGACGCTGTCCATCAGTCGCTGGAACGCCTGAGCCGCATTCTTCAGACCGAAGGGCATGCGCAGGAACTCGAAGAGTCCGAATGGCGTGATGACCGCCGTCTTCGGGATGTCCTCCGGCCTGACGGGGACCTGATGGTAGCCGCGTATGAGGTCCACCTTCGAGAAGAAGGACATGCCCGCCAAACGGGCGGAAAAGTCCTGAATGTGGGGGACGTGGTAGCGGTCGGGAGTCGTGGCGTCATTGAGACGGCGATAGTCCCCGCACGGTCGCCATCCCCCGCCGGGCTTCGGCACGATGTGCAGCGGCGACGCCCAAGCGCTCTCTGAGCGCCGAACGATGCCGAGTCGCTCCAGGGTAGCGAACACCGCTTTTGCCACCGCCAGCTTCGTCGGCTCGAGGCGGCGTGCCCGGGCGTAGACCGGTGGCCCGACGGTGGGGATGTGATGGGCCACCCCGTGCTTGACGGCCCCCGCCGAGAAGGTGGGCCGCGTGAGGGCCGGGAAGCCGGCGAGGAGGCGGGTGAATGCGTCCGCTGCCGGAAGCGTACAGACCAACGTGGCCGGAACCGAACCGTTCGGCAAGCCGCTTGGCAAGCCGCTCGTTGAGCTGCTCGCCGAGCTGGGCAACGCACAAGCGAGCGAGCTGAACGTCTCGGCCTGGACAAGACGTCTGCGCTTGACGTCGACCAGGAGCCCATTAGCGCACAGGAAGTCCGCGCCAAGCAGTGCCATGGGCACGTCGGCGGTGACGAACGTCCATCGGAAAACCTGCCCTCCGAACCGCAGAGAGAGGCAGCGTTTTCCATACGTACGGATGGGCGTCCCGTTCGCAGCAAGCAGCGCGGGGCCCCCACCCGTGGCGTGCTTGTCTGACGTGCCGGCGGGAACGACACTCACCTGCGCTCCCGTGTCGCACAGGTAACGGCACCCGGAGAAGGTGTCCGTTATGAACAGCAGGCTGCTCGAACGGCCGGCGCTCATCGCCACTATTGAGCGCCGGCCCGGGCGTTACCCGACCTGTTGAAGGAGCATGGCGGATGACACTGCCGAGCTTCGTGGCCGAACTTGGCGTGGAACCAGCACCAGGTGGTGGAGCTGGAGGAGCGCGGCTGGCTCCGCCAGGCCGGTGGAGTTGGCGGGTTTCCCCGCGGTGGCGGTTTTCGCCGCGGCGGTGGGCGGGGCGTGGCGGCGGTCACGAGGTGCGTATCAGCATGCTGCGTATGCTGTATAAGCTGATGCTGTGGATCAGCAGCATCAGCAGCATTAGCAGCATCAGCAGCATTAGCAGCATCAGCCACGAGGGCCGTGACAGCCACGCCGACTTTCGCCCGCGTGTCCGAAGCGGCGAAGTACTTGTCCGCCTCGGCCGCCAATGCTCGGGGTTCCGTTAGCCCGGTCCCGGCCAACGTGAGGCGAACCTGCGCTGGAAGTTGGCGACGGAAAAGTGCCCAGAATAGAGAACCGGGGGCTTCGTCGCCCAACAGTGACAGCATATGGTCCATTCGGACCGACGGGCGCGTGTCACCGAGCTCGGGGAGATCCAGGAGGCGGTCGGCCCGTGCGTCGTCCGTGAGGCCGAACATGGCTAGGAGTAGCCGCTTGAGTGCCTCGTACTTGTGGCCGTCCGGTGGGTGGCGAAGGACGGACACAACTCGAGCGGCCGTGCCGGGCCCGAGGGAGGCGACGACGTGGCAATAGCGCGTGTCATCGCCGGTGAGGCGCCGAAGCTGAAATTGGGCTTCGGCCTGGACGAACCAGACTTCGGCCTGAGCCTCCCAAAATTCGGGAAGTTTGATGAAGTTGGCCATGGCAATGGCGTCACGTGTGGAACGATCGCTCCGGCAGATCCAACGTCGAGGGGGTCACCAGTAAAGCGCGGCGTTACGCGCGCTGCTTGCGAGCAAGGAGGAAGCGGACAAGCGGTAACTTATAAGCGTCTTTATTTCAGGAGCTCACTGTAACACTGGCGCGCTCCGGGCTGCGCGCCCGGTGTATATCATGAGGCCACGCCTACCCCTCGGGCGTGGCCACCGCCCACTTGGTGCGCGGAATAATGTCACCACGCCAGTGGGCTTTTGTGTCCGCCACACTATCATATTTACAGAGCGTTGGTGCTGCCGAAGCAGTTTCCTGTTAAGGTTTATAATAGGTGGTTTGCCATTGCGTTCCCAGCATTGTTTCTCCGTGCTCTATCCTCTTACATGCTGAGCAAGGAAGCAGCACGTCCCATTTTTAACGTCTTTGCGGTGTGAATCGGCCGGGGTTTGAACCACAGACTTCCCAGACTCGGAACGGATGCTCCAACGTGCCACCGAGGCTGGTTTCAAAACATATGGTGAACCACAAACAGTGCGATTTTGAATTTGAGGAAAACGTGAGACTACACACCCTTATACGAAGCAATTTGTAAATACGATGACACACGTAATGTGCAGCCTTTCTACCTCTGCCACCAAAGGTGGGCGGAGGTTATGTTTTTACCCCTGTCTGTCTATCTGTGAACAGGATATCTCAAGAAATGTTGTGGACGGATTTGGATGAAATTTGATGGCCAGGTTAAGTGTATGACAAGGCCAAATCAATTCCGTTTTGGTGAAGATCTAAATCCGGATGCGAGAGTTTTTTTAAATTTTATAAGTGATTCGACACCAGCAGAGATGGAGCCAAAAACGATACATAGATCCAGATCCGGCCTATTAGTGGGATAGAAAACATAAACCGTTCAGCCTGGCGGAGGTATGCACTGTACTGAGTGACATTGTCGTTGATTTTTATTGATTTATTTTATTCCTCAGGAGTCATCACCAACTTTGGTCAGGGCAGGAATTCCTTGCAGTGGCACGGCTGTTTCTGGAGAAGTCCGGTTTTCTGTGAAGGCTCATTTCACAAAGTCGAGAAATATTATTGTCGTGCGAATCCCTCGGTTAAGACTGTAGGACCGCGGATGACTGAACGGGCTTCAACTGAGGCGACGATCAATTACAGATTCGACTATAAAAGCACGGGAAGGAAGAGGAAGAAGCGGCAAGTGCTTACCTGACGCCCCGACGGCAGCCCTCGATCCTGCAGGGAATGAACTCAGAACGGACATGGGATTTTGAATAGAAAAGGAAATAATACAAGGGTTTATTTAATAAATATCGGGACAGGAAGATACGCGCCGGTAAATAAATGTCCTAATCGGGACGTCCCCACACCAGACTTAACAACAGTACAAAGGAAATGAATTAAATCAAAGAAACAGTCATGTTGTGCATTCGTGGGTGCGAGCTTATCTGTCTGCAGTGGTGTGTCCGTCGTCCAACACGGCTGCGTCCGGCTCCGATGCTGGCGCAAAGAAGGCCTCCGTCCGCCTCGCCCACGCTCTGCTAGGCCCCGAGCGACCCGCTCAGCGGCACGCCTCGCTCGCCCCTCGTCGGTCGCACGCGAGGTCCCATTCACTCGCAGCACCACACCTCGCTCCAAGCTCCAAGCACCGAGCACTGATCCAAGCACCACGACAAGAACACAGGGAAGACGATGAACCACCAGGGTAGAGCTCCGGGAGGAAGCACTAATGAACGCTGGGGAGAACCGCAGGGACGACCAGAATCGACCACACCAAAGCCACCGCGCAGAACCCAGAATGAAGAGCCTCTCTCAAAATGCCCGCGAGCGAGACATTTTGTCACTCGCCCTTTGACGTCAGTTCTAGCGCGTTCCAATCAGTCCCTCCCTTCTTTGTGATCTTTCCCGCCTTTTCACGTCACTGGCGCTTGTCCTCCAACTAGCGACCTGTTTCTAAATGGTCGTTTGGCGCCTTCACCCTGATTGGCCGAATGTTCGCGCCTTCTGCCTCAACCAATCACACGTTCCCTGGGCGTGGCTAGTTGTTAATTATTCCTTGCACGATGCTCGTTTCTGGGCCAGCTGGTGATGTGGCTGGCTGCGGCCCCATGCGGCGGTGCGCCGATCTGGCTTCCTGCCTGTTCTCTTCCAAAGTCATTGTGGTAGAGGGGAATTAATTAATGTGTGCACTAAGGGGCCGATCTAAGTGCCTTTTTGAGTGCGTTGCCATAATGGACACTGGATTGGCGATAGAGGGAACGACAAACGAGGGAATTTTACCCATAATCCCTGTACTAATTAGCATGCCCCACCCCCTCACGGCGGGGACACAGATACAACTTATACCGACATCCGGGCTACACACAGAACTTATTACAGGTAGATTCCCTATCACGACAGTCAAGTACCTACCTATGCAGATCTACCTGGCTCTAGATATTTCTCTACCCCCCTGACATAACATTATTAACCCAGACTTCAAACTGAGATTTGTAACTTCTATCTTTGCCCTGTGTTTTCAGTAGCTGACAAGATCATTTTGACCAGTCTTGGATAAAGAAGAGATCCTTCTTGGGTTGTACAGAAATATGGCAATACATCTTCACTGGTTGTATACATCGGTCATGATATTTGTCTACGTATGGGCCTCAGTGACTGTTTGTCTATGTCATGCTTTCCATATATGCAATGACGTGAGTATTTTGCTCGTACGAGTACATATATTAGTCGTTATCCAGTTAAGTGAGTCAACTCGAACACATGCTCCATCATGTCACGAGAGTAAATTTGGTTAATTATCCTCGTGCCTATAGCTTCATTACATTGGACAAGGGATCATTTTTGTTTTGAGAAAGAGCATGGAGCTTGGTTTGAGAAAGGGACTTGTGCATCCCCGATGTGGGGGGTAAAAAGGACTTTTTGTTCCCCGTCGCACAGCGGAGCGAAAGGGGTACTATGGTTTTCCCGTCCATCCGTGCGTGCGGGCGGGCGTGCGTGCGGGCGTGCGTGCGTGTGTGTGTAAGCGAAGGACCGCATTCGAATTTGGTGTGTGGGTGCAACCCACTTAGCTCTTTCACGAGCCTCGATTCAGTATACAAAAAAAAAAAACCCACGTCAAAATCCAAGATGGCCGCCACCATGTATGTCTGATGCCATGTATGTCTGAACCTTGTGAGCTGAATATCTTGAAAAATAAGTGAAGTACCAACTTTTAATCTGGTGTGTGGGTGTATCTAGGCAAAAGGAAGAACGCTATTGAAAATTGGGTCGCCACGTCAAAATCCAAGATGGCCGCCACCATATATATGTCTGAACCTTGTGAGCGAAATATCTCGAAAAATAAGCGAAGTACCAACTTCTAATCTGGTGTGTGGGTGTATCTAGGCACAAGGAAGAACGCTGTTTAAAATTGGGTCGCCACGTCAAAATCCAAGATGGCCGCCGCCATGTATGTCTGAACCTTGTGAGATGAATATCTTGAAAAATAAGCGAAGTACCAACTTCTAATTTGGTGTGTGGGTGTATCTCGGCATAAGGAAGAACGCTATTGAAAATTGTGTCGCCACGTCAAAATCCAAGATGGCCGCCACCATATATATGTCTGAACCTTGTGAGCGAAATATCTTGAAAAATATGTGAATTATCAACTTCTAATCTGGTGTGTGGGTGTATCTAGGCACAAGCAAGAACGCTGTTTAAAATTGGGTCGCCACGTCAAAATCCAAGATGGCCACCGCCATGTATGTCTGAACCTTGTGAGATGAATATCTTGAAAAATAAGCGAAGTACCATCTTCTAATTTGGTGTGTGGGTGTATCTCGGCATAAGGAAGACGCTATTGAAAATTGGGTCGCCACGTCAAAATCCAAGATGGCCGCCACCATGTATGTCTGAACCTTGTGAGATGAATATCTTGAAAAATAAGCGAAGTACCAACTTCTAATTTGGTGTGTGGGTGTATCTAGGCACAAGCAAGAACGCTGTTTAAAATTTGGTCGCCACGTCAAAATCCAAGATGGCCGCCGCCATGTATGTCTGAACCTTGTGAGATGAATATCTTGAAAAATAAGCGAAGTACCAACTTCTAATTTGGTGTGTGGGTGTACCTCGGCATAAGGAAGAACTCTATTGTAAATTGGGTCGCCACGTCAAAATCCAAGATGGCCGCCAACATATATATGTCTGAACCTTGTGAGCGAAATATCTTGAAAAATAAGCGAAGTACCAACTTCTAATCTGGTGCGTGGGTGTATCTCGGCATAAGGAAGAACGCTATAGAAAATCGGGTCGCCACGTCAAAATCCAAGATGGCCGCCTCCATGTATGTCTGAACCTTGTGAGCGAAATATCATATCATAGCATGTTTTCTGCGTCTTCCACTTTGTCAACTCACATCACTTCCCCGACGGAGGACCGAGGCGTAACGCTTGTTGTATATAAAGTCTGGGCTCATGGAAGAGTGTGATGACGGAGGGCAAAAGGCAACAAACTGATAGTGAGGCATTGAAGCAATAATTGGACACAACAAGCAAGGGGATGAATGAACTGGAAAAAAGGAGAGAGGAAGATCGGGAGAGATATGAGGGGAGGAAATGCATTATTAACTCGATGGTATTCATAGAATACTTAGTACTTACCCTGCGCAGTCAACTTGGTGTGAGCCAACTCTTCCATTTTTGAACGTTTCTTTTTTTTTGATACAATATGGCTGCCAGACCACGTGAGCGATGACATCATAAATGTATATTCTCTAAATAATTGTTGCGTAGATCATGCTCAATAAATTTCAAACTGATCAAACCAAGCATTGTCCCTGTCGAATTATGACGTCATAATTATGGCACCAATTACTTCATCGTTCACAACACCTATTCCCCATATGGAGTTGTTTACAATGAGCCACATTTCAATTTTTTCCATATAGCGGTTTTGGAGATAAAGAGGTACAACGTTTTTCCAAGATGGTGCCTGTAACACATGACCTATGACGTCATGATTTTCATTAAAATATTCTAAAGGAGGAGGCGCTCCTATAGTGAAAATTTCGTGTCAATTGGACCAATAATTGCAGAGAAAAAAAATTCATACTCATCAAATCAGTTGTACTTGTCGAATTATGACGTCATAATTAAAGTACTGATTACATCATCATTAACCTATCTTATTCCCCAAGCGGAGTACTTGGCAATGAGCCATGTTTCAGTTTTTTCCTTGGAGCGGTTTCGGAGATATAGAGGTGCAACCTTTTTTCAACTTTTCCAAGATGGCGCCTGTACCACGTGACATATGACGTCATAATTATTATTTTAAATCTTCCACATTAGGAGCCGCTCATATTCTGAAAATTTCGTGCCAATCGGACTAACAGTTGCAGAGGAATTTTGTTTTTTTTCATACTGATCAGATCAAGTGTTGTACTTGTCGAATTATGACGTCATAATTAAGGCATCAATGACATCATCATCAACATATCTTATTCCCCATGGCGAGTACTTGACAATGAGCCATGTTTCCATTTTTTTCCATTGAGTGGTTTGGGAGATATAGAGGTGTAATGTTTTTCCAAGATGGCGCTGTACCACGTGACCTATGACGTCATAATATTCACTAAAATATTATACAGGAGGAGGCCCTCGTATGGTGAAAATTTCATGTCAATCGGACCAACGGTTGCCGAGAAAATGAATTTTTAAAATGCAGACACGGCACACACTTTACTGAAATGCAGACACGTACGTACGTACGCGAATGCTTAACCGCGCTTTTCGCCTCGCGAGTGCAGGGTAACGAGTGGGTAAGAGGATTGGGTCAGGTGGGTTAATCGGGGTAGGAATGATTTGTGTTTAGGGATGAGGATGATGTGAGTCGGTGGTGGCACCACTTGCTTGAAGATCTGGAGGGAAGAGTGCAATTGAAACACTACAATTGCACAGATGGGAGAGGTGAGGAACAGAAGAGTGGAGGTGTACGTACGGGAAGCCTAGATTTTGGGACCTTGACTAGGAAGGAGTTACTGAAACAACGCGTGCAATCTGGAAGAGCTGGGCAGGCTCAGAATGCTGAAAGAGCTTCTTTTTTTTCTAGACTGGAGGAAAGGCACCAAAACAGGGATGCCAACAATCTGTTGTGATGTAAATGTAACAGGCCTCATGTTTCAATCTATTTTTTTCTTTTTTTTTGTATACATAGTCTATGCTCATCGAAGAGCTAGTACTAGTACATTGAACGGATCAGGATGCAACAGGACAAAAGGAACAGAAGAGAGAGGGGGAAACACCAACAGCAAAGCCAAAGGCCAAGACAGAGTGAGGCAGACAAACAATGGACGTGGAGAGGAATTGGGGGAGGGCAAGAGAGGATGCTTGGGGTGGATAAGATGGATACGGAAGGAAGCTCTACAGCCCGTTTTAAGGCCATTTTCCCTGCTAGAGCGGGGGTTAGCCTTGCGGACCCCATGTCAATCATGGTTCCCTTTTTGAAGCTATGTTTTATGGCCGGATGCCCTTCCTGACGCCAACTCTTAGTCGCCTCCACAGGGATACGGTGTACCTATTCTAAACCGGGGTACACACCGGGATCATTCATCCCAGCAAGCTGGTACTCATTTGCCGACCTCGGAAGGATGACAGGCTGAGTCAACCCCCTGGCATTAATTCAACGATCGACCGGGATTCGAACTCAGGATCCTAAGATCCCAATCTCTTCGCTAACTGCTAAGCCAACACCAGGCACGGAAAAAAACTCTCCGAAGGGAAAACTGCCAAATTTGGTAGGATGAGGGATTTGGGTAAGGGGAGAAGGGGGGTTAACGAGGGTAAAAAAAGATCATGGTTTTGGACTGGGGAGGATCCGAGATGGTGGTGAACAGATGTCTTGAAGACCTGGAGGAAAGAATGAGTTGGAATAGAATGTGGAAGTGGGTTCCACAGGTGGAAAAAAAGCGGAACAAATTAGTGGAGGTGAGCAGTCATCCTGCATTTAGGTAGTTTCACCAGAAGGGGGTTGCTGGTGGACCATGTGTGCCCTACAGAAACCTGGTGGGGAGCAGAGGGTGCAAGACAGTCATAACGTCATTTTTGGAGGAAGGATGGATGGTGTAAATTAGGACACGAAAGGAGTACAACAAACTAGTATGCAAAACCCACTTGCTATTTCCGATGCTTTTTTCCTTTTTTTTCTCACAAATTATCTCGGCTTCTTCTCGACGTTCTCACATTACCGTGCAGCATAAGCACCTTTCTAAAGCCTTTCAACCATATCACCACAATAAATATTTCCTCCTCTGTGGGTCACACGGAACAAAAGGCATGGCTAATCTCCTGCCATGCGTGTAATGCAGGATTTGGTGCAACGTGGGGTACAGCTACGGTGGAGAAAGGAGGCAAAGGCGTTCTGATGGGACAGAACCCTAAAATTAATCGTGCTTCAACTGCTGCACAATTTAAGGGCAACGGTCATGATTGAATGTCTTCATTAAATGTTAGCAGTCCTTTGGCTCTGAATTTGCCCCAACATGCAGGCGCAGAGGGGAGTGAGATGATTTTTTAAACCTTGTACGCCTCCACAGCAGTCAAAAACATTTGAAAATCATTCCAAAAACAGGAAACTTACTGTTTTAAGGATGTCATAAAGGATACAAGCAACAGGCACGAAGGACTAATGTAATGTGTTAAATAAGGTGGCGTAAAAGATGGTGAAGCTGGAAGGTGTGAAAACTTTTTGTTACCGAGGAGACATGCTGAATGGAGAAGGTGGATCAGACTCGGCAACGGTTGCTAGAGTGAGATGTGCATGGAAGAAGTTTCGGGAACCGAGTAGCGTGCTGACGAGGAGGGGAGTGTCGTTGAAGCTGAAGGGAAAGGTGTGTGCTGCATGTGTGAGAAGTGTTATGATTTATGGGAGCAAGACATGGGTAATGAACGTAGAGCAGCAACGAAGGCTGGAAAGGGTGGAAATGCGAATGGTTCGGTGGATGTGTGGAGTATCGTTGAAAGAGAGGAAGACAAATGATGAATTGTGAAAGATGATGGGAATAGAGCCTGTGATGGATGCTGTGAAGAGAAACAGTTTGAGATGGTTTGGTCATGTGTTGAGGAAGGATGAAAGTGACTGGTTGAGAAGAGTGTTGGAAATGAATGTAGAAGGAAGTAGAGGACGGAGAAGACCGAGAAAGACTTGGCTAAAGATGGTCGAAGAAGAAATGCGGGCAAGGGGGTTAACAAGGGGAGATGCAGAAAATAGGGCAAAATGGAGAAGATTGTCATGGGGACCGCAAGGCTAACCCACGCTCTTGCAGGGAAAATGGCCTTAAAATGCCTGTTGTTGTTGTTGTTGTTGTTGTTGTTGTTGTATGCAGGCGCAGAGGGGAGTGAGATGTTTTTTTTAACCTTGTATGCCTGCCCAGCAGTCAAAAACATTTGAAAATCATTCCAAACACAGGAAACTTACTGTTTTAAGGATGTCATAAAGGATACAAGCAACAGGCACTAAGGACTAATGTAATTTGTAAAATAAGGTGGCGTAAAAGATGGTGAATCAGTAACGGTGAAGTTCTGAAAATATATTTTTTAACAAACTTTAAAACCTTTATTTTATTTCCATTTAATCATATATTTCAACACTGCAGAACACAAATCGCCTTGTTTGCACTTCAAAAAATCAACAGTGTTGCAGTATTTGGACAAATTATTACGACGTTTTGCATCATCTCGACCAATAAAATTTGATGCTTGCAGACTCCGCCAATGTGATTGTTTCTCAAGATGAGTAGGGTAAGGTGTTCTATGAACTCTAGTTTTACCTTTGTCTGTTACATTCATATCAAGAGCACTTTGCTCCGCTAACCTCATATATACCTAACCTAACCTCAGATATCCCTTGTTACTGTGTGATATATTGATACCTGCATTCTATGCCTTTGGGGCTCGCACTGGGTTGTACATCTCCGATTTATGGTTCGAACGATTGGTTGGCCAAGAGAGCTGTCCTAATGCTACCTCTGGGAATACATCTTGGGCGAAGATGGTCAGCATGTTCTCTCTTGGGATTTCTATTTTTCCGAAGGAAAGGTATGAAGTGGTCGATGTACACTACATGACCAAAAGTATGCGGACACCCCTTCTAATTCGTGGATTCGGCTGTTTCAGCCACACCCATTGCTGACAGGTATATATAATCAAGTACAGAGCCGTGCAATCTCCATAGACAAATATTGGCAGTAGAATGGGCCGTACTGAAGAGCTCAGTGACTTTCATCCTGGCACCATCATAGGATGCCACCTTTCCAACAAGTAAGTTCGTCCAATTTCTGCGCTGCTAGAGCTGCCCCGGTCAACTGTAAGTGCTGTTATTGTGAAGTGGAAACGTCTAGGAGCAACAACAGCTCAGCCGCGAAGTGGTAGGCCACATGAGCTCAAAGAACGGGAGTGCCGAGTGCTGTAGCATGTAAAAAATTGTCTGTCTTCAGTTGCAACACTCACTACCGAGTTCCAAACTGCCTCTGGAAGTAAGGTCAGCACATCAACTGTTCGTCGGGAGCTTCATGAAATGGGTTTCCATGGCCGAGCAGCCACACACAAACCTAAGTTCACCATGCGCAATGCCAAGCGTCGGCTGGAGTGATGTAAAGCTCGCCGCCATTGGACCCTGGAGCATTGGAAACGCGTTCTCGGGAGTGATGAATCACGCTTCACCATCTGGCAGTCCGATGGACTAATCTGGGTTTGGCGGATGCCAGGAGAACGCTACCTGCCCGAATGCATAGTGCCAACTGCAAAGTTAAGTGGAGGAGGAATAATGGTCTGGGGCTGTTTTTTCATGTTTCGGGCTCGGCCCCTTAGTTCCAGTGAAGGGAAATATTAACGCTACAGCATACATTGACATTCTAGACGATTGTGTGCTTACAAGTTTGTGACAACAGTTTGGGGAAGGCCCTTTCCTGTTTTAGCATGACAATGGCCCCGTGCACTAAGCGAGGTCCATAAAGAAATGGATTGTCGAGATTGGTGTGGAAGAACTTGACTGGCCTGCACAGAGCCCTGACCTCAACCCCAACGAACACCTTTGGGATGAATTAGAACGCCGTTTGAGAGCCAGGCCTAATCGCCCAACATCAGTGCCCGACCTCACTAAAGCTATTGTGGCTGAATCGAAGCAAATCTCCGCAGCAATGTTCCAACATCTTGTGGAAAGCCTTACCTGAAGAGTCGAGGCTGTTATAGCAGCAAATGGGGGACCAACTCCATATGGGAGACCAGCCCATGCTTTTGGAATGAGATGTTTGATGTTCTGGTGTCCACATACTTTTGGTTATGTAGTGTACCTTCGAGTGCCTGTGCTTGCAGGTAGATTGTGTCTGAAGTTCCACAAGGCCCTCCCAAAGCATTCGAAATGAGAGTAGTTGACTTGTGGAAATTGAGAATTACCTTTTTTCAAACACGATAGGCAAGCAAAAGGATGTGCAAAGCCCTATAATGTGTTATATGTTGAGCTAGCATGTACTCTAGTATATTGTTCAGCTTTTCATCTATACTTCCTACTAGGCAATCTATTGGACTACGACTTGAATTGAGCACTAACGGATGGGAAAAAATGATCCGCCTCAGGTGATATGTTGAGAGCAATCTATTGCAACCAGCATTCTCACACCGCACAACCCTACAAGATGGATGGAGTAAAAAATACAAGAGCTAACTTAACATTTTGTCTTCCTCTATTCTCCAATTTGCGCGAATCGCTTTGGAACGACGTTCGAGGCATAGGAAGGCCGGTGGTGCAATTATGCGTTTTAAATGGAATTTCTATGTTTAAAAGTGCCGGACAAATTGCCTTCATTATTAAAGCCAGGTAATTTGACATCATTGAACAAATGAGCACTTTATTTGATGATGAAGAATTGCAAACGAAACCCTATTACTATTCCAAAATGTGCTTTGCGACTGCAAGTGCGGTGAATGAAACTTCCTTCGCACTCACCATGAAATATGAGGAACTCTGGCGAGAGAGTCAGATTAAATGCCGTGGATTGCTGTTTGGAAACTAGTTTAAAGGTCATTCAGGCCTTACGAGCTTGCTCAGCTGGATATCTTGAAAAATAAGAACTTTTCCCTCTTCTTATACTGTACTTCCTCTTGTTCCGCTTCCTGTTCTCCAAAACTAAACCTGTTCTGCCTTTGACCCATTTCCTCTTGTTAGTCAGGTTCACCATGTTTTTTCGTTCAAATTTTTTGGTAGATTAGCAAAACTATACATTTTTGGAATACTCAGAGCATGAGGAATCCAAAAATTAATGTTGGCATTTGCGTAGACACCTTTGCGAAAATGACACTTAGGACAGTGATGAAGATCTGTAAAAGCGTATTCCTGAACGGTATAGACCGAGTAGATCCTGTGTATAGGACTTATAGTTCAATCTGATACTACCTATAACTTCCTATAACAACCTATAACTTCAAAGGACTTGCAATATCATGTATTATGTAATACCGTTATATCACAAATATAAAGACAATGGTTTTCAATTACCCTTGTTCGTTGCTTTTCTATAATCCTGAGCACTATTTTGAGGCCTTTATTGGATTCCTTGACCCAGAAAACATAGGATTAGCATATTTAATTAAGTCTCTAGGTTGACTAGAAGCCGAGATCGCGCAAAATATGTATTTTATGGCGGCCATTTTGAAAATCCAAAATGGCGGCCATGCAGGTGTCTGTGCAAATGCCAACATTGATTTTCGGATTCTCCATGCTCTGAAGATTCCAAAAATGTACAGTTTTGCTAATCTCCCAAAAGTTTGAACGAAATTATATTTGTTAACACAGTGAACCTGACTATTTTATGGGATGTTGTGTAAACAGGACACTTATGTTTGAGCCATGTAGCCCGGGTTTGATTCCCAACCTGAATGTATTTGGCAACAAGTGAATCCTCTTGGATTGCGCTGAGGTTCGGGCATGGAATTTCTAGGAGGAAGTATAATTTGTATGCAATGAAAGTACATGTAATATGGGATCGAGTAAGATCGAGTAAGCTTCACCAGTGCGCGTGCGCGAATTTACGTCACGTCGGCAGCGAGAAGGCGTTCCCCAACACGAACCAATCAGGAACTGCCACGCCCACTTATATGATCTCAGAATTCCTGTGACAGGAATTAGCGTTACACTGGCTGGAAGTCAATCGCTAAAGGCGCTTCCTCAGCGCCAATAAATTGGCCTTTGACAATAATTTTGACCCATTCAATGACCTCTCGGATCACCTGCCGATTGATTGACAAGGTTTCGCACGCTTTAATTTCAGAAGCTGTGTGAGCAGCGGGTCCACTACCTTAAGTTGTGTCCATAATCCATTCAATCAGAGAGAGAGAGAGAGAGAGCGAGGTAGGTAGGTAGGTTTCTTTCCTTTCCCCTATATCATCCCTCGCTAGCTGTCCTTGATTGCCTCCCTCGCTATACCTGTGTTGCTCCATTTCCAGGACGGACTATTTGTTCCATCGTGCATGTGCACGCAATGGGGAGTAAACACGTTGAAGTCGGAGCACATCGCACGGCAGGAGCACATTAACACCTGCTGCCTATCGGAAGTGACCGGGCTCCTTTCCCCCAGGCAACAGGACGGAATTGCGCAGTCGGGTAGCGGTGGCGCCTCGGCTTTCGGGATGAAATAGAAATTGAAGCCTCGGTCCAAACAGAATGCCACCGTTTAATTAGAAAATAAGCAGAAACTTGGACAAACATGTTTCCCAGCTGCTGTGTGAGTCTTGTGATCTACCGGCAACACCATAATCATGCCATATAATATATATGGCCGGATATATCTCCGTCTGCCCATGAACATCGATGCCTAATGGTGGTACGACTTCACTCATGTACAGAGCATTAACATCAAGGGTTTATCTCCCATAACCAGGCCGGCCGTGCCGCTCTCTTTCCTCTTTGTCACAGCATGATGTTATTAATAATCCTGTCGCGTCCTGTCACAGCTCTCCTGCTTTTAGCCCTGAAAACGGGGTTTGTGTTGTCTCTGCTGCTACCCCGAGGGAAATGGTTCTTTCACAACCCGAGATGACCAAAAAAATTTGCTCCGCTAGGCTCGACTTTCTCTGTTATTACAATATATTCAGAAGTCATTTGCCACTGGAGTTAAAATGAGTGGTCCTGGACTCCTGGTCTGAGTGTTGGACCTGCGATGAAATGACTGAATGTACAAATTGAATGCACCGAGTTGATTTGTCCATTGTGTCTGATTATGTCATTATTCTTCACGTGCGAGCTATGCTCTGGAGCCTGCACGAACTAAAGGCGTGGTGGGGTGTGAAAACACCCCGGTTGGTCTCCAGAGAGATTTTGAGAGATGTTATTGAGACGGTTGTTTGGAGTACATGTTGCTGATATTGGGTTATCGAGGGAAGGCGTTATGGACCTGGTGGCCATCTAATGACTCGCATTGAAGTCAAATATTGAAACTAGGGTTATAACTCGAAATGAAAGCATTCCCTTTTTCATGCGACCAAAATAACGAGCTCACAGTGCATCGTGCTGTACAGCTGAACCGACAGATAGTTCTACCGTACGTCGTGATTCACCGTGACCCAAATTTTTAATGCTGTCATAAGACCAAAATAAATACATGTAAATATGACCCCCGGTTACCGAGAAACATATGTACAAAGAACCCAGTCGTGTATCGTGGCATTATCGGTACCCAGAACCGATTCATGATGATGCTTTAAAAAAAAGATTTTTGTGTAACAAAACTTTGAGCACTTACTTTACCAACGTGTACTCCTACCTTCTGGGTGGGAGTACCCTTCTCGACCCACCTGCGGTGCGCAGTGTGCTGCAGGACATTCTTGGGAATGCACTTTATAATTTTTGAAATACATTTTATTGATCACAACACATCATACGATAAAGGATACTGATCTGTAATACTGGCTACCACCAGGGTTGGCTTTATTTCCGATATATATATATATATATACTGAAACGCAAAAGAAACTTACCACTTGTTTGAAATGTAATAAAATTGTAACAGTTCAAAATAAAACAAACCAACAATTGCTAATTGAAACATTGACATTTTATTGATGACATGTCAAGTTTTTGACCAAGATACACCCTCTCATCAGTTTGTTCTACAGTACAGAACAGCACAGGGTGCAATGTCAGTCCCTTTTCAATAGCGTGTGTGGCCACCATTGTTTTGGATACAGGCAGTGCATCGTCGGCGTATACTGCCTACCAGCCTTTGGATGGATTGCTGCTGGATTCTGTCCCACTCAGTCCTCAATGTCTGAAGCAGCTCTGCCCGTGTCCTGGCCCTGCCAACTACGCGTCTCCCAAGTTCATCCCACAGGTGCTCTATGGGATTCAGGTCAGGGGAGAGCGCAGGCCACTGCATGGTGTTGATGTGCTCGCCTTGGAGAAATGCAGTGGTAAAGCGAGCAGCATGGGGACGAGCGTTGTCATGCTGAAGGGTGCTCAGTTCTGGGTGGTCTAGCAGGAATGGCAGCAGATGAGGTCGCAGGATGTTATCCACATACCGCTGGGCATTAAGATTCCCATCCACAACCACCAGTGGCGTCCTGTACCGGCCTGATATGGTGGCCCACACCATCAAACTTGGGCCACCCCACCTGTTGGCTTGACGCACGCAACAATCGGCATATCGCTCGCCAGTTCTTCTCCAGACACGCTCACGCCCATCAGGACTGTCCACACAGAACCTTGACTCATCGCTGAAAGCGACCTCGTTCCACTGCGCCAAGGTCCACCGCTGATGCTGTGGGCACCATCTCTGTCGGTTGAGGCGATGGGCAGCCATCATCACGGGGCCTCTGTATGGTCTTCTGGCAGTCAGACCATAGTCATGCAGTCGTCTTCGTGCAGTATCATTGGAGATCGGTGGGTTTGCACGCCCCGGAGTTTCTGCCACAGTGCAGGATGCTGGACGGAATCGATCCCGCAGGTGACTTCGGACCATCTGCCTGTCCTGCCTTGCAGTGGTGACTCTTGGCCTCCCTGATCGAGGTCTGTCATCTGCAGAGTTGTGGAGGGTGTCTCTGTCCACCAGGGCCGATATCGTCTGGTGTGAACAGCCAAGGCGACGTGCCACCTCACGGTAGCTCAGTCCGCCTTGCAGCATGCCCAGGGCACGCTGCCGTTGATCCCTTGACAATCGTGGCATGTTGATTGAAATGCCCATTTTGCACTGGCCTTTTTAAAGCCAATATCAAGACATCACGTGCAGCTCATTAAAATCATCCCGTACCCCTTGGCTAATCACTGACAGTCAAAACGGCTGTTCAACAGCTGTGCTATGAAGTGACCATTGAAGGTTCAAGTGACCATCCATGACCGTTTTGTCTGACAGTGAGGACACTATTGTCCACAAATAAGTTCACACATTTACTACACGCAGTGTTATTGTTGATATTTAAAGGTTTCAAAGGTGGTAAGTTTCTTTTGCGTTTCAGTATATCTATTATATATATATATATATATATATATATATATATATATATATATTGTTACAGACACGACTTTGATGTTAAAGTGGGCCGAGCGGAATGGCCGTCGTGTCCGCACAAATTACCCGACTATACTCGACGTTGACGA
This sequence comes from Myxine glutinosa, assembly GCF_964187855.1. NCBI lineage: Eukaryota > Metazoa > Chordata > Myxini > Myxiniformes > Myxinidae > Myxine > Myxine glutinosa. Next base: position 39,024,490 of record NC_136267.1, read on the forward strand.
AGCCGCGCCACGCTGGCTCAATAAGAAAAAGAAGACACCCGGCTGGATTACAATAACACAATACGACACCAATGTTTCGATTCTCAAGTATATTCGTACGGAAAAGGTTAGATTACAGGGGCTAGAGGTATATTACAGGAAGACAGGCACTTAGACACACTCTTATATTAACCCCGGACAGACGACAGACACACGGGACAACGGCTGACTCACACGGGGGTTTGATGGCTAGGAAAGGCAGGCAGTCGATGGCTCAAGGTGCACTCTTGGCTCAAGGCAGAATCGACTCGGTCCGGTCCAGAGATGCGGGGAGGTATCGTCGCGCTGGGGGTGGCGGTGGCTTCTCTCTCCAGTCTCCAAGCTGAGGCGCATCTGACGTCACATCCGGCGCGGGGCCGCGTATATCCGGCGGGGAGTGACACGCCCTCGGCTCGTTAGCTCCGCCTCGTGGAATCGGCACGTTGCTTCTCATTGGGTGCGTGCGGGGGGGGGTTACTGGCTCCGCCCCTGACGAGGAGCTGACAGCCAGCCCCTTCGGGGTAACCCCGTGGAGCGCATGGTCTGGAGCTAATCGAGCCGGTGTGAGGACGCATCCTCCCCCGCTCCGCCGCCATCTCCTCTGTTGTTGTTGTAATTGTTGTTGTAGTTGTTGTTATTGTTGTTGTTTGGGGAAGAAGATGGGAGGAGGTATGGGAAAGGTCCTAAACTCACTACTGATGCCATATAATCACATTCTGGTGCAACGAAGAGTCATAATTAATGGAGACGAGGCCTTAACTGACATAGAATAAGAATAACTAGGAAGATGTCCGAAAGTTGTCTACCTGTGGTGCGGTGGACCTGGGCACGACATTTAATGGGGGAATAAGGGGAAGGTCGGCTCTACTGATTGTTATTTACATGCAATGGGACTAGGGAATGGGGGATCGGGGAAAGTTGGGGAGTATTGGAGAAAATAGGGGAATATTTACAAGCGGATATGGAGGCCAAATTCCATATTCGCAACATTGCACCCTTCTCTACCCTCGGGGCGTCCCGACCCGATAAATTTTTACCTACTTTAGTGTGGCACGCAATGTAGTTCCCTCTACTATTAACTCTACCCTGAGTGCGACAGTTTTACAGATATTCACAAATGAGTAAATATGTCCCCCTGCGACGTTGCACCCTTCTCCTCACAGAAACACACCCACAGGATAACCGAATCCGGAAAGAATTCTCAAACTACACATACAGCCGGTAGGGAGCATTATTTACAAGATTACGCTGATATCTACACTACGATCCAGGACCTGTCTTTGGAGGAACACATGCAGATGTTATGCATAGAGAGAGCGCGCTTGCCAGCATCGATACACCAACCCACGAGTGCTCTGTGGCCGACGGCCTTTAATAACGTGCAGAGCACCCTTTCCCAGCATCAAAAGCACCACCCCACCACCAATCGGTGCAGTCACCATTGTTCATTGGAATAAAAATAAATTCGACAACCCCTAACCCTGCAGGTGTCTCTTGCTCTTCTTGTGGTGCACTTGGTGTTAACTAAAAGTGGTTCACCTGTATGGCATAGGTGCCACGTTGACCCATAGGTCCATCCCCGGGTGGTGCTTGGCCGCAAACGAACTGCGGTCCATTGTGGGTGGCCACAAACATTGCGGTCCATATGGTGTATCGATCCCGGCAGCAAACAGCGAAAGTGCAGGCCCACAACTGCGCAGCCAGCACCTCTCTCTCCTCTCTCTCTACCCCAAAGCCAGATCCTCGGAGGTGGGAGACAAAAGAAGCAGACAAGTGAGTAAGGTGGTAAGGGCGCAAAAGTGCACGCAATGTAAGGCGATGCACACTGGGGGCACATGGGAACCAGGTGAGACAGGTACGTTCCTATCGTACGCCCCCCCCCCCCCACCAGGTAACCTACATGGCCCCTCCCTTACCCCTTACTGCATCCACAAAACACAACACTACCCATAAACATCTACTTTACAAATCGACAAACATCCCTACTGTCTTCCCCGTTCCTCCCATAAACCAAATTCGTCTTCTCTCCCTCCTAACCAATCAAATTTGCCATTTTCAACTCTCATCAAAACTTGCCATCACCAATTCATCATCAGTCCCTCCTAGGGAGGGAGAGATGGAATCACCCCAATGTCTCATCCACGTCGTGATGCGTCTCACAAATCCAACAGCAATTCTCATTTCTGCAACACAAACAAAGAAAACACAGGTGTGGAGTCATCATCATCACCACAGGTAAGTGGCTGCGTATGGTGCGACAGGTTCATCAATCCTAACTATTTCCTAAGTGACTTTAACAACTTTACACTACCCGGGGTCTTTCTCCGGCCAAACCATTGGCCCTCTTACACTATGGGTTCTAAAAACCAATTCCCATTGGCCAAACTGTGGTGCTCTTCAATTTGGGGTCTCACTCCCCCGATTCATCTCTCGGTGCCCTCGTACAATTTCTGGGCTGCGACGTGTACCTCTCCCAGTGGGTCTACCCACCTGCACACCTCCACCACTGCAGTTGCCTCCGAGCTTACCTGCTCCTTACCCTAACCTAACTACCAGGGGAAGGCCCTCTGGCACTCTCCCCACTCGGTGCCCTCTCTGGCACTGGGCTACCCGGGTCCATCCTCCGGATCCTCGGGCCCCATCCACAACTCTACCGGCTCCCAGAGCCCACCTGCGGCCTCACCTGGCCGACATCCTCACAGTGGTGGAGTGCCCAACCAACTACACACACTAACAGGCTACACGCCCAGCCATTTCCACAACACTAATGCACCCATTCACAACACCATTCTGCAACTGCACCACAGATGCCAATATCCAACCACAATTTACCTGTACCCTCTACCTAACACTTACACTACCCGCCCCGGGTACTCGTGAAAGGGGTCCACCCTTCCCCCATCCACACCTTCGCACCATGCACACCACTCCGTACCACTTACTCCAACTTTTCTCCACACACCTGTACTTGCACACCTGTGCTCTCACACCTGGTGCCACCGGCACCCTTCTCTCCCCAAGCGCATTCGCGCTGATCCACACACTCACTACTCATACACTGCTCCACACACCTGTCCAGTTGCACACCTGTGCAATCACACCTGTTCCATCCTCACACACACGGCATCATCTCAGCTAACTACTCCCTTCTGAAACTTGCGCTTCCCAGTCGTCCCTTTAAACTATTGCGCTCCCACGTCATTATCATCCACACTAATCTACCTGCGTCCCCACTACAGGTATCAGTCACTAACTAAACTTAACGTTACCTAATGTCAATCCTCGCTAGATCCCTACACACCATATCCTAACCCACCCGGGCTAGTTTTCACTGCCATACACCCCATAATCTATAGCGCATTTGCCCCCATGGGAAGGATGGTGGATTTGCCATCCCACCACATCGGGGGTCTCTCACTATCAATTTTGCACGTCAAATTTCAACAAATCAAAAATTTGCCAATCCTACTCATCATCTGCCAATCACTACTGCCAATCACCAAATTTTGTTTTTCTCTAATTTTGGGTCCAAAACACTAACCTCATCACCCAGTCGACTCACTAATACCTCTCGGTGCGCCAATTCCTGTCCAAAGCCCGGCTTCGTAAAGCCAAACAATGGATGCTGGTTGTTTTGTGCCAGCGGCTGGATGCGTCCGGCACTCGGTGCAGGGACGGGGGCTTACCCGGGCCGAGATCCCACGCATCACCTCGGCGTGGAGCCATCCAATGTCCCGATCTCGACCTGCCGGCACGTCTCAACAAAACGTGGTCGCCATAACGACCCTTCCTATCCTGCCGCCCGCTCCGCCTGGTGGAGCACGGACGTGGCCGTTCAAAGCGAGGCCCAGCGTGGATCGCGCACGGCGGTTCTTTCGAACCCGCCGTGGCTCGGATCCCCGCTGGTTCTCGCGGCACGCGAAGCCCGGCACGCACCGAGGGCCCGCTTCGGCTAAAAGTCGACCTGACCTTTAACCCGTGTAACATCGATGCTTCACCTGCATGCTTACACCCCGCAGCCCGTTCCTTGCTCATACATGCAGCTGTTCCCATTCTCCTTGTACCGTTCCTTACACACCCAGGTACACCCATTCCACTCACAGCCTTGGTCACACACCTGACCACTGAACATTTTGGCACACATTCGTTCGTAGCACACCTCACCAAAACACCTCTTCGCGCCCCCTCCTTGGTCACCTCCTCTGTGACAATCACAGGTGTGCCCTCATTCGCACACCCAACCATGTGCCTCACCACCAACTCCAGCGTGCATTCCCACTCACGCTCTCCCATTCCAGGTGCGCATCCTTCCATCCCAGGTGTACATCCTCGCTCACCTGTCACAACTAACTCACGCTCCTTGTCACTCTCACTACTCTCACCTCCATTCTTGACAGCGCACTCACCCTTACTCTTGACAGCGCACTCTTTCCTCGTGCACCTGTCCGTCACACACCTTTCTCGCGCACACTCTCCCGTTACACCCTCTGTAACACTCACCCCAGGTGGACACTCTTCCTTACTTCTGACAGCGCACTCTTTCCTCATGCACCTGTCCGTCACACACCTTTCTCGCACACACTCCTGCGCACACTCTCCCGTCACACCCTCTGTAACACTCACCACACCACGCTTCCATGTGCTCCCTCGCACACGCGCTACGACCGACTCACTCTCGCCAGCACACTCACTCCTTGGCACGCACTTTTTCCTCACACACCCCAGAGTCGGACTTTCTCGCACACCTCCTTTTTCGCACACCAGACCTGTCGCACACTTCACCAACGGCCTCTCACGAACACCCGGGTCTATCTCGACCCCCAAGCTTCTTAAATCCCCTGGCGCATCATACGCACGACCATATTGGTCACCACTTACACCGGGTCCTCTTCCTCTTCGCTTCTCCTCCATCACCTGCGAATCCCTCATCCGGTTAATGAGCACATCATCACGATCCAAACACAGACTTTGGACCAATTCTTTTATCTCCTCTTTTATCTCTTTCTTATCCCCTCTCCGTCGCTTCTTAATTTCGCTCATCCCTTCTTCCACTTCTTCTAATTTGTGCTTCACCTCTTTTATTCCCCGGTACGTCTCCTCAAGCTCATCCTCTAAGGCTACCTTGACCGTTTCCAGGTGCGTCCTCACCTGCCGGTCCTTCGTCTCCATTACCTCTATCACCTCGTCCAACCTCGTTGTCAGTCCCTCACGTACCATCTGACATTCCCTCTTTGTCGCTATCAAGTCGTTTTTTATGTCGTTTTGTGTCGCTTTTAAACCTCCTAATACCGCAGTGTTCCTTTGAACCTGCTCCACTAACTCCGTTTGTCCCACCGTCAGCTGCTCCACCTCCTGCGTCAGGACCTCTATGCCCCCTTGTAACTTTACAGTCCCCTTTCTCACCTCCTTCTCCATGTGCTCCTTACAGTGCCTCACCTCCTCGCGCACTCCTCCGACCTCCTCACTCACTCCTCTTCTGATCTCCTCTCCCATCACTTGCATCTCCTGCCCAGATGCCACCCTCATCTGCTGCATTTCCTCCCTGTGAGCATCCAGTTTGGTTTCTACCCCCATTCTGACCCCCTCTATCTGCTGCTCCATTTGTTTAACTTCCCTTTCCGCTTGGTCCCTCATGTCCCTCAATTTGCCTTCCATACTGTTTTCTAACCCCTCTAACCCATTTTTCACTCCCTCTATCTGATTCTCCTGGGCAGCCATTCTATTTTCTACCCCCATTAACCCATTTTTCACTTCTTTTATCCCGTTGTCTAACCCCTCAAAATTATTGTCTAACTTCCCAATTTTCTTGTCTAACTCCTCAAAGTTATTGTCTAACTTCTCAATTTTCTTGTCTAACTCCTCAAAGTTATTGTCTAACTTCTCACCGGTACCCCTCGCTTCGTCCCTCATTACCCCCATTTGGTTTCCCAAGTCATTCCTCAGGTCTTCACTTGTCTGGACCATGAGCGCCTTTATTTGTTCCATAAATAGGCCCCAATCCATCGGCGGCGCTGCTACGGTCGCGGGCGCGGTGACCAGCGAGGCGCCATTTTGTGCGTTTGCTACCCTCGCTGCTTCGCTCTCCTCATGTCCCTCATGTCCCTCAATTTGGTCCTGGACCGACCCTGCTTCACTCTCCCCTACCGGACCCCAGCCGTCTTGATCCGCCATAGCGCGACTTGCAAAATTCGAGTTTCGTAAAACAAAACAAATTTCGGCCGCTCCAAATTTTGACCAAATTTTTTTTTTTCCTCTATTCGTTTTTTTTTTTTTTCTTCAAAATTTGGTCGGGCCTCGAATCCCACTCCTGACACCAATTGTTACAGACACGACTTTGATGTTAAAGTGGGCCGAGCGGAATGGCCGTCGTGTCCGCACAAATTACCCGACTATACTCGACGTTGACGAAGCCGCGCCACGCTGGCTCAATAAGAAAAAGAAGACACCCGGCTGGATTACAATAACACAATACGACACCAATGTTTCGATTCTCAAGTATATTCGTACGGAAAAGGTTAGATTACAGGGGCTAGAGGTATATTACAGGAAGACAGGCACTTAGACACACTCTTATATTAACCCCGGACAGACGACAGACACACGGGACAACGGCTGACTCACACGGGGGTTTGATGGCTAGGAAAGGCAGGCAGTCGATGGCTCAAGGTGCACTCTTGGCTCAAGGCAGAATCGACTCGGTCCGGTCCAGAGATGCGGGGAGGTATCGTCGCGCTGGGGGTGGCGGTGGCTTCTCTCTCCAGTCTCCAAGCTGAGGCGCATCTGACGTCACATCCGGCGCGGGGCCGCGTATATCCGGCGGGGAGTGACACGCCCTCGGCTCGTTAGCTCCGCCTCGTGGAATCGGCACGTTGCTTCTCATTGGGTGCGTGCGGGGGGGGGTTACTGGCTCCGCCCCTGACGAGGAGCTGACAGCCAGCCCCTTCGGGGTAACCCCGTGGAGCGCATGGTCTGGAGCTAATCGAGCCGGTGTGAGGACGCATCCTCCCCCGCTCCGCCGCCATCTCCTCTGTTGTTGTTGTAATTGTTGTTGTAGTTGTTGTTATTGTTGTTGTTTGGGGAAGAAGATGGGAGGAGGTATGGGAAAGGTCCTAAACTCACTACTGATGCCATATAATCACATTCTGGTGCAACGAAGAGTCATAATTAATGGAGACGAGGCCTTAACTGACATAGAATAAGAATAACTAGGAAGATGTCCGAAAGTTGTCTACCTGTGGTGCGGTGGACCTGGGCACGACATTTAATGGGGGAATAAGGGGAAGGTCGGCTCTACTGATTGTTATTTACATGCAATGGGACTAGGGAATGGGGGATCGGGGAAAGTTGGGGAGTATTGGAGAAAATAGGGGAATATTTACAAGCGGATATGGAGGCCAAATTCCATATTCGCAACAGTGACGTTCAGTTCGCAACAGTCAAAACGGCTGTTCAACAGCTGTGCTATGAAGTGACCATTGAAGGTTCAAGTGACCATCCATGACCGTTTTGTCTGACAGTGAGGACACTATTGTCCACAAATAAGTTCACACATTTACTACACGCAGTGTTATTGTTGATATTTAAAGGTTTCAAAGGTGGTAAGTTTCTTTTGCGTTTCAGTATATCTATTATATATATATATATATATATATATATATATATATATATATATATATATATATATATATATATATACATACATATATATACTACTACTAGCAGTAGTACCCGGCGTTGCCGGGTGGGGGTGGGGGGGAACTGGGGTGGGGAGGGGAGAGGAGGGGAACGGGGGAGAGGGGAGGGGGGGGGAGGGGAGAGAAGGAAGGGGAGCAGTTAGAAGTGGAAGCTCTTTTATGGAGAATTTATATCTTAAAGGGGAGGAGAAGTGGGGAAGGGGAGGGGGAGGGGAGGGTGGGGGAAAGGGAGGGGGGAAGGAGTGGGTAAGGTTGGGGAGAGGGGAAGGGGAGCAGTCAGAAGTGGAAGCTCTTTTACAGAGAATTTATATCTTAAAGGGTTGGGGAGGGGGTAAGGGGAGGGGTGGGGGGAGGGAGGGGGAGAGGGAGGAGGGGGGGGAATGGGAATGGGAGTGGCTCACGTTTCTGAGTGAATGTGGCTCACGTTTCTGAGTTAAGTGTGATGCCGATCAGGAAGAAGAAGAAGCCATACTACCAAATTCGTACACTTCCGGAATTGTTTTATTTTTTTTGTCTTCAAATGTCTGGTAATTGTTTTGTATTTATTTATGCGAATGTGTACTTGTATATAACTGTCATTCATTTAAAAAGGCTTCGGCACTATCGAACGGTTTTTTTTTGTTGTTTTTTTTGCTTTTTTTGTACTCCAAAAAAACGAACTTTTTTTTCTTTTTCTTTTTTTTGCCTAAAACACTCCCGGGCACTCACTGATGAATCTCTGAAAGTTTGATGAAGATCCGTTCAGCCATCTCTGAATAAAACGCAGACACACACATAGACAACTCACGTTTATATATATATATAAATCGGGATTGAAATTTAATTCAAAAATTGATCCAGACGTCTATTCTCTTTCAAACATTCAAACCGACAGAAGTAGTTATTTATCACAGCATCTGTAGAATTTTCACCCTTTTACTCAACTCTATTTCGCTGTTATCTGGTGGTGCAAAAAGTCAACTGAGCTTTATGGATATTTAGATAGATATATAAATATATATTGTTATGGTCGAGCAATAAAATAAACCCCCTCTAGTTACTTACACGACAACATGTAGCCTGCATTAGTCAGTTATTTCTTATTCAATGTAAAGATTATCTCCCTTTCCATTGTGTAGTAATTAAAGCATATATGCGTTGGGTTAGGCAGGATCCCAACCCCTCGTGTTGTTGAAGAAGATGTTGGTTCGTGGGTGGGCAAGAACGGTCCACGTGGAACCTTCCAGAGGGAGGCGTGGTTGAATGACAGCATGTGACCGACAGCTGCCAGTGGTAGGCCGTGGAACCTTCCAGATGGGCATTTCCCCTCGATTAAAAGGCTGTGCTGGTCGTCCTTCGTACTGGTCATTCTTCGTGCTGGTCGTTCTTCGAGCTGGTTGTCCTCTGTGCTGGTCGTCCTCCGTGCTGGTCGTCCTCCGTGCTGGTCGTTCTTCGTGCTGACCCACCCCCGTGCTGTCTACCGGATCGACCCATACGCTACGCGTAGGAACTGCCCTCACCCGAATCAGCATCTGCACGTCCTCCCGGTACGAGTCTAACAGGTGTGACTTATCCCCTGTGTGCGAGTGTGTCAGGCGCCTGTGTTGGGAATAGTTAGGTAAGGATTTATGATAAGCCTGCTTCTCGTCCTTTTTCTGTGCTTTTTGTGAATAAAGACGTGTACGTTTTATTTCCTCTTGACCTGCTTGTGTGCGTCTTTTTCCCCATTGACCCGGCATCGTTCGAACCGAATTAGGGTGCTCGATTAGGTCTGTAGATAACGTAATGTAAAAACGCGACCCATACGCGCGATTCGCTCGGCGCGACTGATTGAACGAGGTGTGGGATCGCGAAGGGTTCAATCCCCGGTCTTCCCGGTCACGAGGTCTCAAAGGTATTCGGACCATAGTCGATAACCCTTCGACCCGTGGTTGGGGGATTGGCGATTGGAGTTGCTCTGCAACCCACCGGGCGCGAGCTTCGTCGCAGTCGACGGCCCGTGGACCCGGTGTCTTTGGGGAAACGGGGTCTTAACCCCTCCTTAGTACGTCGACAGACACGGAATCCGCAACAATATATGTATGTTCTTCAGATGATCTTCAGACGCAACAATGTTCAGATGATCTTAGACAATACTTTTGACGTCAACAAGGGATATTTCCGATGCATCTTCCAGCACAGCACTCAGTTCTGGAAAGGCAGCCGTTTTTCCTTTCGCCAGGTTTTCTTTCCAAAGAGGAAGCTTTTTCTTGAATGAGGCAATTTTTTCACCTATGTCCATCATGGTATGATTATGGCCCTGCATGTCTGAATTCAGTTCATTCAGGTGCATGAAGATGTCACCCAAATAGGCAAGCTTTGCCAGCCAAACAGCATCTTTAAAGCAGTCTGCCAGTGCATGTCTCTTCTCACGTAAAAAAATTCAATTTCCGTTTTTAGTTCAATAACTCTTCCGAGAATCTTCCATCGAGAGAGCCAACGAACATCAGAGTGGAACAGCAAGACCTGGTGATGTGATCCCATCTCTTCACACATTTAATGGAAAATACATGAGTTTAAAGCTCTGGCCTTGACAAAATTCACAATTTGGATAGCATTATTGAGAACTACCTGGAGGTCCGGTTGCAAACGTTGAGTGGCAAGGTTTTCCCGATGTAAGAAACAGTGAATTATTATGATATCAGGGTTTTCTGCTTTAACACGAGTAACAAAACCCAAATGACTTCCCATCATAGATGGAGCTCCGTCAGTGCACACAGCCAAACAATTCAACCAGTCTAGATCATGTTTCTTGAAAAAATTGTTCATCATATTTAAAATATGATGTCCTTGACCGGGCATTGCAGAAAATAAATTCTTCCAGAATGTCGTCTTCTCCTCTGTACCTTACAAAAATCATAAGTTGAGCATCACCTGCAATGTCGACTGATTCATCCGTCTGCAACGAAAATTTTCCTGCTTTTTTCAGTGCCACAGTCAGTTAAGCCAAAATATTATCTGAAATAAGATCAATTCGACATTTGATGCTATTCTCAGAAAGTGGTACCGATTCAATCTCCTTTGCAACATCTGCTCTGCAAATAGTTTTCACCACTGCCACTGCTGCTGGCTTCACCAGCTCCTCTCCAATGTTATGGGGCTTTTTGCATCTTGCAATATACCACGCCATTTCAAAGGATGCCAAGGAATCTTTCTCCAGAGAAAAGGCTGAACTCGAGGGAGCATCAATCCGACTTCGTTTTACCTGTTCTTCTTTGCCCTCCCAGTAACTCAATGGCTTTCCGACAAAGTTTGGATGAACTGAATGCAAATGACACTTCAATTTGTTTTCCTTCATCGATTCATTGGCGAGGAATCCGCTTCCGGATTCCGCCTCCGCTTCCGGTCTTGCCGGCGAGGTTTCGTTTATTCGCAGCTGTCCACGCTCTCCATCAAAATCGAAGTTAAGTAATTGTTCCCATTTGTATTTTCGTTAAAACTGTATTTATTTTATGGTGTGTGTACCTATAGTGTGTCCCTAGGAAGATTCTCGGTGTAAATCTTTCATACCTGTTTAGAAAATCGTGTTAATTTGTGTCGTGTCTTTTGAGGCCTTGTAGGCTACCGTGTCCTACCTTGAGGCTTTGTTTTTCTCTCAGCGGTCCATCGTTTGTGCTCCAATAACTTTCGTTCTCTGTTTTTCCCAGTCTTTTCACCCCATAGCCTACTTCCTTGTTTAAAATCTCAACTCAAAAAAAAACAAAAAGAAAAAAAACATTTCCTTCTCTGTTCTTATTCATTGTTCTGATTCGTTTATTCGTTGTTCTTATTCGTTCGTTCGTTCTTCGACCACGTGTTTCTCCCCCATTTCCCCAGATAGTTTTCACTGCTCAATTTAAAAATGTAGAAACTTTCCCCTGAAGTACTGTAGTCTGTCGTATATTATAACACCTTTTTCTTCTTCTTCTTTAAAAGGTTGCTTTCGACTTGCTCACCAAATCTATTCATCCCAAAAAAAAATTCCATCTCTTACAGTGCCTCTTTTCTACATTCCGGAAACTCTCCTGCACTCCACCCCCCATCCAGCGTCCTTAAACGTATTTTTAACTCGAAGGTCACAAGAAACTCATTTTGCAATAATTGTTCGTTTCCCATTAATCGTACACTTTCCAAAATCCAATCTCACCCCTCCCCTCCAAATCTTCCCCATCACCCCTCCCCTCCAAAACTTCCCCATCACCCCTTACCTCCAAAACTTCCCCATCACCCCTCCCCTCCAAATCTTCCCCATCACCCATCCCTTTCAAATCTTCCCCCTTGCCCCTCCCCTCCAAATCCTCCCCATCACCCATCCCTTTCAAATCTCCCCCCTTGCCCATTCCCTCCTAAACTCCCCACACACCCCTCCCCTCCAAGACTCCCCCTCGCCCCTCCCCTCCTAGACTCCCCCCTCACCTGTCCCCTCCAAATCTCCCCCATCTTCCATCCCTTTCAAATCCCTCCCCTTGTCCCTTCCCTCCTAAACTCCCCCCTAATTCCTCCCCTCATAAACTACCTCCTCGCCTCTCCCCTTCAAATCTCCCCACCCTCATTTCTTCTCCATATCCCCCCTCTCACCCCTCCTCCTCAAAGCGTCCTCCCTGCTTCTTCCCCCTTCCAACTCTCACCTCCATCTCCCCCAACCTCCTGCTTCGCTCTTCCCCCTCCTCAAATAACACCTCATTGTGCTTCACACAATCACCATCAAACCTTTTGTCCGCCCCATCCTTCCCTTTCTCAGAGCTATTCTGAAATCTCTGACACACCTTCAACAGCTCTCCCTACCTCTTCCTCCTCTTCCACATCTTACCCTACCCCTGCTCCCCCCTGTTCTGTATCCGATGCTCCCCCTTCCTATTCATTAACGGTATGGACCTCAAACATCCGGGGCCTTCGTTCAAACTTAACTGATCTCTCCATACAGGTTGCTTCTGACAAGCCAGACGTGATCTGCTTAACAGAAACTTTCCTCCTTTATGATGTCTCTGATTCCTTAGTATCTCTCCTGGGTTACTCCTCCGGTATGATAGACCTGAGCCTCGTCCTGGAGGTGGGGTTGCTATCTTTATCAAAAATTCTTTTTCTCACTCGCCCTGCACTGCCCTCTCTCCTCTCTCCACCTCACCCCCAGGAATACCCCTGGCTACGGCTTCCCCTTCGCTCCCACCTCTTGTTCATATGTGTGTTGTACCGTCCACCAAACAGTGATGACTCCATCTACACCTCGCTGTCTGATAATATGGACGAACTTCTATCGACTCATCCCAACTCTCTCTTCCTCATATGTGGTGATTTCAATTGTCACCATGCCAGTTGGCTGGGTGTGGGTACCTCTCTCACCAGCCATGGCTCCTCAGCAAAGGACTTCTGCGACTCACTGGGACTGACACAATCTGTCAATTGCCCGACCCGGATCTCAGTCAACGGAGCATCTTCTCTTCTGGACTTGGTTATGACTAACTTCCCTGAAAATGTCTGCTGCTCTTCTTCTGCTCCAATCGGCTCATCTGATCATGTGCTTGTTAAAGTGGACATCTCTCTGACTATTCTCAGGGAGCCTCCTCAGCGTCGACGAGTCTGGCATTTCACTCAGGCCAACTGGCAAGACGGTCTTCAAGCAGCCATCAATCATCTGGACTTGTCTCCCATCTCTACCACCTCTGACATAAACTCATCCTGGGAATTCTTCCAAAGTAAATTGCTCTCTCTCATGCACAGATTTATCCCATCTCGTCTTCAGTTGTCATACCCTTCCTCCCTTCCATGGTACACAGAATCTTGTGGTGAGGCTGTTGCCCAGAAACAACTTGCCTTCATCTCCTGGAAAGCAAATCAAATGGAGGAAAATCTCATTTCCTTTCACAAAGCCCGAAACAAGTGTGTGTCCACCCTCAGGAGAGCCAGGAAACAATATCTCTGCCATTCTCAAGACCGAACTCTCTTATCTGTCTCCCTCTTCCAAATCTTGGTGGCGTCTGGTCAAATCTGTTTCTGGTGTTTGTTCCCCCTCCATCCCCTCCCTTATCTCAAACGGCTACACAGCTGACTCCGCACGTGAAAAAGCTGAATGCCTCAACTCTGTGTTCGCCTCTAAATCTTGTGTCCCAAACCCATCCCTCTCTGTACCCACCGTACCCAGTCGTACCCAGCTGCTCCTGGACTCTGTGTCCTTTCCTCCTGACAAGGTGGAAAAGTTTCTGTCAACCCTCGACACTGATTCTGCAACTGTACCTGACGGCATCAGCCCACGGGTCCTAAAATCCTGTTCTTCCGCTCTTTCACTCCATCTCTCTGTTCTCTTCACCCTCTCTTTTGCTCAAGGTCAACTGCCATCTGCTTGGAAATCAGCCAACATCACCGCTTTACACAAAAAATGTGCAAAAACAGATCCTAGCAACTACGGACCAATCAGCCTTCTCCCAATTATCAGCAAAGTCATGGAATCCATAATTGCTTCGGATATGAAATCTTTCCTCATCTCCAATGGCTTGATCTCTGATCATCAATTTGGTTTCAGACCAGGTCACTCTAATCTGGACATGCTGCTTCTGCTGTCTCAACAATGGATGGAGGTCCTCAATGCCAAACAGGAAATTAGAGCTGTCTCCCTTGACATATCACGTGCCTTCGATACGGTCTGGCACCCCGCTCTGCTCACCAAACGCTCCTCCTTTGGTATCCATGGAAATCTCCACGCATGGCTGGCGGATTTCCTCTCTCGTCGTAGTCAACGTGTGGCCCTGAATGGGTTTCTCTCATCTCCTCTTCCTGTTCAGGCTGGAGTTCCCCAAGGCAGTGTTCTGGGCCCTGAGCTTTTTCTGGTCTTCATCAAAGATCTCTCCGACTCTCTTGAAAATCCTCTCTATCTCTTTGCTGATGACTCCACTCTCTGCCGCTCCATTCCTCATCCCTCAGATCGGCAGTCTGCAGCCTCCTCACTCTCTGCAGACCTGGACAAAATCACTGACTGGGCAAACAAGTGGAACATGTCTTTCAATCCTGACAAATCTCACACTTTTACGATATCTCTCCGAAAAGACCGACTGGACAACCCTCCCATCCACTTTCTGAAAAATCCTCTCCAAGAAGTTCTGTCACTCAAGCTTTTGGGTCTCACTATCTGCCATGATCTTTCCTGGGAAAACCACATTTCATATCTGGCCTCCAAACCCAGTCGCCGACTGGGCATCCTCCGTCGTGCGAAGTCCTTCCTTGGCACACCTGAGCTCCTCACCACATACAAGGCTTTCATCCGCAGCTCAATGGAATACTGCTCTCCCCTCTGGGCTGGTGCTCCTACCTCACACCTAGCTCGTCTTCATGCTGTTGAAACCAAAGCGTTCAGAATCATTAGAATCTCCCGTGATGAAGCTACCTCCGAGCGCCTTTCACTTACTCACCGCAGGCAGGTTGGTGGTCTTTCTGTCTTCTACCGACTCCTCTCCGGCCTTGCTCCTCCAGCTCTCTCTGGGCTCTGTCCCCCAAATATTCCTAAAGGTCGCACAAGATCTGCCTGCAACCCTCTTATGGTTAAACTGCCAAAATCAAGACTCTCTGCTCACCTTCACTCTTTCATTCCTCTTTTCTCCCACCTCTGGAACAAACTCCCCCACTCCATTCAATCCCACTCCTCCCTCCAGGTCTTTAAAACAGCTGTTCACCACCATCTCTTGTCTTCACCCATCCAAAACCTTGATCATTTCTACCCCCGCTAATTTCACCCCAAATCCTCTTTTTTGAAATATCACATTCTTTCCTGGATGTCCTTGGTGTCCTTGTGTTTGTACTTCTCCCACCCCCTCCCCCCTTCCCACGCCGCCTCCCCCCAAGCCCTCTCCCTCCCACACATTCCTGATGTCCCTCACAAATGTTGTGTTTATGTGCTTCCCCTTCTCTCCCCATCTTGTCTACCGCTCCCATTTTTATATACTTTGGTTGTTTATCTGTTTGATTTGTTTGTGTGATAAATGTTAGCTCTTTCACGAGCCTCGATTATGTATACAAAAAAAAAAAAAAAAAAAGGACTTGCAGGCACTGAACATACTGAGGTCGGTCAGACATGTCCAGATCTTTCAAAAACTCAGGCTTATACAGCAGTTGTGTTTTGCATTGGGCCATTTTTCCAGTTAAAGACCAGACCTGGAATGGAAGGAGTTATAAATTATAACATTTTTAGAAAACATTGGAAATTGTTCAAAACTTTAAAAAAAATAACCAATTGTAAAGTTACTTGTTATTAATAATTATTATATGATTCAACTCCACACGCAGTAGCATTCATCAAAAACCACACGTAAATTAAGACAAGTAAGATGCAGGCAATACTTACTTTGTTTGTAGTAACTAGATCTCAGCCTCCAGTAAACAAGTGAAAGCACAACTGTCAGATTGTGAACTGTCGACACATGCGAAAATCAAATGTCTTATATGCAAAATATTGGTTTTCTAGTACATTTTTGAATGATTCAGAATAAAAAAACTTTTTGGCAACAGAATATAATAAAATAAACTCCAATGATAAAACTCATCTGGAACAGTTATGAATGTATAAAAATCAAACATTTTAAGTTTAAATAAAAACGTTTAACGAATAAAAACAGTGCACTCGATAATTATGCTCAAACCGCTAAAATTACAGCGCCATCTATAATATCGCTTTCAGAGAAGAGTGCTACTTAACAACAGGCTCCTCGCTGCTCTGCTTGGCGCACGAGTATTGGATGTGAACAGACTCGAACATTATTATATTAAGCATATATGGATGCTGTTGTATTCAGCAATTACCCGAAATGTACTTGATGGTAACGTCAACGGTTTAATCCGAAATCTCAACACAACACAGCATGCCTATTGGGCCTCCAAAAACCCCATCTTTCCTTAGCTCCTCCCACTCTCCATTACCAACCATCACTTCCGTTTCCTATACATATTGTTATGTTTTTGGGGTATGGATGAAATACCTTAATGAAGTTCAGAATGTGTAGATTAGTATGCTCCGAGTATCGCGAAGAAGAAGAACTCACCTCGATGTAAATTAAGTTAGGCTGACTGTCCGGGTAAGAGCGTTTATGTGTCTCCACACAGAGGAGTGGAGTTGTTATTTAGGTAGGGCTTATGGTAATAATTCCCCTGTGTGTAAAGGCCTCTTGTAATTTTGCCCTTCGTTTTTATATTCATCAAAAAGCCATGCCACGAATGCTTTCACCCACAACCATTCACCCACAACACCGGCAGGGCGAGCCCCACAAAAACCCCACAGCTGCCCGATAGGACTAAACCCCGCCCCTCCTACAACCGACGTCATGCTGCTAGACCGGTGAGAATGTGTGATGTCTTTGTTATATTTTATATCAAAACAGCCTTGTATAGTTAGCGTTAATCCAAATGAAATCCATCCCCTCAAATAGTCCCATTAGGCTCGTTCATATCAACAGTTGCACTTGCGTCGTTTGCCAGCACTGAGACAAATTCCACCTGCACAGACTCCGGAATGTTCGCCATTTTTTCCTTACTCTCCAAAATCAAGAAGCATGATTATGTCACTGTGAGGATGTTGAATGGTCGCTACTACAGCCCCAATTACCCGAACGACCCTGGTATCCGAAAGGTGGCATCACAGCCTTTCAACACCCCACCCATGACCGATCGGAATTGTTGTGAACACAACTTAACGTGGCCTTGCTCAGTCACAATGTGGCCTTGCTCAGTCACAATGTGGCCTTGCTCAGTCACAATGTGGCCTTGCTCAGTCACAATGTGGCCTTGCTCAGTCACAATGTGGCTTCGAAGATGTGGTATAAATTCCGGGTGTAAATAAAACGAGGTATGGTCTAAACCTGTTGACTGTTAAGGTATGGTCTAAACTCATCGAAGGTTTCTAACTGAAATGCTTTTAAACAAACAGATGAGAGCTTTCCTGACTTCTCAAAAAATCATTATGCTTCTCCTGAAGATTTGAATGCCATGTTGAACAAATGTCAAAAAGCCATTTTAGCTCTAATTTGAGGAAGATCAGCATTCGGTTTGTGAGACATTGCTACCATAAGGCATTTTGGCTCTCGCATTATGGGATGTGTTGCAATAATGGCCCACCTGAGGACAACCTGTGTTAAATGCCCTCGGGTCCAGTCCAGTGAGCTCTAATCGCTGGTCCTTTCTCCACACAGGGCAAAAGGAGCGACCACTTGGCCCTTTCATTCGGCATCATGAAGGCCTTACCTACGACACAGCGGCCTTCCAGCGCCGTCACCTGCGAGTACGACGTGCAGCACCATCGACCCAGTTACTGTCTTTGGCCTTCTATGCACATGGCAGGTAATACACGCTCATACTTCAAACAACATTCGCTTCACCATGCCTGTAGTTTCTGTTTAAGATAGTTGAAGTGGTTAAAAAAAAAATTAAGTTCTCAATACTCCAGCCTGAGTTCATTTTTATGTAAAAACTAGCTGAAGTACCCATGCATTGCCCAGGGAGGGGGGGGGGGGGGGGGTTGGAGAAAGATGGAAGGAGAGGTAGAAGGATGGATGTAAAGGGGGGAGGGGAGAGGAGAAGGGGGATGGGGGGGGGATGTTAGGGGAGGGAGAAGAGTGGAAGGGGGAAGGGGAGGGAGTAAAGGGAGTGGAGAAGGGGGAGGGAAGAGAGTAAGGGGAAGAGTGGAATGGGATGGAGAAGGGGTGGGAAGGGGAAGGGGAAGGAGGAGGGGAAGTGAAAGGGGAGAGGAAGGGGAGAGATATACTGAATATACATCCTTTGGGGGGGAGGGAGGGCTTTGACTGACTTTGAACTACGGTCGAGTCATACCAAAGACTAAAAATGGTACGAGCTACTTCCTTGCTTGACACTCAGCATTTAACAAGGATCAGAGCACAGACAAAGAACCTTAAGTTGGTAATGATAGCACAGGCTTTGATGGACCTAATGGCCTCCTCCTGTGTCGAATTTAGTTTTTTATTACTTTTTTTATTTAACGCATTTTATTTATTTTCATGCTTCCGCTGACAAAGTTGCCTGAGGCATTATGTTTTCGGGTTGTCCGTCAGTCCGTCTGTCCATCCATCATCGTTTTTTGTTACCGTGATAACTTGAGAATGGCTGAAGGGATCTAAGTGAAACTTGGTACACGTATGCATTATGATGCAAAGATGAACTGGTATGATTTTGGGGTCAAGAGGTCAAATGTCAGAGTCTGTAATAGGTTTTTTTTGTTTTTTGTTTGTATACAAGATCGAGGCTCGTGAAAGAGCTAACATTAATCACACAAAAAAATCAAACAGACACATAGAACATATAATAAGGGGAGTGGTAGACAAGATGGGGAGAGAGGGGGAGCACATCAAACAAAACATTTGAGAGCAGGGACATCGGGAGATCTGTGGGAGGGAGAGGACTTGGGGGAGGAGCCATGGGAAGGGGGGGGGGGGGAGAAGTATAAAACACATGGACACTGCTAGGACTTCCACGAAAGAAGTTGGTATTTCAAAAAAGTGTATCT
Source organism: Myxine glutinosa (assembly GCF_964187855.1). Lineage (NCBI taxonomy): Eukaryota > Metazoa > Chordata > Myxini > Myxiniformes > Myxinidae > Myxine > Myxine glutinosa. Next base: position 39,043,693 of record NC_136267.1, read on the forward strand.
GGGGTGAATTAGTGGGGGTAGAAAAGATCAAGGTTTTTGATGGGGGAAGATAAGAGATGGTGGTGAACAGCTGTTTTAAAGACCTGGAGGGAGGAGTGGGATTGAAGAAAGTGAGGGAGTTTGTTCCAGATGTGGGAGAATAGGGGAATGAAAGAGTGAAGGTGAGCAGAGTCTTGATTTTGGCAGTTTAACCATAAGAGGGTTGCAGGCCGATCTTGTGCGACCTGCAGGAATATTTGGGGGACAGAGCCCAGAGAGAGCTGGGGGAGCAAGGCCGGAGAGGAGTCGGTAGAAGACAGAAAGACCACCAACCTGCCTGCGGTGAGTAAGTAAAAGGCCCTCGGAGTTAGCTTCATCGCGGGAGATTCCAATGATTCTGAAAGCTTTGGTTTCAACAGCGTGAAGCCGAGCGAGGTGTGAGGCAGGAGCACCGGCCCAGAGGGGGGAACAGTATTCCATTTAGCTCCGGATGAAAGCCTTGTATGTGGTGAGGAGCTCAGGTGTGCCAAGGAAGGACTTCGCACGACGGAGGATGCCCAGTCGGCGACTGGCTTTGGAGGCCAGCTTGGAAATGTGGTTTTCCCAGGAGCTATATTTTCCAGGAGGTTATAACTCGAGAACGGCTAAAGGGATATGTCATACTTGGTACAGATATGTATATTGATATAAAGATGAACTGATTAGATTTTGGGGTCATGAGGTCAAAGGTCAGAGTTCGTGTTCGGTAAAAAAAAATTCTGTTATCACGATAACTTGTGAACCAGTGTTGGGATTTTGACCAAAGTTGGTACAAGTATGTATTATGATGAAAAGATGAACTGATTAGATTTCTGCATCAAAGGTCAAAGGAGTTCATGTCAGATACAAATGTGATTGGACAGCTGAAAGGAAGTTTGAATTTTTGGTACAAGTATGTATAATGATGTAATAATTTTGGCGGGAAGCATATCAGTTTTAATCGCAGCTGTATTTTGTATCCACTCGCGAGCAAATCCAGTACTGAACTTACAAATGCTTCTTGTTATAACAACCTTTCTAGTTATATATGGTTAAGAGTAGCCATTCCTGCCGCAGAACGATGTTGCTAAATCGAAAGTTTAAACTTTAAAAGTTTGAAGTTCTGATTTGAACATCACTTGATTGGCGCTTTGTGAGCAGGGACTTCCATCTGCGACTGGAGCGAGATGACTCGGTCTTTACCAAGGACTTCACCTTAGAACAGCCACCGTGGGCATCAAGTGCAGACGTCTCTCATATCTACAGTGGCACCTTGCACGGTAGGACCTATTTGATGTCTCAACATCAGCAATTTTTGTGCATTTAACTATGAAATTACATTTTGTGCATTTGACTGTTAAACTGTTTTTAAAAATTAAATTTTAATAACTGCCATAGTGCATGGACGTGTTTATTTACACATCAATAATTGTATGTTTTCAATGTTTAAATATTGATCAAAATTGATCAAATGCCTATCTCCTTTACACCTTTTCCCCCATACTCCTTGTTATTGTCTGCTCTCCAACTCGATCTCTTTCTCAACTCGAACAAACTCTGAATGCACGGCCTTTAGCGCTTGAGGTCTTATCTCGTTATGTTTTCACCTCTGTCTGTTTGTCTGTCTGTCTGTCTGTCTGTCTGTGAGCAGGATTTTTCAAAAAAGGTTTTGGACATATTTGGACAAAACTTGGTGAACAGGTTGGGCATGTGCCAGGGAGGAATCGATCAGATTTTGGTGGATAATTTTTTAAGTCATCATCGTTCTTGTGCAGCACAAAGCTGCGGGGTAGAATCATTGGATGAGGCCGTGGCTGTTCCGCTGATGCACAGCCCTCTGTAGGTTAGGGTAGGAATTCGGAATTTGTTCATGGTGCTGGCGATGGCTCGCCTACTCTTCGCGAAGGACACCGTGGGATCTTTAATGTCCACCAACGAATTCCGGCTGACTGGACACCAGTTTAACGTCCATCCGAGAGACGGCAGACATAATGATGCCTCGTCCTGCCTGCGAAACACCAGGTCAGTTTAGACCTGGGCCGAGATGAGGACCCAGGATAGACAGCTCAGAGGTGATTGTGCACACCTCCAAGCTATCCTCATACTGTATCTACTGATGCCCACCACGCTAAGTTAAAAGGCTAATAGCAGCATCGAAACCCTAAATGAGGTGTAAACTTTCATCATGAAGTAAAATTGCCAACTATAACACTGGTCAACAGCCAAATTGGTTCTGACTTATTTTCAACTGTTTCTAAATAATTTGGTGCCCACGAATCCGAATCTGACCTCAGGTTTTCGCTATCACGTAACCTTGACGTAGTACATCATAAGTGTGGAAAAAATCTTTAGAGCATGCGAATTTCTTGATTAAGTCTCAATAAGTCTATTTATTGTCACAAAAAAATAATATGAACTTAAAGTTTTTATTTCCATCACATAAAAAAATGTAAATCTCCCAAAATAATATGAACTTTAAGTTTTTATTTACATCACATAAAAAAATATAAATCTCCAAAAATAATATGAACTTCATAAAATATCACAAAAAATAATATGAACTTTAAGTTTTTATTTACATCACATAAAAAAATTTTAAAAACACCTTTAGAGGCCATTTTTCCCCGCAAGCGGGGGTTGGCCTTTTTCGGGGACCGTGGTTGTTGTTTTTTTGGTCCCCTTTTTGAAGCAATGTTTTATGGCCGGATGCCCTTCCTGCCGCCAACCCTTTTTGTCGCCAACCCTTTTTGTCGCTAACCCTTTTTGTCGCCAACCCTTTTTGTCGCCAACCCTTTTTGTCGCCAACCCTTTTTGTCGCCTTTTTACAACAAACAGGGAATTACCAGTGAACTGGTACTCAATTAGCCGACCTCGGAAGGATGACAGGCTGAGTCAACCCCCCGGCGTTAATTCAGCGATCGACCGGGATTCGAACCCAGAATCGCTAGGATCCTAAGCCGGCACCCTAACCGCCAGCCCAACACCAGGCTGATTTACATCACATAAAAAAATGTAAATCTCCAAAAATAATATGAACTTCATAAAATATTACAAAAAATAATATGAACTTTAAGTTTTTATTTACATCACATAAAAAAATTTTAAAAACACCTTTAGAGGCCATTTTTCCCCGCAAGCGGGGGTTGGCCTTTTTCGGGGACCATGGTTGTTGTTTTTTTGGTCCCCTTTTTGAAGCAATGTTTTACGGCCGGATGCCCTTCCTGCCGCCAACCCTTTTTGTCGCCAACCCTTTTTGTCGCCAACCCTTTTTGTCGCCAACCCTTTTTGTCGCCAACCCTTTTTGTCGCCAACCCTTTTTGTCGCCAACCCTTTTTGTCGCCAACCCTTTTTGTCGCCTTTTTACAACAAACAGGGAATTACCAGTGAACTGGTACTCAATTAGCCGACCTCGGAAGGATGACAGGCTGAGTCAACCCCCCGGCGTTAATTCAGCGATCGACCGGGATTCGAACCCAGAATCGCTAGGATCCTAAGCCGGCACCCTAACCGCTAGCCCAACACCAGGCTGATTTACATCACATAAAAAAATGTAAATCTCCAAAAATAATATGAACTTCATAAAATATTACAAAAAATAATATGAACTTTAAGTTTTTATTTACATCACATTAAAAGTGCTTCTGAACTTTACTTTTGCGTTTGCAGGAGCAATCACTTTCACGCTGTAAAGTCCAACAGTAGTCGCCCATCATGTTTGGATTGAATCGGCCTTGGTATCGAGTCTTCATGATGGCAATTTCCTGGTGAAACCTTTCTCCATGTTCATCACTGACATCGCCAAGATTTGGTGGAAAGAAGTGCAGATGAGAATGGAAGAAATGTATCTTGAGTGACATTCGAGCACCGAGCGCCTGGTAACTCTTCAACATCTTGTCCACAAGCTCTTCATAATTTGGTGCTCGAAAATTTCCAAGGTAATTGTTAGCAAGAGCCACAAAACTATCCCAAGCAACGCTTTCCAGCTCAGATAGTCTCGTTACAAAGTCCTGATTAGTGAGTACAAGACGAATTTGACCCAAATTTCGGTTGTGGCTGATATTCCTATGGTATACTGGTTCTCAAAAACTGGATGTGCTAGTGAAAATTGGATATCATAATCGAAATCTACAGGTTCATGTTGGTTAGAATCACCTCAAAATATACTAGAACCATAAAACTTTTAACATTTTGTTGACCAGTGAATAAGCTATGCCATCATTATAGGTCTTTGCGGTGAAATTCCAATCACCATTCGGTAAAGAATGCTCAAGTTCAGTTGAGTTCTTCTGGTCTTTTACGGTCACGCCACAACTATCCGCTCAACTACGACCAGATATTGTCACGTCAAGCATCCAATCTTATCACATGAGCATGATCATGATCATTGGTATAAAGGAATTGTGCATTTGCCCGTTCAAATCAAAACCCCCTTAATGGTGAAGCTGATTCGGGCCTGTGTCGTCATTATCTGCAATGTCTTCTTCCGCTTCTCCTCTATAATTCACGAGCCCTTGCCAGGCAATAAATTATTCATATTTGTTATTCGCGAACAAATGGAAATGCTAGCACATGCTTAATGGAATATTATGCCAATTTTGTGACCGGGAATTGATGCTGACGATGTGTGTCGGACGTTTGTAAGTTGTGGAACACTTCTGAAATGTAATATTCCAAATGGAGATTGTTTTTCTGAATTAAAAACGGAGATTCTTCTTCGTTAACGATGTAGGTTACTGTATTTATCATAGCAGATGCCTTGTTATTGCCCACATAAACCTTTGCTATAAATATGCGTTGGCTCCTTGAGGACTTTGGAGGAATTTGTTTTGCCTTTACAAGGATCATTTGTATGATCTTTGTATGTCAGTATCCCACTCCCTTACTGTTATACACAACAGCATATAACAACACACACACACACACATCATACAACCATGATTGTCATGGGGCCCGCAAGGCTAACCCCCGCTCTAGCGAGGAAAATGGCCTTAAAACGATCATTCATTCATTCATTGAAGGATCCATGTTGCCTGTGACTCACGATTGTTGTTCGTACAGATAAATGGCAGGCACGGCTTTCATTGTAAATGAATACAACGGCCGAATGTCTTTTGTGTATAATTGTGAAAAATACTCTTGGCTCGCTTAGGGGTCACCGGATGTGGTTAGGTTGTCTGAGGAGTATTGCAGGATTTTTTTTTTTTTTTACTTCACAAGATTGAGGCTCATGGAAGAGCGAGGTGGCATAGCGATGAAAAGACAAGGTTGGTTGTTCCACTCTGAGCACTTCCTTCAAGATGCTGTGACTTCAGGGACATATCTCATACTGTATTGATTAGCCCATTGTCTCCCTAATGTTGTCTTTTTAATGGAATTTTATTGAAATTTAGTTGGAGGCTTTGACATGAGCCTTTGCGAAAATTATTTCAGTGCAACTTGGATGATCTCCTTCCAATGTCTATCACTGTTACCTCTCTCCCTTACTTCATCCCTCCCATAAACCATCCTCCATCATCATCACATCATCAATATGATACAACAGCCTTCGGCCCATCCCCCTTACTTATTCTTCCCTGCAAACCATCCTCCATCATCTTCACATCATCGATATGATCCAGCACCCATCCTCAGTCACTCATTTGTTCAACATCCCCCATGCTCATCGTCCGACCATCCCACTCCCCTCCCTTACCCACTCTCCCCACCCCTCACCTGTAAGTTACCATTGACGTTTTTGTTAGGAGGACATTTTTACGTACTGTATATAAAAAAAAATTTTTCTTTTTTAAAATTTAGAATAGGTACACCGTATCCCTGCGCATCGTAAGAGGCGACTAAGGGTTGGCGTCAGGAAGGGCATCCGGCCATAAAAACATTGCCTCAAACAGAGCACCATGATTATCATGTGGCCCGCAAGGCTAACGTCCGCTCTAGCGGGGAAAATGGCCTTAAAACGATCATTCATATAAAAAAATTTTTTTATTCAATTCCACTGTTTGTAGGGGAAAATGGCTCCTTGTGCCACGGAGCTGTGATCGATGGTCGCTTTGAGGGCGTTTTGAAGACAAATGTTGGGACGTTCTACATTGAGCCAGCCGAGCGCTATCCAGGAGCACAACCATGGCCTTATCACTCCGTCATCTACCACCAGAAACACGTGGGTGAGTCGGGCACACTATCTTTGAAAACCCTTTTACCCCTTCACCGTCCACACATGTTCTTAATGCGGCACTCGGACCAATTTTTTTCGAACACATCATCTTCTCCTTTACAGCGAGTACAAAACGTTTGTTTATAAATATGAAGCAGCTCTTTGTGGAAGCCGTCCTCTGGACCTGACATGCCATCCTCCTGATACGAGAGTATGTGTATGGTCTCATGGTAATCAATAAACTGTGTTTTGCTGTCCCAGCGATCATCAGCATATGAATTGAGAATCTGGCCAGGATACCAGCACGATGGCCTACTTGATGCGAGCAGACGGGACAGACGGCTTAATACTTCCAAACAGTACACTAACCTTGGGATTGTAGCGCCCTTCTTACAAAGCACCAGAATAGTTGGATAATATTTTTCGGTCCATATATTTATTACGTATGCAAATAGGGCAGGCCTTTTGACACCTCCCTCTTTCTCTTCCCATTATACAAGGTGCAAGGTATATGTTGGAACCCATCTGTGGATCGGTCCCATCGGCCGATGGGTCTGACCCGTTTGGCGACCCATCTGTGGATGCACGAGAAATGACAATGCAGACCCATCGGCCGATGGGTCTGCGCCATCTGCGGATGTGTTGTTCACCTTGAAGGAATGTGTTGCCAGAATGGTGCTCTTCAATCATTATTATTCAATCTTTTTTTTATTCAATCTTCAATTAGGGTTAGGGTTAGGGTTAGGGTTAGGGTTAGGATTAGGGTTGTTAGGGTTAGGGTTAGGGTTAGGGTTAGGGTTAGGGTTGTTAGGGTTAGGGTTGTTAGGGTTAGGGTTAGGGTTAGGGTTAGTTGTTAGGGTTAGGGTTAGGGTTGTTAGGGTTAGGGTTAGGTTAGGGTTAGGGTTAGGGTTAGGGTTAGTTGTTAGGGTTAGGGTTAGGGTTAGGGTTAGTTGTTAGGGTTAAGGTTAGGGTTGTTAGGGTTAGGGTTAGGTTAGGGTTAGGGTTAGGGTTAGGGTTAGGTTAACTCATCCACCATTGATGCATACACATTCCTTCAAGGTGAACAACACATCCGCAGATGGCGCAGACCCATCGGCCGATGGGTCTGCATTGTCATTTCTCGTGCATCCACAAATGGGTCGCCAAACGGGTCAGACCCATCGGCCGATGGGACCGATCCACAGATGGGTTCCAACATATACATTAAATTTTATATCACACTGCCAGAGAGAGTTACCTCTGTAATTGTGTGAAATCATGTCAGACAGAGAGTATTGAGTTTGTTTCCAACAACTGAGCAGAACTATCACAGTAAGTGTATCGGTAACTGAGGTACGCACACTTGCCCCTCAGCCTTCTACTCTGGGTTTGAATCCTGACCCAGATATAAACTGTCATCTTGGTGTTTCACAGGCAGGGTGATTCATCAGTGTGTGTGCTGTCCCTCGGATGAACGATAAACTGGGTGTTCCATCAGCCAGTATTAGTTGTTGGATGCTAAAGATCCCCACGGTGTCCTTCGCGAAGAGTATGCAAGCCATCAGCGGCACCCTGATCAAATTGCAAATTCCTGTCCGAACTACTGCTGGGAGAGGGATGGCAAATTGCCCAGCATTACCCCAAGCCTAGAAACTGCTTTGGCAGAAGCATCACTGGGCCTGTGTATCACAGACTATGGTACATTGGATCGGTATCGGTAACGTTATTATATAGAACTGGTTTATGGGGGAAAATAGTGTGAAAAACCATTTTTGGACCATTATGTGCAATTATCAACCTAGTTGTAGTATATACGGGAAATTAAGTTGTAGTTGTACCATAAATTAAGTTGTATCACATACAGGAAATGCTTGTACTAAATGTCCTACTAAAAACATACAATACATGGATTTACCAGGATGAGAAATGACTGATTTTGCTGGTTATATCCTCTTTTACCATTAACTCACAACCTCCTCTTTGCTCCCTCAACTCCACTCCACATCAAGCTTCAATGGACGTATGTAGAAAAACAAGGTGTAGCAGCATTTATCGAATTATCACTGAATGCCATTTCCTTACTGATTAGCACTCGTTGAAGAAACGTGGTCAGCATCACGTGGGCAATTCACCATTGGTGCATACAGTATAAAAATGCAGTTGTTGGTGCAAGGAAATACAGTACAGGGAATATATAACACATGAAGAGGCCATTTGGCCCATCATGTCGGAGATACATATCTGAGCTACGACATGATACTAAAATCTGCATGGTTAGTAGTAGAATAAATGTTTAAAGATTCAGTAAAACAACAGACATCTGTCATGCTAAATCAACAAGTTAAAGTAAATGGCCAGCTTGGTGCTGAAAGGCAAAACCACAAGTGAGATGGAAACTTTTCTAAGGACATTATTCCTTCTTCACTAAGCCCTGCAATCAGCCTTGACACACACACACATATATATATATATATATATATATATATATATATATATATATATATATATATATATATATATATATATATATATATATACAGACTTGGCATTTAATAGGGAATATTTTTTTTGTGGGGGTGAACTTACTTTTCAAGATGACTTAGAACCAAAAGTTCATTGGAATTATGTTGAAATTATTCTAGATTTTGTTAATGAGACCTTTAAAATAAACAAAAACCACATTTGACATTTCGAAGCAAATAAATTGATCCTTGAAAGTGATGTAAACTGATATCGAACTCAATTCACGGACAGTACTGTGTTAAACTTCTGTACGTTTTCCAGAGGTATCTCTTTATTTTGCACATTAGCAAAAAAAAAATTTCAACAAAAACAAAAGCTAAATTATGACTGCGATTACGGACAGTAAAATTACAGTTCAGTACTTCGTGTAACCCTCACGAGCATTCAGGAGAGCACGTACACGTCGAGGCATGTTGTTCACGAGATTTGCCAAAGTTTGGACAGGAATCGCTTGCCATGCAGTGACAATAGTCTGCTGCAATTCACGCACAGTGGTGGGCTGCTGGTCCAAGTTGTCGATTTGACGCGTTAATTCTTCACACAAGTTCTCTATCGGATTCATATCCGGGGACATGGCAGGCCACTCCATATGCTCTACACCACGGTCAGCAAGAAAGTGTTGGATCATGCGAGCATGATGAGGCCGTGCATTGTCATCTTGGAAGACAAAGTTTCCTTGAAAGGTTGCACGAGCAAATGGAAGCAATGTTTCTTCCAGAATCACCCTGTACTTGAACTGGTTCAGGTTTCCATTCAGAACAACCAGGTCAGTTTTGCCCCCTGCATGAAAAGCAGCCCAAACGGTCACCCCACCACCTCCAGCTTGGACTCTTGGCACTATACAATCTTCGTTGTGGGCTTCATGCACTTGTCTGCGCACTCGGACGCGGCCATCTTGACGATAGATCAGAAATCTAGACTCGTCACTGAAGGTCACGTGATTCCAGTGTCCTGGATGCCATTGACGGTGCTCTCTGGCCCACTGCAATCGGCGCTGGCTGTGTTGTCTGGTCAGGTGTGGCTTTCTCAGGGGATGCCTGGCATGATAGCCTGCTTGAACCAGTCGTTGGTTGACTAGCCTTCTGGATACAGGCACATTTGTCAGTTGCTGCCACTCAGCCCTAAGCCGATTAGCTGAATTGGTACGGCCATTGCAGACTAACCGGTGCAGCTGGCGTTCATCTCTCCTTGTGGTTCTGCGTGGACGTCCTCGCCTCGGTATTGGAGTAGGGACACCCCTCTGAGCATTTCGTTTCAGGCTCTTTGACACCTGACCTTGAGCGATGCCATACTGCCGAGCAGTAGCACACTGTTTCCTGCCAGAATTCCGTAAAGCCACTACTCCATGACAAACAGCATTGTCAAGTTGACGGACCATCTCCAGAGGAAGCGGCAATAACTTTTGGAGACGTGCAGCAGTTGTTTTCCACTAATACAGAATGCAACAACCCTTATATACCCGATTGTGAAGCCAATCGTCAAATGTACCTGTCCTTACATTTTGTCACGCCACTTGTGATATAATCCTGTTATTGACTTCTTGTTGCGAAAGACAGTGACATGGTTCTTTCAAAAAGGACATCACCGAAGGGTAAAAGAAACTCACCAGATTGATATACTGAGTTCAGAAAGTAAACCCAAGTCAAGAAAAAAAAAAAATCCATATTAAATGCCAAGTCTGTATATATATTGTTGCGGTTTTGAGTTTTGTACAATAAAGGTTAAATTTCCCCCTCATAGTTTAGTCACACAACAACATGTAGCCTCGCGGTAGTTCAGTTATTTCATAGTATGTGTGAGAATAGTCCTTTTCCTGTGTTAGTTTTGCATTGAGTAGAGTAAGGAGAGTAGGTCCTTTTCATATTTCCATTGCCTTATGCCACCTTACCCCTCTTTGTGCTGCCTTTGGCTTTTTGGCGCGAATGAACACGAGGCAGGCATAGCAGGTCGGGTCGGGACCGAATGAAGGCGGCAAAGAGGCTGACGGTAAGTGCGAGCCGCCAATCAGGGCTCAAAGTGAGTGGCTGCGGCAATGCGTCACAGGGCGTGGTTGGAGCGTTCGAGAAGGCTTAGGGCGTGGCAAATATAACCCGTCGCGCAAAGCCCCAAAGACAGAAGAGAAGAGGAGTTGAAGTAGCGCGGTCAGCAGTGGAGTTTGAGAGATACGAGATCGGAGAAAGACGCGCATGAACCAAGATATGCGCTCGTATTAAAGTGGCGCTCGGTTGAGCTTGAAGCCGAGCCGCTATTGCATTGGGTTAGGTGAGTGATAGCGCGCTGGTTACTAAACGCGCTGTGGAACCGCCCAGCCGCGCTGAGAGACGCGGACATTTCCTTCCTGCGTCATCTGCTGCCTTTTGTTCGAGGGACGCGCTACGAGGATCCTTCCACCACCTGCTGGCCATCTTCGCGGGACGTGCTGGGACCGTGGAGAGCACGCCGGGCCGCTGTTCCTGGATGACCAAGGCAGCACGAGAACAGCATCCTGCCTGCAATTTCCCTGTGTGAGAGCGAACGGGCCCATGTCTGGGCTTTAAATAAGTCTGCTTAAGTTCTGCTCTGTGTCTGCTTTCTACCAAATTGTACATACGTGTAAATAATAATTAAACCTGTGTATTTCCTTTGATTCTACCGCTTTTGTGATTTCCATCATTGACTAAGCGTGGTACGAATAAAACCGCTCCAATCAGGGTCCAATATTAACGGTGACTGCACGGACCACGTGGTACGCAATCCGCTCGGTGTACTCAAATTACACATGGCTCATGCGAGGCTTGGTTCCCCGCTTCCGTGGTGGCGCAGGTATTTAGGTACGAGCGAGACTTGGTCCCGAAACCCTACCTTGCGTTTGCCCGGAAGAGGCGTTTCAAGTCTCTTGGTTACGCCAGGCCCAGAAAGAACAAGGGGCTTAATCCCCCCTTGGTAAGGGTAAGAAGGGCGGCGGAAAACCGTAACAATATATATATATATATATATATATATATATATATATATATATATATATATGTATATATATATATATATATCTCTATATATATATATATATATATATATATATATATATATATATATATATATATATATATATCTCTATATATAAAGGAGGAGTGTCTGTGTGTGTGTGTGTGTGTGTGTGTGTGTGTGTGTGTGTCTGTCTGTCTGGATGTCCGCTTATAACTCAAGAACTACACATCGGAGAAAAGTTTTAGACACAGATTCGGAATCAGCATAAAATCCTGGTGGTTATAGGCTATGTTTTATTTTAATATCAATGGTTAAAAAAACCGCGCCAGCTGCAATTCCATGGTGTAGTTTGTGGCGGCGCTATTGCCCCTTTCCGATCCCGCGGTTGCGCGTACGTACAGTATACTGTACGTACATATTTATATATTTTCAATGTGCTTTTTATTGTATTTTAAATTGTTTTTTAGCTTCTTTTATTGTTAATTGATGTACTATTGTATTTATTTTAAATATATTTTTAAGGAAAACAAATGTTTTCACGTCCGTAGGAGTGACATAAAGTCGCACATAATGACAAAATGCGCGCCATTTTTTCGCGCCAAGAACGAATAAACGGTAGTTGAGATTTTATTCGAATTCGAATTCCATTAAATTTCAACTGTTGGAAACAATAATTATTTCAACTGTTGGAAATTGAAATAATTATTGTTTCCAACAGTTGAAATTTAATGGAATTCGAATTCGAATAAAATCTCAACTAAAAAAAAAAACCTTGCGTTTTAAAATTATGACGTCATCAGCGTATTTCGGAACGTTAATTTTTCAACTTCATATTCGGAATCAGTACGTCCCAGAGCAACTACAGCACACCTTAAATGTTTAAAAAACCTTCGGGTTTTAAAATTATGACGTCATCAGCGTATTTCGTAACGTTAATTTTTCAACTTTGCCGACAATGACTTCCGACTTCCGGGTTCGGAATGCGGGACCAATGCCATTTGACAGGGAATAAAAAATAAATGCGACATTCAATTGACGACAATGACTTCCGACTTGACAGCCCCCCTCCCCCTCCCCCTCCCCTCCCCCGCCCCTCCCCCTCCCCTCCCCCGCCCCTCCCCCCTCCACCCTAACACCTCCCCCTCCCTCTCCCCCCTCCCCCTCCCCCTCACCCTCCCCCCTTTCTCCCTCCCCCCTCCCCCTCCACTCCCCCTCCCCCCTCCCCTCCCCCTCCCTTCCCCCCATGGCCCTCCCTTTCCCCCCTGCCCCGTCCCCTCCCTCTTCCCCCTACCCCTCCCCTTCTCCCCTCCACCTCCCCTCCCCTCCCCCCTCCCCCTCCACCCTAACCCCTCCCCTTCTCCCCTCCCCCTCCCCCTTCCCCTCCACTCCCCCCTCCCCTCCCCCTCCCTTCCCCCCATGGCCCTCCCTCCTCCCCCTCCCCTCCCCCCTACCCCCTCCCCTTCTCCCCTCCCCCTTGCCTTTGTGATCTCCTGATTTCATGGTGCCATGCACACATTCAAAGCACCCAGTGCCAGAGGCAGCACAGCAACCCCAAAACATCACTGAACCTCCTCCATGTTTGACTGTAGGGAAGGTGTTCTTTTCTTTGAAGGCTTCATTTTGTTTTCTGTGAACATAGAGATGACGTGCTTTTAAAAAAATCCGAATTGGGACTCATCTGTCCACAGGACATTCTCCCAGAAAGATTTTGGCTAGTTCAGGTGTGTTTGGCAAACTCCTGTCGAGCTTTCTCAGCAGTGGGGTCCTCCTGGATCTCCTACCATAGAATCCCCTTTCATTAAGTGGGCGACGGATGGTGCAAGTTGAAACTGTTGTACCTTGTGTCTGAAGGTCAGCTTGAATCTGTTTGGCAGTTGATCGAGGTGCTTTCTCCACCATTCGAACAATCCTTTGGTGCAATCTTCGATCAAGCTTTCTCTTGATGCCACGTCCAAGGAGGTTGGCTACAGTGCCATGGGCCTTAAACTTCCTGATAACATTGCGTACGGTGGACACAGGAACATCGAGGTCTCTGGAGATGGACTTGTAGCCTTGAGATTGTCCATGCTTGGCTACAATCTTGTGTCTGACATCCTCAGACAATTCTCTGTTTTCTTTACTTTTCTCCTTGCTCGTTGTTGTACACAAGTGACACAAAACAGCAGAATGACTCCTTTTCTCTATTCTAAAAAATGTTGAATGAGTGATTTTTATATTGCAGGCACCTGCAAATCACCACAGGTGAGTTGAATTCCAAAGTAAATAAGTATCACCTGCTTGAAATCTAATTATTTCTAACAACTTCTAAAAGGTGCCAATAATATTGTGTGGGCCATTTTAGGATTTCCGTGTGGAATAAGCTACGATTTAGTGATTGTTTCAGGTTTTTTTGTTTTGTTCCATTGCAAACCAAAGAAATACATTTGTGGATACCAAAAGATTTTTTTATTTCAACAATTTTCTGGAAGAAATGGTGCTTTATTTGAAAAAGGTGCAAGGGTGCCAAAATTTTTGGCCAGGTCTGTATATATATATATATATATATATATATATATATATATGAACCACCTTTAGAGGCCATTTTCCCCGCAAAGCAGGGGTTGGCCTTTTCTCGGGCACCTTGGTCCCCTTTTTGGGAACCTTTCGGGCACCTTGGTCCCCGGATGCCCTTCCTGCTACCAACCCTGTTAGTCGCCTCTTGCGACACACAGGGAATTAAAAGTCAACTGGTACTCAATTTTCCGACCTCGGAATTATGACAGGCTGAGTCAACCCTCCTGGCGTTAATTCAGCGATCGACCAGGATTCAAACCCAGGATCCTCGGATCCCAAGCTGGCACCCTAACCGCTAAGCCAACACCAGGCTTTATGTATATTTTTATAACTCCCCTTCGATTTTCCACTTACTTTGCCCATATGTACTGTACATATCCTTGCCTATTCCTTTCCCTTTCTCAATTCTAATTTTCTCAATTTGATTTCCCTTCCTGCCCTGAATAAGCTTACAGAATACATAGCTGGCTTCAATTGACAATCCTCAACGAAGATCATCACTCAAAAGGAATGTTTGCTGAAGGCTACAAAGTGGTAGTTTTGCCATTTGAGCGCCTCTCTTACTATGGGTTGGCATCCCAGAATCACATCCATCTCTCCTGAATTATGTGGAATTTAAAGCTCTCAACATTATTGGAATCTCTCGTGATGAAACCGAAGCACAAGGTGTGTTACTTTCATGTCGTGGACAGGTCGGTGTTCTCTGCCCTCTACCTGGACGATTCTCCAACATTGCTCTCCCCCAGAAATTCCAAGATGCAAGCGTTGTTCCAGAAATCTCAAGGATGTTCAACCCCTTTGCTTTGACACTCCAAATTGAGCTCAGGTGCATCCAATTTCCTTTGATCATCCTTGAGATGTCTCTACAACTTGATTGGAGTCCACCTGTGGTCAATTCAATTGATTGGACATTATTTAGAAAGAAATGAACCTTCCTATATAAGGTCCCACAGTTGACAGTGCATGTCAGAGCAGAAACTCTACCACTAAGTTCAAGAAACTGTCCGTAGAACTCTGAGATAGAATTGTGAGGAGGCATAGATCTGGGGAAGGGTATAAAACAATTTCTAGAGTGTTGAAAGTTCCCAAGAGCAGAGTGAGCTCCATCATTAGGAAATGGAAAGAATATGGAACTACCCAGTCTCTTCCTAGAGCTGGCCGTCCAACCAAACTGAGCAAACGGGCAAGAATAACCTTGGTCAGGGAGGTGATCAAGAACCCAATGACCACTCTAACAGAACATCAGAGTTCCTTGGCTGAGATTGGAGAACCTGCGAGACAAACAACAGTCTCTGCACTTCTTCACAATTCTAGACTTTATGGAAGAGTGGCTAGATAGAAGCCACTCCTGAGAAAAAGGCACATGACAACACACCTGGAGTTTGCAAAAAGGCATGTGAAAGACTGAGCATGAAGCAAATACTCTGTAGTCTGATGAGATGAATATTGAACTCTTTAGCCTGAATGCAAAGCGCTACATCTGGTGGAAACTGAGCACAGCTCATCACACATCTAACACCATCCCCACAGTGAAGCATGTCGGTGGCAGCATCACGCTACGAGGATACTTTTCAGCGGCAGGGACTGGGAGACTTGTAAGGATAGAGGGAACAATGAATGCAGCCAAATACAGGCAAATCCTTGAGGATAATATGCTTCAGAGTGCAAAACACCTGAGACTGCGTTGAAGATTTACGTTCCAACAGGACAATGACCCCAAGCATACAGCCAAAGCAACACTGGAATGGCTTCAGAACAAGAATTTGAAAGTCATTGAATGGCCCAGCCAAAGCTTGAACCCCCTTGAGAAAGTCTGTGGAAAGACTTGAAGATTGCTGTTCACCGGCCGATGCTCCCCATCCAACTTGACAGAGCTTGAGCAAATCTGCAAGGAAGAATGGGAGAAACTCCCCAAATCCAGATGTGCAAAGCTGATACAGACATACCCAAGAAGGCCCGAAGCTGTAATCACTGCCAAAGGTGCTTTTACAAAGTACTGACTGAGGGGGTTGAATACTTGCATAAATTAGACATTTCTGTTTGTCATTTTCTATTATTTTGAACATATTTCTAAAAAAAAAGAAAAATTTACTTTGTCATTATGGGTGTGGATCAGTCACACAAAAAAATCTCAATTTGATCAATTTTAAATTCAGGCTGTAACACAAAATGTGTGAATTGTGTGAATACTTTCTGAAGGCATTGTGCTTCATGGATAAATTGACACAATCTTGATAATACGAACCAGCTTTGAGATTAATTTTTCAAAAATTATGGCAAAAAAATGAAAAAATGAGATTTATATTATATTATTTCAAATGCAATTTGTCTGAAGGACTGTTCCTCCTAATGGGACTCATTATATGATTTGAACCTGGAATCCCAGTATCATTAGGTAAGTGCTTAGAGGTGGACACGAAACAGGCCAACCCATTTATGTAAACCTGTATCTGCAGTTGGAATGTCTGATCTCCCCCACACCTCTTCATGTACAATTGAGAATCCTTGCACCGGGCATCAATGTTTAGAGAATGACTGTGTTTTGGACTTTCCAACAGATTTTCCCTCTGGCCATGGATGGCACTCCGGCTGTGTTCACCGCGATGTGTTACAACGGATGCACAACTATCAGGCCTCCGGAGAATCTTCAGTCAGCCAGGTAAGATGAGCCTTGGTAGAAAGAGAAAGAGAGCGATTGGAATGTCTTGACCCAACAGAGAATGTTAGATTCCCAAGTGTGCCAGCAGGATAAGACAAGCCACTGGAGGATGAGACGCGACTTGTCCAGAAAGACAACGTGTCTTCTGTACGTGCAAACAGACCATCTGTTTTTCCGCAAGTATGGCAGCAGTGAGGCAGTGACCGCACAGGTGTGTACCTTAATTTCTTCCTTTATTTAAATGAACCCATTAGTCTCTCTCTGTCTGATTGAGTCCACATCTTCTGTGTCTACATCTGTTGTTTTTTTTCACTCAGGTTATGTTTTTGTCCTTCTTGAAACTCGGTTTGGAGATTTCCATGGAAGTTTATTCAGCGACTTGTCTGTTCACCATCTGAGCTGTATGTCGTTGAGTTTGTTTGTCTTGGATATTGCCATCCCGGTGCATTTCCAGGAAGGGGGGTGCTGCACTTCGGAGCACTCCATGTCCTTTTGATGGGGACGTAAAGCCGGCTGTCTCCTCCGTATTTCGGATTCGGACGTTAAAGATGCCATGGTACCTCACAAAAGAGTAGGCAATTGTGTGCCGGTGCCGACCTAGAGAATAAGAGCAATTTTCAGTGTTGTACAAGACAATTACTAAGGGATGTTAGTGTTAAATTTGGTTTGGTTAATGCTATGAAAGGGGTTCAACCTGGCCATGGATGGCACTCCGGCTGTGTTCACCGCGATGTGTTACAACGGATGCACAACTATGAAAGGCTATGAAAGTTAATGCTATGAAAGGGGTTTTGAAAGGGGTTTCTTCATCAATGATCTCTCTGACTCTCTTGAAAATCCTCTCTATCTCTTTGCTGATGACTCTACTCTCTGTCGCTCCATTCTTCATCCTTCAGATCGGCAGTCTGCAGCCTCCTCACTCTGTGCAGACCTGGACAAAATCACAGACTGGGCAAACAAGTGGAACATGTCTTTCAATCCTGACAAATCTCACACTCTTACAATGTCTCTCCGAAAAGACCGGCTGGACAACCCTCCCATCCACTTTCTGAATAATCCTCTCCAAGAAGTTCTGTCACTCAAGCTTTTGGGTCTCACTATCTGCCATGATCTTTCCTGGGAAAACTACATTTCAAATCTGGCCTCCAAAGCCAGTCGCCGACTGGGCATCCTCCGTCGTGCGAAGTCCTTCCTTGGCACACCTGAGCTCCTCACCACATACAAGGCTTTCATCCGCAGCTCAATGGAATACTGCTCTCCCCTCTGGGCTGGTGCCCCTGCCTCACACCTAGCTCGTCTTCACGCTGTTGAAACCAAAGCATTCAGAATCATTGGAATCTCCCGCGATGAAGATAACTCCAAGGGCCTCTCACTCACTCACCGCAGGCAGGTTGGTGGTCTTTCCGTCTTCTACCGACTCCTCTCTGGCCTTGCCCCCCCCAGCTCTCTCTGGGCTCTGTCCCGCAAATATTCCTACAGGTCGCACAAGATCTGCCTGCAACCCTCTTATGGTTAAACTGCCAAAATCAAGACTCTCTGCTCACCTTCACTCCCTCATTCCTCTTTTCTCCTGCCTCTGGAACAAACTCCCTCACTCTCTTCAATCCCACTCCACCCTCCAGGTCTTTAAAACAGCTGTTCAGCACCATCTCTTATCTTCCCCCATCCAAAACCTTGATCTTTTCTACCCCCGCTAATTTCACCCCAATTCCACTTTTTGAAATACCAACTTCTGTCCTGGAAGTCCTTGGTGTCCTTGTCTTTTATACTTCTCCCTCCCTCCCCCCCTTCCCACGCCTCCTCCCCCCAAGCCCTCTCCCTTCCACACATCTCCCTGCTCTCAAATGTTGTGTTTGTGTGCTTTCCCTTCTCTCCCCATCTTGTCTTCCGCTCCCTCTTTTTATATATTTTGTTTGTCTGGTTGATTTATTTGTAAAGTAAATGTTAGCTCTTTCACGAGCCTCGATTCAGTATACAAAAAACAAACAAACAAAAAAAAAACATTAGTACATAGAAGATACAAGCATTGGTACCCGCACCTTTTGCAGAAGGAATTTAGAATTTAGAACAAGAGAGCCAAGTACTATATTTATAATTACAATCAAGAAATCACAAATAATTTCGCAGGCAATACTATAATAACAATGTAACGATTAATATAATATATAAAATCTTTTATGTAATGTATAAAGTTATCTTTCTTCTATATAATGCCACACGATACACATTTACTTTGAGACAATCGGGGTCTTCCCCCCACTGTAAACCCCCTATCCCGTAGGTTTGAAAATGTTTTATTGCATCTCCATTTGCCAAGAGGATTCCAATGGTATGTAATATTATGGGGTTACTACCAGAGGGACCGATTTTAACGATGGATAGACAGACGGACAGAATACAACTTTATATATTTAAAGATAGAAGTGAAGTCCTTGATCTTTTCCTTGACCTTGATCTTTTCTACCCCCGCTAATTTCACCCCAAATCCACATTTTTGAAATACCAACTTCTGTCCTGGAAGTCCTTGGTGTCCTTGTGTTTTATACTTCTCCCACCCCCCCCCCCCCCCTTCCCACGCCTCCTCCCACCAAGCCCTCTCCCTCCCACACATCTCCCGATGTCCCTGCTCTCAAATGTTGTGTTTGTGTGCTTCCCCTTCTCTCCCCATCTTGTCTTCCGCTCCCTCTTTTTATATATTTTGTTTGTCTGTTTGATTTGTTTGTGAAATAAATGTTAGCTCTTTCACGAGCCTCAATTCTGTATACAAAAAAAATAAAAATAATAAAAGTGATAGATTAATTAATGGAGTGGATAGAGCGCAGTCATGGTGGCCTAAATGGCCTTCCCTGTGTTTGTTTATTTATTTATTTATTTAAGTGTCTGTTCATAGTGAAAACAAAATTTAAACAGCAAAGCATACGAGTGTATAAACAGGAAGGTAAATAAATACAGTAGAAAAAAAAAGACAATAAAATATCAAAGGAAAAAGGAATACATTATACCGAGGACCTCAAATATGCAGAATACACGTTTCTGTACCAAGATAAGTTTAAATAAATAACTTGGGGGAGGCAGAGGGGGAGTCAATATTTATTACCAATGCAAAATGTTGGGATTGCTAACCCTTCAGCGTCTTTATCCTCATATGCTCCACACATGCCCTCTCCCATTCCTACCATTACTCCTGGCATATCAGTACAGGCTACAGTTTGCAGAAAAACAATTACCTCTTCCACCAAAGGTGGATGGATGTTACGTGTTCGGCCCCGTTTGTCTGTTTGTGAGCAGGATATCTCAAAAGGTTATGGACGGATTTGGACGAAATTTGGTGGACAGGTTTGGTGTGTAACAAGGACGAAATTATTATATTTTGGTGAAGATCCGGATACTAGATTTTTTAAAGTGATTCTTCACCATTGAGTGATCGGGCCAACACTGATATATAGCACGATATCTCAAAAAGTTGTGGACGGATTTGGACGAAACTTGGTGACTGAGTTGGATAGGTGACAAGAACAAGATGATTACATTTTGGTTCAAGTCCGGATCCAAATCCGGCCTATCAGTAGGATATAAAATGTAAACTGTTCAGTCTGATGGAGGTATGCGCTCTCTACCGAGTGCTGTTCTAGTTAATACTGTAATGCTGTGATTACAAAGCTTCATTATTGTGTTGTGTGCTGGTTTATAAACCCACGTTGTCATGTTTGGGCAGAGATATGGTGCAGGTGTTTTTTTTTTTATCCAAGATCGAGGCTCATGGAAGAGTGAGGTGACGAGGGGTTAAAAGGACAACAAACTGACAGTGGGGTGGTGGTGGCAACAGTTGGATACATCAAGCAAGGGAAGGAATGAGCACGAAAAGAGGAGAAAGTGGAGGAAGCACAGTATCCTGCAAGTAAGAGTGTTGTTAGGTTGAGTTAATGGAGGTAGAAAATATCATGGAGAGCGATAGGCGATGACAGGACATGGTGGTTCACCACTTCCTTGAAGCCCTGGCGTGAATTAGGAATGTGATTGATCCGTCAAATCTCTCAAAGTACAAGTGTACTAGTTGGTGGAATTTTTTGAATAAGGCAGACTCATCAAATATGGATGAAACTCTCATGGAAAATTCAAGTCGATTCATTGCCCGACGATTCATCACACATAGTTTGGGTGGAAGAAATTCCTTCTTAGAAAATGCCCCGTTGAGTGTGGTGAGAAATACGATGGTGTAGCGGTTACCGCTGGATGCACACAATCGCCTTGCACCGGCCAGAACACGGCCAGACGCGCCTCTCCCGGGCATGCCCGGACTCACTGTTCCCGGGCACGCCCGAACCTCCCGGGCACGCCCGGTCTCGTCTTTCCCGGGCATGCCCGCTCTCGCCTTTCCAGGGCTCGCCCAGAGCGTCCGGGCATGCCCGCTATCGCCTTTCCAGGGCTCGCCCAGAGCGTCCGGGCAAGCCCGCTATCGCTTTTCCAGGGCTCGCCCAGAGCGTCCGGGCATGCCCGCTATCGCCTTTCCAGGGCTCGCCCAGAGCGCCCGGGCACGCCCAGCCTCGACTTGCCAGGCCGCAGCCAAACACGCCCGGGCAGGTCCAGACTCGCCTTTCCAAGGCTCGCCCTTGACACCCGGGCATGCCCGGTATAGCTTTTGCCGGGCAAACTTCCCGACATAAATGTGTATATATATTGCTGCCCGATAAACGGGCTTTTGTCAGAATACCTGAGCTGTTTTGTTTCAATAAAGCAACTCGGACGAATTCCGTCTTTGGTCGCGTCACTTATTTCGACTCGCGTTGGAGCGCAGCTCCTTCACTGGTGACCTACCGACATGGACACGGCAGTGACTCTTAAACTGCCTACCTTCTGGGAGGCTCACGCAGCTGTTTGGTTCGCCCAGGCGGACACCCAGTTCGCCCTGCGAGGCATCACCGCGGACGACACCCGCTTCCACCACGTCGTGGCAGCGCTCGGTTCCGCCACCGCGGCCCGCGCCCTGAGCCTCCTCGAGCACCCGCCGGCTGCCGACAAGTATGACGCGCTGAAGACGCTCCTCCTCGACGCTTTCGCCCTCTCACCGGCGGCACGCGCACGGCGCCTGCTCGACCTGCCCGAGCTCGGCGACACGCGCCCGTCCGAGCGCATGGACTATATGCTCTCGTTGCTCGGTGAGCACTCTCTGGATTTTCTGTTCCGCGAGTTGTTCCTTCGCCAGCTGCCTCACCCGGTATGCCTCGCCCTGGCTGGCATGTCGATCACCGATCCCCGCGCCCTCACCAGGGAAGCCGATAAGATCTCCTCGGCGGGCCAACACATCGGCGCGGCTACCTGGAGCCTGCCGCCGTCCGAGGCGACGCCCACGACGCCCGAGCGCCCTGCGCGGTTGGAGGCCGAACTGCCGGTGAAACTGGCGGCCGCCACGCCGCACCGACAGCTTCCGACACGACGGCCGGGGCCTCCACCTGACCAGGCATGGTGTTATTACCACGCCAGGTTCGGACACAAGGCTCGGACGTGCCGACCCCCGTGCATTTTCGACAAGTCGGGAAACGGCCGGGCCGGCGTTCATTCCCAGCCATGAGCGCCGGCCACTCGGGCAACTTGCTTTTTATTCGGGACAAAGCGTCCGGGCGGCGTTTCCTTTGTGACACCGGCGCCCAACTGAGCGTCATACCCGCCTCCGAGCAGGACAGGCGGGACGCCGTTTGCGGCCCCTCTTTGGTCGCTGCTAATGGCTCGGCCATACGCACTTTCGGCCCGCGCAACGTCACCCTCTGCTTCGGCAGCCAACGCTTTCAGTGGACCTTTGTGACCGCCTGCGTCCCCATGGCTTTGCTGGGCGCCGACTTCCTCTGCGCGCACGGGCTGCTGGTCGACGTCAAACGTCGTCGCCTTGTCAACGCCGAGACCTTCAGCTCCCTGGCGTGCACGATGAGCAGCTCCGCGCCGACCGAACTGGCGTGCGCCCTCCCGACGGCGAACGAGTTCGCTCGCCTGCTCGCGGAATTCCCGGCCCTCACACGGCCGACGTTTTCGGCCGTCGCAGTGCGGCATGGGATCGAGCACCACATACCCACTACGGGCCCACCGGTCTACGCCAGGGCCCGCCGCCTCGACCCGGCCAAGCTCGCCGTGGCAAAGGCCGAGTTCGACGCGTTGGAGCACCTCGGCATCGTGCGGCGCTCCAATAGCATGTGGGCCTCACCACTGCACATCGTGCCAAAGCCGGGGGGCGGATGGCGCCCGTGTGGCGACTACCGCCGCCTCAACGATGCTACCACCCCCGACAGGTACCCGATCCCGCACATCCAGGACTTTTCCGCCCGTTTGGTGGGACGGGTCATATTTTCCAAAATTGACCTGATACGGAGATACCACCAGGTACCTGTCTGGGCGGCCGACGTCCCGAAGACGGCCGTCATCACGCCGTTCGGCCTGTTCGAATTTTTGAGGATGCCGTTTGGCCTCAAGAACGCGGCCCAGGCGTTCCAGCGCTTAATGGACGGCGTGCTGCGCGACCTGCCATTTCCTTTTGTCTATCTGGACGACATCCTCATCGCCAGCACATCCCGCGCTGAGCACCTCCTCCACCTCCGAACACTGTTCGGTCGCCTCAGCGAGCACGGCTTAATTGTCAACCCGGCCAAATGCCACTTCGGCACGACGACCGTTGACTTTTTGGGCAACCGCATCACCAAGACCGGGGCCGTGCCGCTGCCGACCAAGGTCGAGGCCATCACCACGTTCCCGCGTCCCCGTTCCATCAAGGCCCTACAAGAGTTCCTCGGCATGGTGAATTTTTATCACCGATTCGTGCCCCGCGCTGCTCAGCTCATGCGGCCCCTTTACGAGGCCCTCCGGGGCAAGCCGGCCAAGCATGACATCGTTTGGTCCGCGGCCATGGACGCGGCCTTCGCGAGCGCAAAACGGGCCCTCGCCGACGCAACGCTGCTGGCTCACCCGGTGCTCAACACGCCCATCGCCCTCACTACGGATGCCTCCAACTACGCGGTGGGCGCCGTCCATGAACAATGGGTGGACGGGGTTTGGCAGCCACTCGCTTTTTTCAGCCGGCAGCTCCGGCCAAACGAGTTAAAATACAGCACGTTCGACCGCGAGCTGCTCGGTCTATTCCTGGCCGTTCGCCATTTCCGACACCTCCTGGAGGGCCGCCCGTTCACGGCTTTCGTCGACCACAAGCCGTTGGTCTACGCAATGGCCAAAGTCACGGAGCTGTGGTCGGCCCGCCAGCAGCGCCACCTCTCCGCCGTGTCGGAATTCACCACGGACATCCGGCACGTCGCCGGCAAAGACAACGCTGTGGCCAACTGTCTTTCTCGGGCCAGCGCGAACGCGGTCCACCTCGGCGTGGACTTCGCGCTCATGGCGGCCGACCAGACCACCGACACCCCGGTGCAGGCCCTCCGGGCAGCGGACACGGGCCTCCGCCTGGCCGACATCCCCTTCGCGGGCACCGTCCTGCTCTGCGACGTCTCCCAGGGCCAGCCTCGCCTCATCGTGCCCGTTTCCTGGCAGCGCCGCATCTTCGCCTCCATCCACGGCCTTTCTCACCCGGGCCGGAAAGCTTCTCAGAAGCTGGTGTCGGCGCGTTTCTGCTGGCACGGCCTTCGACGGAACGTCCGCGACTGGGCCAACGCCTGCACGGCCTGCCAGCGGGCCAAGGTCCACCGCCACACCCAGGCCCCGCTGGCACCTTTCACCGTGCCTGCACGGCGTTTCGACCACGTCCACGTGGACCTGGTGGGTCCCCTGCCCCCATCGCGGGGGTTCACCCACCTGCTCACCATGGTGGACAGGACCACCAGGTGGCCGGAGGCCGTGCCCCTCACCTCCACCACCACCGCCGACGTGGCGCAGGCGTTCATCGCCACCTTGGTCGCGCGCTTTGGCGCACCGGCGGACATCTCGTCCAACCGCGGCCCACAGTTCACGTCCGAACTTTGGGGCGCGGTCGCCCGCTCGTTGGGGGTCACGCTGCACCACACCACGGCCTACCACCCCCAAGCCAACGGGTTGTGCGAGCGGTTTCACCGCTCCATGAAGGCCGCACTCATGGCCGGCCTTCAGGACGACGGTTGGACCAACCGGCTGCCATGGGTCCTTTTGGGCCTCCGCACGGCCCCCAAGGAGGACCTCCGGGCGTCCGCCGCCGAGCTCGTCTACGGCCAGCCGCTCCGCGTCCCGGGCGAGTTCGTGCCCGACGCTACCAGTCCCTGGTCCGCCGCACACCAGCGCTCGGACCTCCAGGAGGCCGCCCGCCGATTTGCCCCCGTGCCAACGTCCCGCCACGGTGGCCCCCAGTCCTACGTCCCCCCGGCGCTTTGCACAGCGGAGTACGTCTTTGTGCATCATGACGCGCACCGGGGGCCACTCCGGCCGCCGTACGACGGGCCCTTCCGGGTCCTGCGACGGGGCGACAAGTCCTTTGTCGTCGACATTGGCGGCCGGTCGGACCGGATCTCTGTGGACCGCCTCAAACCGGCGCACATGGACGTCGACCGACCACCACGGTTGGCCCTTCCTCCGCGGCGAGGCCACCCCCCGTCCACAGTTCCCCCCGCTCGACCACCCACCACCACGTCGGACCCCTCCCCACGACCCTCCAGGGGTCGCTTCGGCCGGGTCATCCGGACCCCCCTTAAATTGACCCTGCTGGTGCAGGTCGATTCTGGAGGGGCGTGTGTAGCGGTTACCGCTGGATGCACACAATCGCCTTGCACCGGCCAGAACACGGCCAGACGCGCCTCTCCCGGGCATGCACGGACTCACTGTTCCCGGGCACGCCCGAACCTCCCGGGCACGCCCGGTCTCGTCTTTCCCGGGCATGCCCGCTCTCGCCTTTCCAGGGCTCGCCCAGAGCATCCGGGCATGCCCGCTATCGCCTTTCCAGGGCTCGCCCAGAGCGTCCGGGCAAGCCCGCTATCGCCTTTCCAGGGCTCGCCCAGAGCGTCCGGGCATGCCCGCTATCGCCTTTCCAGGGCTCGCCCAGAGCGTCCGGGCAAGCCCGCTATCGCCTTTCCAGGGCTCGCCCAGAGCGCCCGGGCACGCCCAGCCTCGACTTGCCAGGCCGCAGCCAAACACGCCCGGGCAGGTCCAGACTCGCCTTTCCAAGGCTCGCCCTTGACACCCGGGCATGCCCGGTATAGCTTTTGCCGGGCAAACTTCCCGACATAAATGTGTATATATATTGCTGCCCGATAAACGGGCTTTTGTCAGAATACCTGAGCTGTTTTGTTTCAATAAAGCAACTCGGACGAATTCCGTCTTTGGTCGCGTCACTTCTTTCGACTCGCGTTGGAGCGCAGCTCCTTCAATGGCATTTGTTGTGGCGTCGCTGGTACCCAGAGTTCCCCGGGAAGTGATGGCACTCCCCCCTAGCTCAGTGGCTGCGTTTGTCTCATCTAACAGTCCTGTGTTGTGTCTCGTTTCTTCATCTGTATGTCTACGAGTGTGAGATGTGTGTGCGGCATCTCCAATAACAGCCTTAGATCCTGTCATGAAGAAGATGGCTTTGAATATAATTTATTTTTACCTTTTAGAATATTTCTCCTGCAGATCACACCCTTTGAAACACAACGCCCATTTATGTGATCTGTGGGGTGTTTTGAGTTGTTTCCGATTGAATTGATGGATCATTATTGGTGCTGTTCGTTTTCAGATTGCTAACCACGTGCGTGCAGTCAACCTCATTTACCAGAGTACCAACTTCGATGGCTTAAGGAACATCAACTTCATGGTCAAGCGAATTCGGGTGGGTCCTGCTTTGCAGCGTCCTGCATCAAGTCTACAGCACTTGGCCAATAATGGAGAAACCAAAGCACTGCCTTTCAAAACACCTACTATTCATAATTTATTATCGTGTTGTGATGCTCCGGTGGAATTTATGTCTCACAGGTGAACTCGACCGAGAACGAGCGAGACCCCACCAATCCATTCCGTTTTGGGAACATTGGAGTTGAGAAATTTCTGGATATGCATTCAGAAGGAAACTTTAATGAATACTGCCTGGCATACCTCTTCACCGACCGTGACTTTGATGGCGGGGTTCTCGGCCTGGCATGGGTTGCTTCCCCCGGTGAGAATTTTTCTGCGTGGTTACCCATCAGCTTCTGGCCTGTTAACTGCTTAATATGACAAATTTGATTTCTCATGGAGCAGCGCCAGTTGTTCTGTTAAGCATCGTTGCCCGAATTTAGATTTGGAATTTACTTTTAAAAGGTGTCGCAGATGAAACGTGACCATCACTGTGGCTCAAGCCAAGACTTTGTCAGTTGCATGTCAGTGGGATTTTCCAGTAGTTGACCTTTATATGGTCACTTCCGGTCCCTCGAGCGACGGGGCTTGCTTCGATCTCTCCACGGCATCAAAGTTTGAGTGTTTTCCCGTTCGTTTCCTTGTCAAATTTCCACTGCGTATTTTGTTGTGTATGTGTTATTGTGTGTTTCTATTTGGTTTTGGTTTTGTAGTTGTTGCAAATTTGTGTGTAATTAGCCGTTTCTTTGTTCGCGCCTCGTGCGGCCTGGTGTCTCGTGCGGCCTCCTCGTCTCGACTTGTGCCCCGCCCCCTGTATCTCGTTTTTCTTTCACCTCTGCTCCTGCTTTCTCAAATCCACGTTCTCACTTAGAGACTTTTCCCAGATTTTTTTTTTCATGGTTTTGTTTAAATATTTATTTAAATATGTATAAACCGCAGCCGTGATGCTGACGCCGCCCCCCCCCCCACCCCCCAGAATTTCCATGTTTTAAACGTTTCCCAGTGTGTACCCTGGATAAGAATAGGTACGCCGTATCCCTGCGTGTCGTAAGAGGCGACTAAGAGGGTTGGCGTCAGGAAGGGCATCCGGCCATAAAAACATTGCCTCAAAAAGAGAACCATGACAATTACAACTACATGTGGGCAGGGTACAGCCCGAAGTGGAGATCGGTTTCTGAGGTTTGGGACATGGAATGTAGGGACAATGACAGGGAGATCAGGAGAAGTGGTGGAAGTATTGGTCAGAAGAAGAGTGGACATATGTTGTGTGCAAGAGACGAGATGGAAGGGAAGTGGTGTGAGAATGGTGAAGGGTAGGCAGGGACAGAAATACAAGTTTGTGTGGCAAGGGTGCCTGGAGGGCATGAATGGTGTTGGTGTCCTGTATTCTGAGGAGTTTGTAGACAGTGTGGTGAGTGTGACTAGAGTGAGTGATAGGTTGATGATGGTGAAAATGATGATTGGAAAGCTCTTGGTGAACGTCATCTCCGCAGGTACGTCATCTCCGTCATCAACGGGATATGCTCCGCAGGTTGGTCGAAGCGATGAAGAGAAGGACAAGTTCTGGTGTGCTATAGAGAAGCTGATGGAAAACGTGAAAGATGAGGAAGTTGTTGTGGTAGGAGGAGACCTAAATGGACATGTGGGAAGGAGTATGGATGGTTTTGATGGAGTTCATGGGGGTTACGGATATGGTGTGAGAAATGGAGAAGGTGAAAGGATTTTGGAGTTTGCTGATGGAGCTGATTTGTTGATTTGTAATACTCAGTTCCAGAAAGAGGATAATAAGCTTGTTACATACACGTCAGGTGGGTCGACGACAACGGTTGACTACCTGATGGTGCGTAGGCGAGATAGGGGGCACCTCCGGGACACAAAGGTGATCCCGGAGGAGGAGGCTGTTTCACAGCACCACTTGGTTGTCTGCGACGTAAGGGTGAAAGGTGCGAGGAGAGCTCGGCGGGTGAAGTACCAACCGAGAATGAAGGTGTGGAGGTTGAAAGAGGTGACAGTAAGGGAGGCATTAAAAGAGAGGCTGAGTAGGGTCGAGGATGATGTGGTTGAGCTTGAAAGTGGTTGGATGTCAATGAAAGCTAGTCTGTTGGGAGCCATTGGTGAGGTATGTAGATGGACAAAAGGACCACCCAGGCACTCGGAAACATGGTGGTGGGATGATGAAGTTGGAAAGAGGATTGACGAGAAGAGGAAGAAGTTCAAGGAGTGGCAGAAGGCGAAGGGTACGGGAGCAGAAACAGCAGAGCATGAAAGTTATAAGGCAGCCAGGAAGGCTGCAAAGAAAGAGGTAGCAAAGGTGCAGGAGGCATGTAGGAAAATGTTCGGAGAACGCTTGGATTCGGAAGAGGGTCAGAGAGCGGTATTCAGGATTGCAAAGCAGATAGCGAAAGAGAGGTGTGATGTGATGGAGGTGAGTTGCTTGAAGGATGAAGTGGGACAAATCGTTGTCGACCCAGATGGAATTAAAGGAAGATGGAAAAGATATATGGAAATGCTGTTGAATACAGAGAATGAATGCGATGGCAGCATAGAGAGTAACCCAGTTTTAGGACCGGCAGAGAAGATAACTGAGAAGGAAGTTGAGGAAGCGATAAAAGCAATGAAGGGTAGAAAAGCGGGAGGGCCGACGGGAGTTGTGGGAGATATGTTGAAGGCAGCAGGAAGTTGGGGTGTGAAGAGAATGACAGAGATCTGTAATCTGGTGGTGAAAGAAGGCCGCATTCCAGTGGATTGGGAACTCAGTACCCTCGTCCCTCTATACAAGGGGAAAGGTGACCCTCTGGAGTGTGGCTCGTACCGAGCGATAAAGTTATTGGAGCATGGAATGAAGGTATTGGAAAGGGTGTTGGAGAGGAGGATAAGGAAGAAAGTGAAGATCGATGAAATGCAGTTTGGATTCATGCCAGGAAGAGGAACGACAGACGTGCTTTTCATTGTGAGGCAGTTGCAGGAGAAGTACATGGAGAAGAGGAAGAAGTTGTTTCTTGGGTTTGTTGATCTGGAGAAAGCATTCGATCGGGTTCCACGCAAAGTATTGACATGGGCATTGAGGAAGTTAGGAGTGGAGGAATGGTTGATCAGAGTAGTGATGGCAATGTACAAAAGAGCACGCACAGCTGTAAGGACGAAGGACGGGAACAGTGGTGAGTTTGAGGTAAAGGTGGGAGTGCATCAGGGGTCGGTACTAAGTCCACTACTATTTGCAGCTGTGATGGAGGTGCTGGCTCAGAACGTAAAGGAGGAGTTTACCGTGGGAGTTGTTGTATGCAGATGATCTGGTGTTGATTGCGGAAAGTATGGATGGACTGAAGGAAAAGATGAACATGTGGAAGGAATGTATGGAGACAAAAGGTCTGAAGGTGAATATCGGAAAGACGAAGGTGATGGCAAGTGGTAAAGCATGTGGTGAGGTGGAAAGAACTGGGAAGTGGCCCTGTGCTGTGTGTAGGAAGGGTGTCGGAGTGAACTCCATTCAGTGTACAATGTGCGCTGAGTGGGTTCATCAAAAATGTAGTGGTCTGAGAGGGTCATTAACCAGTGTGGCAGCTACATTCAAATGTAAGGTGTGCACAGAGGGAGCTGCAGATGGAGGAAATGTTGAGTTGGATCTTGGAGACGGCATGAAGCTGGAAGGTGTGAAAACATTTTGCTACCTCGGAGACATGCTGAATGGAGAAGGTGGATCAGACTCGGCAACGGTTGCTCGAGTGAGATGTGCATGGAAGAAGTTTCGGGAATTGAGTGGCGTGCTGATGATGAGGGGAGTGTCGTTGACGCTGAAGGGAAAGGTGTATGCTGCATGTGTGAGAAGTGTTATGATTTATGGGAGCGAAACATGGGTAATGAACGTAGAGCAGCAACGAAGGTTGGAAAGGGTGGAAATGCGAATGGTTCGACGGATGTGCGGAGTATCGTTGAGAGAGAGGAAGACAAATGATGAATTGCGAAAGATGATGGGAATAGAGCCTGTGATTGATGCGGTGAAGAGGAACAGGTTGAGATGGTTTGGTCATGTGTTGAGGAAGGATGAAAGTGACTGGTTGAGAAAAGTGATGGAAATGAATGTAGAAGGAAGTAGAAGATGGGGAAGACCGAGAAAGACTTGGCTAAAGATGGTGGAAGAAGAAATGCAGGGTAGGGGGTTAACAAGGAGAGATGCAGAAAATAGGGCAAAATGGAGAAGATTGTCATGGGGACCGCAAGGCTAACCCCCACTCTAGCAGGGAAAATGGCCTTTAAAATGCATGTTGTTGTTGTTGTTGACCTTTATATGGCAGCAGCAGATGGAATTGTAGTCTTTTATCCACTTGGGGCATCGGATTTCTATGAATGGCTCCTCGTTCTTCTACAATGGAGAAAGGGGGTCGGAGTGAGTGGCAGGGTCTTTTGTTTAAGGGAAGAAGTCGCTTTTTGTAGATCTTGGATAAATAATACACCGACACTGCATTAAGCAGGAAACGCAACTTGGCATCCCAGGGTAAGGTCAAGCACCCATTGACGAGACCTTTTGTCAGAGTACGTCGTAGTGCGAAAATTACACTTTGGAGAAGTAGCCTTTTGAATCGTAGTGCATAGTTCTTTGGATTGGGAAGTCAAACACTTTTTTCAGTCTGTTATATTCATGGCAAAGGTTTAGGCCAGCACTTTTGTTTATTTTGTTTTGTTTTGTCGTTGGAGATTTAAACAACTGAGACCGTCTACGAGGTGATGACGAAACTGCTTATGAGTGAAGTCATGAAAAATGGAACACTTATGTAAAAATCAGCAGTGGAAAATTTTCTACCTTTAAACAGTTTGTCTGTTGCTTTATTTTAGAGAATGAGGGTCCACGTGTACAAAAATAATGATTAGAAGATAACGGCTTGCCTTGCTTTTAAAATGGAGGCTTGTGAATTGGACAATTCAATATCTATATACTCCTACACCTCCGTCACACTGATAAGATCATGTGCCTAGCAATGTTTACCTCTAATTAATATTATTTTCTTGGCATTTGAAGATGCAGAGGGGTGAAAACTATCAGAAAAAAATACTAAGTGTAAGTCTGTGATGGAAAAATGTAACATTGGTTTGCTGGTGTTGCCATATTGTGTCCCTCTACCACAATCTACCATGAAAAGTTTTCCTCTGGCAAATTTTAGGGGTCATGAGTACAAAATACTCTCAAAATCTATTGTATGCCTCATGTCTTTATACGATATACCCCTCTTAGTTCACCAAGTACAGTGTATTTTAACATTAAAGGCAATATCACCTCAGTGTGATGGACGTGACGTAGTTGTGACGGACGTGACATAAGCGACAATGTATGGAAATCATAAGATACTTGTTACTTTTCCATAATAAATGATAGTTTGCCATGACAGAAATTCTTTACATGATACCAGTCTTTCTAAAATCTATGAAAGCTGAGAACAAATAAGAGAAACACATCAAACATGTCAGTTGTAAACTGTGACAACCTGACAACATGAAATTACATCAAGGTAAGTGAAAATCTAATTTTGACACTCAACAAGGATAGTGTATCAACAATAAATGGCTATTTTCCACATTACTTGCATTATGCACCACCATGTCAAGCCAATTACAGGCCTATGTATCAAAGACATGAAAGATAAGTGAACATGACCAGGAGGAATAATTTGCAACTTTGTGCTGAAAACTCAACAGACAGTGTGATCAACTCCTGATTTGGAGCAAGTCTGTTAGATGGTAGGCACAATCCTGTAGCAGTTCATTTCCTCTTTCCAAATTCAGTTTAGATCCTGTTGAGGGCTGGGACTTCCAGTGGGTCAACTCCAGTGAGGAGTGACCTCTAGCGGGCCACAGAAAATTGCAAATGGGTGGACACAATCTATGTCATCATTTCTTGGCCACTGGAAGACTGTATTCTCATTTCTGGTGTTTTGCGAACAAGACCGTTTGTCATTTCTGGTACTTATGTCACATCCGTCACAGTGTGACGGATGTGACACTTCAGGGGACGGAATCATTATTTTCCCCTTCTACAAATTAACATGAAGGCACAAATTAATCATTTGATGTTTGAGAATAGCTAATGGTTGAAGCTGTCTCAGGCATATTTTTTCATATTTTTGTAACTCTTACTTTTTGAATAAATTAGGGTGTGACGGACGTGACACAAGGGGACGGAAATTTTTTGATGATTTTCTCATACAAAATTTTTTATGATGTGATATGTTTATTGAATTTTACTTATAGACTTCAACAGAGAATGGTATCTACAACAGAAAAATGCAAAAGATATAGTTATTCTGTTACTTACCATTTGTAAAGGAGTAGAGTGATAATTAGTACCACTCAAATTGAGCTCACTTTGAAAATAGCGCCATCTTCCCATCTCAATTACTCCGCAATGAAGAGGGGTAGAACGATAATTTTTTCACTGAAATAAACCTTAGCATTTAAATTTTACATAAAAAAATAAGGAGACACCTCAAAACCTTCCTGCTAATAAATAGTTGATCAAAGAAATGTCATAGTCCAACTACTTTACATTTTAATGCCAAAAATACCCCCTTTTTTGGCCTTTAACCTGTCACGCAAGAACCAAAAATTGTTATATTGCACTGAAGTTGTCTCTGCAGGTAGCGGAGACCCCATTACACATCATACAAGTGTAAAATAGTTTTTTATTTGTAATAAGAAAATATCAAGCCCTGTATTGAGAAAAATGAAAGTGTTCCATTTTTCGTGACTTCACATTTATGCATTCTGCTAACTGCGGGCATGAAGCACCCAGCCTTTTCAAAAAAAAAAAAAAGTTTAATCTTCAGGGGAGCTTATGCTATAAGCTCATGAGGCAGAGGTTTAGGCCAGCACTTTTGTTTATCAGCCATCGAGGCTCGTCTCGTTGGAGATTTAAACAATTGAGACCGTCTACGAGGTGATGACGAAACTGCTTATGCATTCTGCTAACTGCGGGCATGAAGCACCCAGCCTTAAAAAAAAAAAAAAAGTTTAATCTGCAGATTATTACATTGGAACTGGTCATGGAATTGTGTGAATGAACAAAGACTGCTTTGCCCTATACACTCCTACACCTATTTTGGATCTAATAAGTTTTGGGCCTAATTTTTAGCTCACCTGGAATGAAGTTCAGGGGAGCTTATGCTATGGTGCGTTGTCCGTCTGTCAGTCCTTCCGTCCGTCAGTCCATAAACACTTGAAACTTCTTCTCCGAAACCACTGATGGGATTGCGTCCAGATTTGGCACAAATGATATTTGTTGTGTTGTGACTAAAGTTTGTTCACAGCATTAAAAAACAAGACCAAAAGTCTAACAGAGGCATAGCCGGTCTTGTAAAATATTATAAACCACAAACACATATTATTAGCTTTTTAAACAGTCGTTAATGCTGCTTATAACAATAAACAAAGATATTTGGAGGAATCTCGACATCCATGAGGTAAGTTTTACTTACAGAACTGAGCGAAGATCTACTGTAATCTTTGTACCACACAAGGGTTGGAGGTGTGCTCATTTACCAAGCAGCTAGCCAGCACTTGCCAAGCCAGCCATTCCTTAAGGGTTTTGAATGAAGTGCTTGCTCGAATGCTTAAACCACTTGGCGATCTCTCCACAAGAAACTTGGTAAATTAACACACCTAATGTTCTTGAGACCCATGTTACGGGTTCCTCTACGATCTCCTGGTCTTGGTAAACTTCCGAACCCCGAGAGGAGCCACGGCAGAAAAATATGTTATCCTGTGTCAAAAAATCAATGGTGAAACCACACCAATTGCAAATAATACAAACCCCAATAATACAAACAAATATTGTATTAAAAATCACACAAAAATAACTACAACAATAAATAGGAATCAAGAGTACAATCAATATCTCCTATGATGGTACCATCCGCTAACATGCATGAGGTAACTCACGGTGCTCCAAGTGAGTGGAAAATAACCTTCCCCAGTGTCTCTATATTCCCATCTTCGAGCTCATAGTTGGTCCCCTCCAGTGATCAACGGAACGATGTCGAATCGAAACCAGAATCTCGTTCGGAGGACAGGCACAGACACGCCGCCCAAAACGGCACAAAGGCGCATGCGGCCCAAAGCGGAGAAAATGGTCACGTGGTTAAAGCGGCACAAAGGCACACCCACGGCTAGGGTGCATCAAACGCCCTTAGGTTCTTGGATTTTAATGTCTATTCTCTCAAATGTTACAGTTGTTGGTAGAAGTATGTATGCAAAAAATAAATGAAATCAGAGGTGGTCCTGGGTGGCCACCGGCCACTTTTATATATTTAGGGCCATTTTCGGGGCCGCACTATGTAAAAATGTTTGATTTTGTTATTTTACACCCAAACCTAGTCATGTTTGGTATCAAATTGAAGGTCTTGATGAGAGGAATACAAATATAACAATTGTATGCAAAAAACGATGGTTTGATAATTAGTTTGTATTTTTACATGAATGAAATCGGAGGTCTAATCGTGGGTCCCATACTAGTAGTCTAATAATATCCTTTATTTTCTTTCAGATGGCAGATAAGAAGACCAGATTAGCAAGTGCCATTTTTGGTCTTGGCAATGCTTTTACAGAAGCAGATGGTACATTGACAGGAGTCCGCCTCCCAACTTGCCGGCAGGTTCTTCGATGCGTGATGTGGTACATCCAGAAAGAAATATGTGAAGGCAAACAAACTCAGCCACTGAAATGGAAATCTGCCAGCATCGTCCTTATCCAGCTGAAAAAATTCTACACTAAAGCAAATATTCCTATGCTTTCAGACCATCAATGCTGCAAACTAATACTTGACCTTCTTAATGACAATAACAAATTGCGTCAAATACCTGTTTCTCGCCGAGAATCTCCAAGCACTTTGGCTAAGTTGCAAACCATGAATGAACGTCTTGATAAGACCTTCGGTGTATGGACAAAAGATGCAATGACAAACATTAAGAATGAGGAAGATAGAGTATTTTTAGAGTCAATGAAATCTGACAGAGTAGCCTCATTTGGTGGTGTTGACAAGAAGAAAGTTGATAAAGATCATAGAAAAGAAAAACGCCTCTTAGCGGAAGCTTCAAGACGAGAACGTCATGAATCATCCAGTGTACAAGAGATGACAATTAGTTCTGTATGCTCTGATGATAGTGACTCTGCAGATAGCTTGGAAGAAACTGAAGAAGAGGCGATTCCAGAGTTTCAAAGGAAGCGTAGTCACCACAGATCAACATATGCAGGTACATCTGCCTTTATTCCTCATGATATTCTGAAAAGACATTCAGTTGTGTCTGTTGCTACTCGACTAAACATAACTCCTGTTCAACAGGTTGCGCTCACCAAAGCTGTAATTCAAGAGGCAGGAGGTGATCCACGTCGTGTGGCCAAGTCGTACTCAACTGCTGATAAGGCTCGACGATCAATAACAAGTGCTATCGCCAAAGATATTCAAGAAAATTGGATCGCCCCAACAGCTGCAACACTTCACTGGGATGGCAAGCAGATACCAACGCTCACAAACAAGAATGTCAAGGAAGAAAGATTGCCAGTGTTGGTTGGGAATGCCACTGATGTAAAGCTACTGGGGGTGGCTAGATATCCTCCTGGAAGTGATAGGTCATCAGGTGACATCATTGCCGAGCACACTTACACGTATCTACATTCATGGAAGTGCAAACAATCAGTTGTCAACTTATGTTTTGACACAACAGCATCAAACACTGGACACGTTACAGCTGCCTGTGTTACCATTCAATCAAAACTGGACCGTGCTCTTCTGTGGTGTGCATGTCGCCATCATGTTGGAGAGGTAATCCTGGATCATGTGTTTGACGTTCTCAAAATTGAGGCATCAAAGTCTCCAGAAGTATCTTTGTTCCAAAAATTCCAGAAGAATTGGGAACGCATATCGCATGCAAAGAATGAAAGTTTAACCAAAATTGACATTTCCATGTACAATGACTATGCACAACAGCTGCTTTTATCCTGCAAAAACAAGGTTTTAAGCACAATCCGCACAAGCGCTTCATACTGTAGGGAAGACTACAAGGAAATGGCACAACTCTGCCAGGTAGTCCTCGATGATGATGTCACAAAACAAGGAACACTCCACAGACCAGGGGCCATGCATAAAGCAAGGTGGATGTCAAAGATTCTTTATTCCATCAAAATATGCCTACTTGAAGAGCAAATTTCTCTACTACCTCGAGGAACTGTAACAACACAACATCAACAGAAAAAACTGAAGGAGTTTGTTGTTTTTGTTGTTTATATTTATTGTGATTGGTGGCTCATATGTCAGTCTGCTTCAAATGCCCCATGGTTTGATTTGTGCTTTTACAAGACTCTGCTCAACTATAAAGCTGTCAACTCAACCATTTCAGTCAGCGCTGTGAAAGCCTTTGATAGACATTTGTGGTATTTAACCCCAGAACTGGTTGTTTTGGCACTGTTCAGCAATGCAATTCCTCAAAAGGATCGTCGTGCCCTTGCAGATGTGTTACTGGCCATACAACCAGATGAAATGCCAAGCACTCCAAAACACCGCTACGGTTCTGGATATGGCAAACCGTCATTTCCAAAAATTACAGAAGCGACAACCCTGGCTGATCTTGTGAACGAGGACTCGTGGTTTACAGTAAACCTTCTTCACCTAGATATGACCTTCCTAACAGAGGATGTTGACACTTGGCAGAACAATGAGCACTTCAAGGCAGCCAAGTCCATTGTGGATGGGCTTAATGTTGTGAATGACCCTGCGGAGAGAGCAGTAAAGCTCGCAACTGATTTTGTCTCAACTGCAAGAAGAGAAGACCACTTCCAAAATCTTCTTCAAGTGGTTGAATGTGACCGCAAAGCGAGGCCAAATTTGCGGAAACGAGCAAAGTTGGAGTAGTGACATTGGCGTTGTGCTTAATACATTTTCAAACTTTTAATCAATGAAAGTACAATACTACAACACTGTACTACAACTTTGTAATATGAAGAACGATTTTGGTTAATTTTACATTGACATGTAAGGTTGTTTTAACTGTTTGATATTAGGCATTTAGTAAAAGTAGGACTTTACTTTTGTATATAGGTATAATGGTTAATTTTACATTATCTTGTAGTTAATTTTACATTATCTTGTAAAGTAGTTTAGCTGTGGCCCTAAATGGCCCTAAATATATAAAAGTGGCCGGTGGCCACCCAGGACCACCTCTGATTTCATCTATTTTTTGCATACATACTTCTACCAACAAGTGTAACATTTGAGGGAATAGACATTAAAATACAACAACTTTTTGAAAATCATGGGGCGTTTGATGCACCCTACCCACGGCGACTGGGAAATCCAACGGCACCCTCCAGGTATGAACTTTCACTGTTCACGGTCGGCGAGCCGCAAAGTAATCGTCAAAAGCCTCGGTGCACACACACACCACAGATACGTCTGAAAGCGGTGGAAACGGTTGACGAAGCAAGGAAGGTCTGCTCGACGTGCGAAGCGCACGAGTCAAAATGGCCGACGGCTCGTGGTTCTCGAGTCGTCACGACCCAGCGATGATTCTTCGGAATCTAACGCCAAACCTGACACGCAGGATGATCCGTCACAGCAATAACAACTTTATCGCAGGAATTCCTTTTTCCCAGGAAACCCAAAGTACGTGACTCTTGCTCGACAACGTTCGTTGCAGACCGCAAAGCAACCAGCTTCTTCTCTGACTCTCTCGCTCCGCCCTCTCCTCTCTTCTCTGCCGTCGTCTTCCGGTTCGGTTTCCGGTATCATTTAAAGTTAGCCTTTTTAACTTTAGATAACTGTTCATGAATAATAACCCTTTTGAGAATAATAATAGTACATAATATCAGAAATATGTCAAGTGGGTGAAAACCACAACAACGGAAGTTACGAATCCGTAACACCCGACCATAGATCGACTGTAATCTATATACCCCAAAGTGGAATGACCCTTTCTGCAGCTCCCGTAGTGAGCGGGTGTAGGCCTACTTGTAAATTAAAATGTCGGTTGGTGTAGTCAGCCATCGTAATGATATCATAGACGTAATGACGTAACGGACACAAAACTGCCGCTACTTTAATATGTAGAAGATGATATCTTTTAACTTCCAGTACATTTGCAGTCACTACGAAGGGATTAGTGTTATTATTAGATTTACTATAACATTAACGTTACGTTATCATTATTTCGAAAATGATATTACTATTTAAAAAACCGAGGTGAATTCCTTACTTCCTCGGTTATTAATATTGGTGCCGAACACCGATCATCATTGATCATGAACCATACATCGCTTCAATCCATTAACCTTCCATTCACGACATTGGAATTAAAGTATTATGGTTATATTTTCTATATCATTATTATTACAAAAAGGATACTACTGAAACGATACACTACTTTATTAAGAAACCTGGGCTTAATTTGTCCGAAGCGGTCGGAAGGTGAAGCATAACGCCTAAGGCCTATACATACGTACCGTACCAAATTGTTGGAAGAGCCGTAATGCCGATGTTTTTGATATTTGATGGTCATTTTAACAATCGGTTTGTTTGTGTTTTACACTGAATGAAAAACGTAAAGGTAGAGCATGGCGATTGTGATATATGACAGTTTCGACGATATGTTCGGCATAAACGGCATATAAAGATAAAAATGGCGGTGTGTGGAGAGTCAGCCGCTGCACCGCCGTAATGACATCCGACGTAATCACATCACCCTGTCATCATGTGACCAGATCCTTAGCTCTGATTGGTATCCATTTGAGGGGACATACATACATACATACATACCGATGGACAAACACTTCTAGACGGCTCTGCCCGATGGGCTACGCCATAAAAATCAGAGTCTAAGGGGGATTACCGGGGTCGAAGTGGATCCAGGTTTGACCCCTCCCCTCCCTCCCCCCCCACCCCCCCCCCCCCCCAAAAAAAAATAGGAATTTGCTTTTTCCTCTGAAATTACACACACTATTTCGACGAAACTTGACCACAACCTTCATCCCCCGTGATGTACCAAAGTTTATTCACGGCATTAAAAAAAATCTGCCCCTTTGGGTGTCTACAGGTGGTTGCCCCCCAAAATAGGTATTTGCTTTCTTCTCAGAAACTACACACACGATTTCGATGAAACTTGACGACAACCTTGATCACCCATGATGTACCAATGTTTGTTCAAGGCATTCGAAAAATTGGGGTTTGGGGAATGGGTGTTGCCCCCCCCCCCCCCCCGAAATAGGTATTTTTTTCTTTGTTTGTTTAAAGTCTTATGATTATGTTAGTATGATTCTACATGCTGCTCTGTCTTCCAGAAGCCATTGAAATTGGTTTAAAATATCCTTAGTCGGTGCAGTATACTGTTTATTCTACAAGGTGAGCGCCAGGGGTATTGCCCCTATGTTTTGCATCATTCTGGTGTCTCGCAGGCTGGGCGATACCTCAACGTGTGTTCCATCCCTCAGATGGATGTTAAACTAGCCGTCCTATCTGCCAGCATTAGATGGCAGCAACCCACCCCCCCCCCCCCCTAACCTCCAGCAACCGATGATATCTGCAGACAGGTGCTGCATATGAAAGAAGAGGCAGGAAAAGAAGAAGAAGAAGAAGTGATTTGTTGTTGCTGTTATCATTTTTGGTTTAACACCGATCTAATGTTTATGGAGGAGCTCGGGCATACGTAACATGTTGGACAAGAACATCAGGAGAAATTGGCATACTTCATATGGATTACAAGGACTTGAGTCGACAATTTCTCCAAAAGTCTCTGTCTTGCATTGACATCTCCCAACTCTTCCACTCGCCTGGAACGGAGCAGCTGCAGTTACACGCAAATTATATGCACCGTAAACACTGCATTGAATGAGTTCCCTTTTGTGAGGGAAATCCCATTAATGAAACTAGCAACGGTACCCGCACTACGGGCAGGGCTTCAATTGGGAGGCCCAAATGAAAAGGCAAAATATCAGAAGGCTTTTATTTTATTTTAAACGATTCATATAAACATCCGTTGAATCATGTCAGACGCAAATCATCAAAATCTAAACAGTACATGGCGCCCATTTTGAAAAAAGATTGAATTCTGCAAAACGGAAGCGGCCGCTGCACGTCTTTCTCAGTCGCACGTTTATGTGTGAAGAGTGCGCACCGAATCTGTAACACAGAAGCGGCCGCTACACCTGTTTCTCAGTCGCTTTGCACACGCTGCTGTGTTACTTCGGAGCCGCACGTTTATATAGGAAGAGTTCGTCAGGAGTCGATCTACTCTCTCCTGGTACGTAGAATAAACAGTATTTGTAGAATTTCAACAAAAGCCACATCACTGTTCATATCGGTAAATATTATTCCATCGTGTTTGGAAAAACTGGAAAATTGGAAAAACAATATAGCCTATTTTACTCACAGGGGTGCCAGGAATACCCACCCAAAATATCGTTGCGATCGGTCCAGCCGTTTTTGCGGTACCTGCGAACGGACGGACGGACATTTGGTGAATTATGGTAAGATGGCCACAATCGACTCTGTTTGACTTCAGCTCTATTAGATTATTATTGTGGTATTACGAGAGTTTACAATGATATTGGTGATTTATCAATATAATGGTAATGTGCTTCACTTGGATGCTCCTGACACTTGTGCTGCTGTGTAGGTGGAGCATGCGGCATTTGCACTCCGCATCAGCAGTACAAAGATGGCCGCAGGAAGTCTCTGAACACGGGCATTGTTACTGTGCAGAACTACCGTTCACATGTTCCCCCACGCATCTCTCACATCACTTTTGCTCATGAGATTGGCCACAACTTCGGATCTCCGGTGAGTATAACCATTAAGCCATTAATTGCTCAGGTCACTTTCTAGCCAAGTTTCCATTTCAAGAAAGGCCCAAACTTTCATAAACTTCACAAAATCCTACTTTTATACCTTTGGTGTAGGGCTTTTGGGATTTTAATGGAGGAATACTTTTCCTCCCTTCAACATTGAGGGAAATGCCAATTAAAATGAGCCTGGCATAGATAAATATAATAGAACAGGGAGAATAAGGTAAAAACAAGGTCACCAGCAGTTTTCTTGATTTAATCCAAATGTATATGTTTAATCCAAGGTGGTTCGTAGTGAAGATTCAAGTGGATAAATTGTTGTTTGAGATGTTGAGTTTGAGGTTTACTGATCTGCTGCGATGCTGACCTTACTATCTCTTGAATATGGCATGATCATGTGGCACTGTCACACAATTCCCTTGCACGTTGGGGCTATCTACATGTTATTTACGTGTGAGCGATGTGGTGGTCCCTCATCGATGGATGATTGCAGAAGGAAAAATTGATAAAAACTATGGAGAAGACAGTCGGGGTGGAAAAATAATGGAAATTAAGACTTAAGGAGGGGAAATGTTTGGGATGTTGGTGGGCATATGTAATATATAGACACCCTTTTTCAAATAATTGACAGTTGCAATTTTTAGAAAAGTTTGTTTTTTACATCACATGGACCAAAAGTATAAACTGCTAAAGAGGATATTATTTTCTGAAGTCTCTCCTGTATCTGTATTCCCACTGGCAGCATGACTCTGGCAAAGACTGCACGCCAGGCGAGTTATCGAGCCTTCTGAGTGACCGTGGTAATTTTATCATGTACCCGAGTGCCACCTCCGGATACAAGGCAAACAACGATGACTTCTCCACATGCAGCGTGGGGAATATCAGTCGCATGCTCGATTCCATGGCTACAACCTGTTTTGTTGGTGAGTGCGGCAAACGCTGACTTGTCATTGCAAGTTGAGGGAAGCGAGCCACCGAGTCTGATGAGCGTGCAATCCCCAGATAAATAAAACGGATCTTTATCCGATACAAGTCTTAAGTCTAAGAGGGCATGCGGATTGAATGGCCTGCTTAATGTTTCCACTCAAAATTAGCATTCTCTGATTATCCTGACAGTTTATCAGAGCCAGAATGGTAGATGGATTACACACGTTATCATTTGGTTTTTAACTCGGATATGGCGTTTCACAGGTGAACTTGGATACTTTCTCGGCTGAGGCTTGGAGAATACAGAATCAATCACTGTCAGTCTGTCACCAAAGGGAGACAATTAGGTGGGACTCGTTTAACAATCTATACTACCGGTTTGGGGTCCATTGTGTCTCTCCTTGGTTATTTTCTCTTCCGATTTTATCAAACTGAACCCCGTCCTGACGGCAGAGTCGCACTGTACATAAAGAACCATCCATTTCTCACTCTCCTATACTGCTCTTACACCTTCCAAACCCCAGGAGTACATCTGCCTGCGACTTAATCCTCCGCTCCCACCTCGTGTTTCACTGGGTGTTACATCATCCTCCAAACAGTGACGACTCCATCTCTCTCTCTCTCTCTCTCTCTCTCTCTGTCTCTCTCTCTCTCTCTCTCTCTCTCTCTCTCTCTCTCTCTCTCTCTCTCTCTCTCTCTCTCTCTCTCTCTCTCCCTCTCTCTCTGACTTTTAACCACTCATCCCAACTCTCTCTTCCTGATATCATATGTAGTGATTTCAATTATTGTCACCATGCAAACTGAATAGGTGTTGGTAGCTCGCTCATCAGCCATGGTGTTTCAGCAACGGTGACTCTATGTGACACAATCTGTAAACTTTCCCATCCAGATTTCTGTCAATGGCAAATCTGCACTTCTTGATTTTAAGACTAACTTCCCTGCCAATGTATCTTACTCTTCCTCTGTCCTGATTGCTTCATCTGATCGTTTGCTTGTGAAGGCCATCATATCCCTGGTCATTCTCAGAGACCAGTCTGAGCACCGGCGAGTCTGGCAGTTCACTCAGACAAACTGGAAGGGACTACATGTATCCATCAGGATTCAGTACTGGTCTTCTATATCTACCGCCCATAATATTAATTCAGCCTGCGAATTCCTACACAGAATTCTGCTCTCCCTTATGCACAGATTAATCCC
Organism: Myxine glutinosa; assembly: GCF_964187855.1. Lineage (NCBI taxonomy): Eukaryota > Metazoa > Chordata > Myxini > Myxiniformes > Myxinidae > Myxine > Myxine glutinosa. Next base: position 39,087,219 of record NC_136267.1, read on the forward strand.
ATCTCGTCTTCAGTTGCCATACCCATCAATCCACCCATGGTACACTGAAATCTGTGGTGAGGCAGTTCCTTTGAAACGACATGCATTCTTCTTTCCCATGCAGTTCCCTCTCTCTCTCTCTCTGTACCCACCCGGCTTGCAGCTCTTGCACTTCCTCTCTGCCCTTTTCACCCTCTAATATGCCCTAGTTCATTTTCCATCTGCTTGGAAGTCAGCGAACATCACTGCATTAAAGAAACTAGATGGTACTCAGTAGAGCACGTGCCTCCACCTGGCTGAACAGTTTACGTTTTGTATCTCACAGATAGGCCATATCTCACAGATACAGATAGGATAGCAGCAACGAAGGCTGGAAAGGGTGGAAATGCGAATGGTTCGGTGGATGTGCGGAGTATCGTTGAGAGAGAGAGGAAGGCAAATGATGAATTGCGAAAGATGATGGGAATAGAGCCTGTGATGGATGCTGTGAAGAGGAACAGGTTGAGATGGTTTGGTCATGTGTTGAGGAAGGATGAAAGTGACTGGTTGAGAAGAATGATGGAAATGAATGGAGAAGGGAGTAGAGGACGGGGAAGACCGAGAAAGACTTGGCTAAAGATGGTGGAAGAGGAAATGCGGGCAAGGGGGTTAACCAGGGGAGATGCAGAAAATAGGGCAAAATGGAGAAGATTGTCATGGGGACCGCAAGGCTAACCCCCGCTCTAGCAGGGAAAATGGCCTGAAAATGCCTGTTGTTGTTGTTGTAGATAGGCCAGATCTGTATCTGGCCATGAAGTAAAATCGAATTGGCTTGTTATTCTCATCTAACCAACTCATACACCTAGTTTTCTCATAACTCATCCACAAACTTTTTGAAGTATCCTGCTCTATATTGTTTTGGGCCCCATCTCTCAATGGGAAAGAATCACTTTGAATAATTAAATAATTCGGGTGTGAGATGGGTGTTCGGATCTTCACAAAAATCTAATCAATTCGCTCTTGTAACACACCCAACCTGTCCACCAAATTTCATCCGAATCCATCCATAAATTTTTGAGATAACCTGCTCACAGACAGACAGAGGTGGAAACATAATCTCAGTCAACCTTCGGTGGCAGAGGTAAAAGGTGCAAAAACAGATCCCGTTAACTACAGATAAATTAGCTTACTTGCAATCATCAGCAAGATCATGGAATCCCTTATTACAATTGACATAAAATCATTCATCTTCTCTAATGACCTCATCTCAGATCATCAATTTGGATTCACAGCTCACTCCACCCTGAACATGCTGCTTCTACGCTCCCAACAATGGATGGAGGCCCTCAATATCCGATATTAAATCACTGCCGTCTCTCTGGACATATCTCGGGCTTTTGATAGTCTTTTTTTTGTGTACAAGATCGAGGCTCGTGTAAGAGCTAACATTAATTACATAAAAACAAACTGACACTTAAAACATAATATGAAGGGAGCAGGAGACAAGATTGGGAGAGAGAGGGAAGCACACAAGCACAACAGTAGAGAACAGGGACATCGGGAGATCTGTGGGAGGGAGAGGGCTTGGGGGTGGGAGCATGGGAAGGGGGGGGGGGGGGGGATACGTATAAAATACATGGACACTGCAAGGACTTCCAGCAAAGAAGTTGGTATTTCAAAAAAGTGGATCTGGGGTGAATTACCGGGGGTAGAAAAGATCAAGGTTTTCGATGGGGGAAGATAAGAGATGGTGGTGAACAGCTGTTTTAAAGACCTGGAGGGAGGAGTGGGATTGAAGGGAGTGTAGGAGTTTGTTCCAGAGGTGGGAGGAAAGAGGAATGAAGGAGTGAAGGTGAATGGAGAGTCTTGATTTTGGCAGTTTACCCATAAGAGGGTTGCTGGCAGATGTTGTGCGACCTGTAGGAATATTTGGGGGACAGAGCCCAGAGAGAGCTTGGGGGGCAAGGCCGGAGAGGAGTCGGTAGAAGACAGAAAGACCACCAACATGCCTGCGGTGAGTGAGTGAAAGGCCCTCGGAATTAGCTTCATCGCGGGAGATTCCAATGATTCTGAAAGCTTTGGTTTGCATCCTGCCCTGCTCTCCAAACTGTCTGCCTATGCAATCCAAGGCCAATTCCACTCTTGGATTACTGACTTAAGAACCCTTGACCCTTTCTTTTCTTTGATTTCTGTGTTAGAATCAAACCGTCCAATTTGTGGGAACAGCCTGATGGAGGACGGAGAGCAGTGCGACTGTGGCTTCAAAGACCAGTGCAATGAGAATTGCTGCTTTAACGCCGATGAACCGGAGGATCAGCGTTGCCGTCTGAAACCTTCTGCGCAGTGCAGGTATGGCTCGGGGGCAGCTGGTCACACACAGCACAGAGTGCATCAATCCACTTGCAAATCAAATATAAAATGAAAGTTTTTGTTTTGACTTGTTGGAGTTCGAACAGGTCACTTAGGAGTATTAATACCCTCGCCAGAGGAGAGGGTATTGCATTTGTGTCCATTTGTTTGTCTGTTTGTCCGCACAGAATAAATATGATTTTCTCTGCAACCGTTGGTCTGATTGACAGGAAATTTTCACCATAGGTGTCTCCTCCTCTATAATTTTAAAATGATAATTATGACGTCATAGGTCACGTGCGCCATCTTGGAAAAACCGAAAAAAGTTGCACCGCTATATCTCCGAAAGTGCTGCATAGAAACAAAATTGAGACATGGCTCATTGTAAAGAACTCTCCATCGGGAATAACATCTATTAATGATGATGTCATAGGTTCCTCCATTATGATGTCATAATTCGACAAGTACAAAACTTCATCCGATCAAGATGAAATTTCTTGAGTGTCATCTATAGATAAATTCGTGGATGAAAAAAAGATGATGACGTCATCGGTCATGTGGTTCGGCCGCCATATTTGTTTTCACACAAAAGCCTTAAAAACCACTAAAAACACGTCCTGGCGAGGGTCTGCAATCTGTGACTGCTCTTTCTTGTTTATGACTGTGAAGGATACATGAAAATACATGGATTTGTACACAGAGGAATACTTGGCTGGTAAGATGTGAGCTGTCTAGCCTGGCTGTGAATTTCATCTCAGCTATAAACTGTCATCTTGGTGTTCCATGTGCAGTGTGAGGCATCAATGTTTTTTTCGTCTCGAAGATGGACTTTAAACTGGATGTCCCATCTGCGAGCATTGGTTGGTGGACATTGAAGATCCCATGGTGTCCTTCAGGAAGTGTAGGCGAGCCAACGCCGGCATCCTGAACAAATTAAAAATTCCTGCTCTAACCTATAGGAGGCACTGCATCAGCGGCACATTGACCCCCTCCGGCAAATGCTTTAACCAGCAACCATGTGCTCCATATGAAAGAATAAAAGTAGGACCACTGAACCTGTAGCTTATCTAGGCCCTGGCCTAAAATTGTAAACCAAATTTGGTGGCATTCTGACTGATAGATCTGGAGAAGAAGATTTTTGAAGGAATTTACGCGATCGCCATTTTGAAACACTTCTGGTCACATGATTGGCTTGGCCTCCTCAATTTAACATCAGGACCCGGTCCTAATGTTGTAAACCAAATGTTGTAAACCAAGACTGGTGGGTCTGGAGAAGAAGATTTTTGAACGAATTTACTAAGTCTGCCATTTCACCTACCTAAAGTCACGTGACCAGAATGAGCTTTGCAATCCCTGTTACCAGTCAGGAGCGGAACCTTGCTGCCAAATTTCAGACGAATCGGCCCAGCGGTTTGGCTGGAGAAGTTGAAATAGGAGACGGAGAATGGATGGACGTACGGTGCACGATGACGATACCTTATCTGGAATTCCAATTCCAGATAGGCTTATAATAATACCGTAATATACTTACCGGTGGTAAGGTGTGTACCCCGGTGTGTACCCCAGTTTAGAATAGGTACACCGTATCCCTGCGCATCGTAAGAGCGTGACCAAGGGTTGGCGTCAGGAAGGGCATCCGGCCATAAACACATTGCCTCAAACAGGGAACCATGATTGTCATGGGGCCCGCAAGGCTAACCCCCGCTCTAGCGGGGAAAATGGCCTTAAAAACGATCATTCATTCATTCATATATTCAATATATGTACTTGTTTTGTGAATGTGAATATCACCACTTCTGACACCATTCCATCATTCCTTAATATCCTCCCTATCCACCATTACATCCGCACAACACTCCCCACCACCTTCCCAGTCCTAGCCAGGGGCCATGCTGTTCCACACCTTGTGTATTCACTCCTCGGGGAAAGCTGTGCCGCACAGAGTCGGAGTGCGCCCAGCCTGGGCACTGCAGTGGCAGTCTGGCATCGTGTCCACCCTCGCAACACAAGGGCAACCTGACGCTCTGCAGCAACGACACGCGTGTTTGCATCAATGGGGTAAGGGAAGAGGCTTTTGTGACTTCCGGAGGGATTCGTTTTGTGGCTGAAAGTAATTTTCGGTAACGATTTATGGGAGTAAAAATACTGAGAACTAGATTTCCCTTAAAGCCTTGGCCTTGCGGAAGCATTTGCATGTCACGTGTCTCATGCTGCATGCTGTGTACCATTCACAGCAATGCTCCGGATCGGTCTGCCAAAAGCACAATCTGGAGGAATGTTCCTGCACCGGAGAGGATGCGCAACAACAGTGTCACGTGTGTTGCATGAGGCCGGGTAAGCGGACACCCTCCTCATTTGGATTCTCTTTGGTTTTCTCCTTCCCACCGTCGCCCCTCACCTTTTTCTTTCCTCCTTTCTCCCTTCTTTACCCTTTGCTCTTGTTTCTCTTAGTCTCCTCATGTTACTGCTGCTTTGTGTTTTTGATCCATGTAGAAGTGATCATCCTCTTCTTCCTCTCCATAGAGTTGTACAACTTTTTATTGTCTTTCATTTCCCCCTTTTTCTGTCTCACTCAAAATCTCTCCAACTGCATGCTCCTGAGCAGGTGAGCCAGAAACCTGTGCCAGCACTGAAGACGCACGCTGGAGCATGGAATTTAATGGTCAAGCATTATTGCTCCAACCGGGCTCCCCCTGCAACCATTTCCGTGGCTACTGTGATGTGTTCTTGCGTTGCCGCTTAGTGGATGCTGACGGGCCGCTCGCTCGCCTCAAGAAAGCCATCTTCAACCCAGAACTTTACAAGTCCCTTGCGCAGTGGATCCAAGTAAATATCTAGAGCCGTGGCCTGGTGCTAGATAGACATGGTTGTGGTGTAGTGCGGGTGCTGAAATTAGCTCTGCCAAAGGCTTAAGTTACCTAGAGAGGTCCCAGTCCTCCAGCAAAGGTGACACCTTGCATTACTGAATGTTATTTACCTATCTATAGCAACTGCATGTTGGTGGTTCGTATGCAACCTGTGGCTGCTTGGGTGCATCACTGTTGGAAGTGCGGCTGCGCTGATGATGCAGTGCCCCCTATTGCCAGTAAGCTGGTACTCATTTTGCCGACCTCGGAAGCTGAGTTAACCCACCTCGTGTTAATTCAACGGCTTGGCCTCCACAATTTAACATCAGGACCCTGTCCTAATATTGTGACCCAAATTTGGTAGCATTCTGATTGGTGAGTCTGGAGAAGATGATTTTTGAAGGAATTTACGCGATTTCCCCAAAAATTGACTAAGCCGGCCATTTTGACAAACTTCCGGTCACATGACTGGCATGGACTCCGCAATTTAACATCAGGACCCTGTCCTAATATTGTGACCCAAATTTGGTAGCATTCTGATTGGTGGGTCTGGAGAAGACGATTTTTGAAGGAATTTACGCGATCGCCATTTTGACACACTGTGCCCCATTACCAGTAAGCTGGTACTCATTTTGCCGACCTCGGAAGCTGAGTTAACCCACCTCGTGTTAATTCAACGGCTTGGCCTCCACAATTTAACATCAGGACCCTGTCCTAATATTGTAACCCAAATTTGGTAGCATTCTGATTGGTGGGTCTGGAGAAGACGATTTTTGAAGGAATTTACGCGATTTCCCCAAAAATTGACTAAGCCGGCCATTTTGACAAACTTCCGGTCACATGACTGGCATGGACTCCGCAATTTAACATCAGGACCCTGTCCTAATATTGTAACCCAAATTTGGTAGCATTCTGATTGGTGAGTCTGGAGAAGATGATTTTTGAAGGAATTTACGCGATTTCCCCAAAAATTGATTAAGCCGGCCATTTTGACAAACTTCCGGTCACATGACTGGCATGGACTCCGCAATTTAACATCAGGACCCTGTCCTAATATTGTGACCCAAATTTGGTAGCATTCTGATTGGTGAGTCTGGAGAAGATGATTTTTGAAGGAATTTACGCGATTTCCCCAAAAATTGATTAAGCCGGCCATTTTGACAAACTTCCGGTCACATGACTGGCATGGACTCCGCAATTTAACATCAGGACCCTGTCCTAATATTGTGACCCAAATTTGGTAGCATTCTGATTGGTGAGTCTGGAGAAGACGATTTTTGAAGGAATTTACGCGATCGCCATTTTGACACACTGTGCCCCATTACCAGTAAGCTGGTACTCATTTTGCCGACCTCGGAAGCTGAGTTAACCCACCTCGTGTTAATTCAACGGCTTGGCCTCCACAATTTAACATCAGGACCCTGTCCTAATATTGTAACCCAAATTTGGTAGCATTCTGATTGGTGGGTCTGGAGAAGACGATTTTTGAAGGAATTTATGCGATTTCCCCAAAAATTGACTAAGCCGGCCATTTTGACAAACTTCCGGTCACATGACTGGCATGGACTCCGCAATTTAACATCAGGACCCTGTCCTAATATTGTAACCCAAATTTGGTAGCATTCTGATTGGTGAGTCTGGAGAAGATGATTTTTGAAGGAATTTACGCGATTTCCCCAAAAATTGACTAAGCCGGCCATTTTGACAAACTTCCGGTCAATGACTGGCATGGACTCCGCAATTTAACATCAGGACCCTGTCCTAATATTGTGACCCAAATTTGGTAGCATTCTGATTGGTGGGTCTGGAGAAGACGATTATTTGAAGGAATTTACGCGATCGCCATTTTGACACACTGTGCCCCATTACCAGTAAGCTGGTACTCATTTTACTGACCTCGGAAGGATGGTTCAGGCTGAGTCAACCCACCTGGTGTTAATTCAGCGTCACGACAGGGGCTCAAACTCAGGACCCTAAGATCTCAAGCCAGCTACCTTAACCGTTAGGCCAACAGCAGGCTTATCAACTGCATGTTTGAACAGGATTAAAAATCCTGCATATTCCATCATAACTCTAAGGCTCAGCTGTGGTGCTGATGCAGTGCCCTTGTAGGTTTGGATAGGAATTTGAAGACCATGGTATCTTTATGAGTAGGCCATTGGGTTCAGTTACCCTGTGCAAATTCCTCGTTTGGGATAAACTGTATAATTAGCACTACCTGTGGATGCTAGGATGTAAAATGATTGCCCGGATGTGGATATACCAAAGTGGTGCTGCCATTGTTTGACTTAAAATGGTGTTCAGCAATCTTCAATTTGATCTAAGATCTGCTTTTCCTCATCCCTTGCATGACGGTTCAGGAACACTGGTGGGCGGTTTGCCTGCTGGCATTGGCGGTGATGATGTTGATGGGTGGGTTCATTTACGTGTGCAGTGCGCATACGCCCAGCTCCAATCCTCACATGCCACGACACCGTGACCTCCCAGGTGACCCACGGGAACGTTTGATTTTTTTTTTTGCCTTGTTCGCTTCGTGGCGTTTTTATTTTGCTGTCATTATTACCTTCTTCCGAACACCTCTACTGTTGCAACATGGAGGTTGGAGACCGAGAAAAAGCCATTTGTATTTTTGCACAAGTTCCACATATTACATATTAAATGGATGAGGGGTGGGTTGGTTGTGAGCTCAGCATGTTTCAAGGAGAAGAGGTGGGGAGAGGGAGTTCCAAAATTGCCAAAAAAAACTTGCATAATCTCGAGACATGTTAAAGTACAATTATGTGTCACAATGTACTTGTCCTACATATGATAGCTGTACACACAAAGCCTGGTGTTGGCTTAGCGGTTAGGGTGCCGTGCTTGGGATCCTCGGATCCTGAGTTCGAATCCCGGTCGATCGCTGAATTAACGCCAGGGGGGTTGACTCAGCCTGTCATCCTTCCAAGGTCGGCAAATTGAGTACCAGCTTGCTGGGATGAATGATCCCGGTGTGTACCCTGGTTTAGAATAGGTACACCATATCCCTGCGCATCGCAAGAGGCGACTAAGGGTTGGCGTCAGGAAGGGCATCCGGCCATAAAAACATTGCCTCAAACAGGGAACTGAAGGAGCTGCGCTCCAACGCGAGTCAAAAGAATTGACGCGACCAAAGACGGAATTCGTCCGAGTTGCTTTATTGAAACAAAACAGCTCAGGTATTCTCACAAGCCCGTTTATCGGGCAGCAATATATATACACATTTATGTCGGGAAGTTTGCCCGGCAAAAGCTATACCGGGCATGCCCGGGTGTCAAGGGCGAGCCTTGGAAAGGCGAGTCTGGACCTGCCCGGGCGTGTTTGGCTGCGGCCTGCGCAAGTCGAGGCTGGGCGTGCCCGGGCGCTCTGGGCGAGCCCTGGAAAGGCGATAGCGGGCATGCCGGACGCTCTGGGCGAGCCCTGGAAAGGCGATAGCGGGCATGCCCGGACGCTCTGGGCGAGCCCTGAAAAGGCGATAGCGGGCATGCCCGGACGCTCTGGGCGAGCCCTGGAAAGGCGAGAGCGGGCATGCCCGGGAAAGACGAGACCGGGCGTGCCCGGGAGGTTCGGGCGTGCCCGGGAACAGTGAGTCCGGGCATGCCCGGGAGAGGCGCGTCTGGCCGTGTTCTGGCCGGTGCAAGGCGATTGTGTGCATCCAGCGGTAACCGCTACACACGCCCCTCCAGAATCGACCTGCACCGGCAGGGTCAATTTAAGGGGGGTCCGGATGACGGCCGAAGCGACCCCTGGAGGGTCGTGGGGAGGGGTCCGACGTGGTGGTGGGTGGTCGAGCGGGGGGAACTGTGGACGGGGGGCGGCCTCGCCGCGGAGGAAGGGCCAACCGTGGTGGTCGGTCGACGTCCATGTGCGCCGGTTTGAGGCGGTCCACAGAAATCCGGTCTGGCCGGCCGCCGAAGTCGACGATGAAAGACTTGTCGCCCCGTCGCAGGACCCGGAAGGGCCCGTCGTACGGCGGCCGGAGTGGCCCCCGGTGCGCGTCATGACGCACAAAGACGTACTCCGCTGTGCGAAGCGCCGGGGGGACGTAGGACTGGGGGCCACCGTGGCGGGACGTCGGCACGGGGGCAAATCGTCGGGCGGCCTCCTGGAGGTCCGAGCGCTGGCGAGCGGCGGACCAGGGACTGGTAGCGTCGGGCACGAATTCGCCCGGGACGCGGAGCGGCTGGCCGTAGACGAGCTCGGCGGCGGACGCCTGGAGGTCTTCCTTGGGTGCCGTGCGAAGGCCCAAAAGGACCCACGGCAGCCGGTCGGCCCAACCGTCGTCCTGAAGGCCGGCCATGAGTGCGGCCTTCATGGAGCGGTGAAACCGCTCGCACAACACGTTGGCTTGGGGGTGGTAGGCCGTGGTGCGGTGCAGCGTGATCCCCAACGAACGGGCGACCGCGCCCCAAAGCTCAGACGTGAACTGTGGGCCGCGGTCGGACGAGATGTCCGCTGGTGCGCCGAAGCACGCGACCCAGGTGGCGATGAACGCCTGCGCCACGTCGGCGGTGGTGGTGGAGGCAAGGGGCACAGCCTCCGGCCACCTGGTGGTCCTGTCCACCATGGTGAGCAGGTGGGTGAACCCCCGCGAGGGGGGCAGGGGACCCACCAGGTCCACGTGGACGTGGTCGAAACGCCGTTCAGGCACGGCGAAAGGTGCCAGCGGGGCCTGGGTGTGGCGGTGGACCTTGACCCGCTGGCAGGCCGTGCAGGCGTTGGCCCAGTCGCGGATGTTTCGTCGAAGGCCGTGCCAGACGAAACGTGCCGACACCAGCTTCTGAGAAGCTTTCCGGCCCGGGTGAGAAAGGCCGTGGATGGAGGCGAAGATGCGGCGCTGCCAGGAAACGGGCACGATGGGGCGAGGCTGGCCCTGGGAGACGTCACAGAGCAGGACGGTGCCCACGAAGGGAATGTCGGCCAGGTGGAGGCCCGTGTCCGCCGCACGGAGTGCCTGCACCGAGGCGTCGGTGGTCTGGTCGGCCGCCATGAGCGCGAAGTCCACGCCGAGGTGGACCGCGTTCGCGCTGGCCCGAGAAAGACAGTCGGCCATGGCGTTGTCTTTGCCGGCGACGTGCCGGATGTCCGTGGTGAACTCCGACACGGCGGAGAGGTGGCGCTGCTGGCGGGCCGACCACGGCTCCGTGACCTTAGCCATTGCATAGACCAACGGCTTGTGGTCGACGAAAGCCGTGAACGGGCGGCCCTCCAGGAGGTGTCGGAAATGGCGAACGGCCAGGAATAGCCCGAGCAGCTCGCGGTCGAACGTGCTGTAGTTTAACTCGTTCGGCCGGAGTTGCCGGCTGAAAAAAGCGAGTGGCTGCCAAACCCCGTCCACCCATTGCTCATGGACGGCGCCCACCGCGTAGTTGGAGGCGTCCGTAGTGAGGGCAATGGGCGCGTTGAGCACCGGGTGAGCCAGCAGCGTTGCGTCGGCGAGGGCCCGTTTGGCGCTGGCGAAGGCCGCGTCCATGGCCGCGGACGAAACAATGTCATGCTTGGCCGGCTTGCCCCGGAGGGCCTCGTAAAGGGGCCGCATGAGCTGAGCAGCGCGGGGCACGAATCGGTGATAAAAATTCACCATGCCGAGGAACTCTTGGAGGGCCTTGATGGAACGGGGACGTGGGAACGTGGTGATGGCCTCGACCTTGGTCGGCAGCGGCACGGCCCCGGTCTTGGTGATGCGGTGGCCCAAAAAGTCAACGGTCGTCGCGCCGAAGTGGCATTTGACCGGGTTGACAATTAAGCCGTGCTCGCTGAGGCGACCGAACAGTGTTCGGAGGTGGAGGAGGTGCTCGGCGCGGGACGTGCTGGCGACGAGGATATCGTCCAGATAGACGAAAAGAAACGGCAGGTCGCGCAGCACGCCGTCCATCAAGCGCTGGAACGCCTGGGCCGCGTTCTTGAGGCCAAACGGCATCCGCAAAAATTCGAACAGGCCGAACGGCGTGATGACGGCCGTCTTCGGGACGTCGGCCGCCCGGACAGGTACCTGGTGGTAGCCCCGTATCAGGTCAATTTTCGAAAAGATGACCCGTCCCGCCAAACGGGCGGAAAAGTCCTGAATATGCGGGATCGGGTACCTGTCGGGGGTGGTAGCGTCGTTGAGACGGCGGTAGTCGCCACACGGGCGCCATCCACCCCCCGGCTTTGGCACGATGTGCAGTGGCGAGGCCCACGCGCTATCGGAGCACCGCACGATGCCGAGGTGCTCCAACGCGTCGAACTCGGCCTTCGCCACGGCGAACTTGGCCGGGTCGAGGCGGCGGGCCCTGGCGTAGACCGGCGGGCCCGTAGTGGGTATGTGGTGCTCGATCCCGTGCCGCACCGCGACGGCCGAATACGTCGGCCGCGTGAGGGCCGGGAATTCCGCGAGTAGGCGAGCGAACTCGTTCGCTGCCGGGAGGGCGCACGCCAGTTCGGTCGGCGCGGAGCTGCTCATCGTGCACGCCAGGGAGCTGAAGGTCTCAGCGTTGACAAGGCGACGACGTTTGACGTCGACCAGCAGCCCGTGCGCGCAGAGGAAGTCAGCGCCCAGCAAAGCCATGGGGACGCAGGCGGTCACAAAAGTCCATTGAAAACGCTGGCTGCCGAAGCAGAGGGTGACGACGCGTGGGCCGAAAGTGCGTATGGCCGAGCCATTAGCAGCGACCAAAGAGGGGCCGCAAACGGCGTGCCGCCTGTCCTGCTCGGAGGCGGGTATGACGCTCAGTTGGGCGCCGGTGTCACACAGGAAACGCCGCCCAGACGCTTTGTCCCGAATAAACAGCAAGTTGCCCGAGTGGCCGGCGCTCATGGCTGGGAATGAACGCCGGCCCGGCCATTTCCCGACCTGCCGAAAGTGCACGGGGGCCGGCACGTCCGAGCCTTGTGTCCGAACCTGGCGTGGTAATAACACCACGCACGGTCAGGTGGAGGCCCCGGCCGTCGTGTCGGAAGCGGGCGGTGCGGCGTGGCGGCTGCCAGTTGCACCGGCAGTTCGGCCTCCAACCGCGCAGGGCGCTCGGGCGTCGTGGGCGTCGCCTCGGACGGCGGCGGGCTCCAGGTAACCGCGCCGATGTGCTGGCCCGCCGAGGAGATCTTATCGGCTTCCCTGGCAAGGGCGCGGGAATCCGTGATCAACGTGCCAGCCAGGGCGAGGCGTACCGGGTGAGGCAGCTGGCGAAGGAACAGCTCGCGGAACAGAAAATCCGGAGAGTGCTCACCGAGCAACGAGAGCATATAGTCCATGTGCTCTGACGGGCGCGTGTCGCCGAGCTCGGGCAGAGCGAGCAGGCGCCGTGCGCGTGCTGCCGGTGAGAGGGCGAAAGCGTCGAGGAGGAGTGTCTTCAGCGCGTCGTATTTGTCAGCAGCCGGCGGGTGCTCGAGGAGGCTCAAGGCGCGGGCCGCGGTGGCGGAACCGAGCGCCGCCACAACATGGTGGAAGCGGGTGTCGTCCGCGGTGATGCCTCGCAGGGCGAACTGAGAGTCCGCCTGAGCGAACCAAACAGCCACGTGAGCCTCCCAGAAGGTAGGCAGTTTAAGCGTCACTGCCGTATCCATGTCGGTAGGTCACCAGTGAAGGAGCTGCGCTCCAACGCGAGTCGAAAGAATTGACGCGACCAAAGACGGAATTCGTCCGAGTTGCTTTATTGAAACAAAACAGCTCAGGTATTCTCACAAGCCCGTTTATCGGGCAGCAATATATATACACATTTATGTCGGGAAGTTTGCCCAGCAAAAGCTATACCGGGCATGCCCGGGTGTCAAGGGCGAGCCTTGGAAAGGCGAGTCTGGACCTGCCCGGGCGTGTTTGGGTGCGGCCTGGCAAGTCGAGGCTGGGCGTGCCCGGGCGCTCTGGGCGAGCCCTGGAAAGGCGATAGCGGGCATGCCCGGACGCTCTGGGCGAGCCCTGGAAAGGCGATAGCGGGCATGCCCGGACGCTCTGGGCGAGCCCTGAAAAGGCGATAGCGGGCATGCCCGGACGCTCTGGGCGAGCCCTGGAAAGGCGAGAGCGGGCATGCCCGGGAAAGACGAGACCGGGCGTGCCCGGGAGGTTCGGGCGTGCCCGGGAACAGTGAGTCCGGGCATGCCCGGGAGAGGCGCGTCTGGCCGTGTTCTGGCCGGTGCAAGGCGATTGTGTGCATCCAGCGGTAACCGCTACAGAACCATGATTGTCTTGGGGCCCGCAAGGACTAACCCCCTCTCTAGCCTTATGGCCTTAAATGGCCTTAAAACGATCATTCATTCATTCATATTTCATTTCACACACTGTTCCACCACTGTTTAAAAACAAAAACATTCCAATCTGACATCACCGATGACCTCTGAATATTTGAAAATGAGGCATTCTGCAACAGTTTGCTTCCTGTACCCTTGAAGTTACATTATGTCCTGTACCGTTGGCAAACCTTATTTCCATATTTCTGATTATTGTTTGTTAATGAAGTGATTGATGCAGAAACAGCAGCTCCACGTATGCATGACAATTCGTTTTGGCTTTAGGACTCTGGGTGGTGTCAAAGGCCCATAGTTTGGTTGCAGGAAATGCTGACTTGTACACTTCCCTTTAGAGGTTGTCCTTGGTCATATGAGCTGCTGAGAAGTAAAGGGGGCTCTCCATCATTATACAAGTTCAGAAAAAAATGTTTTCAAGGTTCAGGTACCCATTCGACTGGCAGAATGGCCTAGAGATATGCACACTCGCCTCTGAATTGTCTAGCCTGGGTTCGAATCTTGGGCCAGCTATAAACTGCCATCCTGGTGTTTCGCAGGCAGTGCGATTCAATGTGCGTGCTGTCCCTCGGATGGACTTTAACTGGGCATGCTGCACACTAAATTAATGAATAAGGTTCCCATACAACTCGAGGAACATATTTTTTGAAAAATGGTTGTTAACCCCAAAGGTGTACTGACTTTGAAAGATGACTGGCATACCAGACTTAATTTGGCTATTGATGTGGGATAGCCCAGTTTACTTCTCAGGGGACTGTATCAGGTGAAATTGCACTCTATCTCGGGTTGAACCCAGAAACAGAGACAGCTTCAAGGTAAGCACCTTAAAAGGGTTGGGCAATCATGCCACTTCTGAAATACTCAGCTCATGCTTCCCAAATGCAAAGAAATGAGAGCGATAGGTCAAGCTATCGCCATCATATGCAGGACGAATTGACCTATCGCTATACAATATGGATGTGGCGAAAAGATGGAGATCTCGCGAGATCTTTGTCGGCAAGGGCACGGTTTTTTCTAAGCTGCACACGCTCTCCATGCTTTCGAAGTTAAGTAATTATTGTTCACAATTGTATTTTTGTCGAAACTGTATTTATCTTTCGGTGTGTGTACCTATAGTGTGTCCCTAGGAAGATTCTCGGTGTTAATCTTTCATACCTGTATGCTAACATAATGAATTTCCTTTAAACTTGTGCAAAAAGTCCACAGCAGATGCTAAAGGCATCACGGTGTCGGAGAAACTCTTACTAGGAGCCTTCACCGAGAGTGGTGTGTGGGTGTGTCCACGCACGTGATTTTGCAGGAATGTCCACACTGCGGAGGCAGAGGGAGCGGAGAGTCCGCAACCGCCGTGTACCGCAACAGGAGCTGCATCAGATACGGCAGTGACACTGGGGCAGGGGAGACAGGAGAGAGGGGGCCAGGCAAACCCTCGCTTGCCGGACGTCCATTTTGAGGAACCCCGAGCACTAGCAAGGCCCTCCACCGAACATTATGTGGAACCAACGATCAGGAATGGATTTGGTCCAATCACACACAACTCCTCTTCTTCATTCCCCTTCATGGGAACCAAAACCTCTGTACAAACTCTCGTTTACCAGAAATAAGCATGGCGGCGAAAAGATGAAATGTACATAGCTATATTTTGCTACCACTTTCGTTATTGATAAAATAAAATATGCGACTGAAAGGCAACGCAGTATCGTCAAAAAGGTTTGCGAAACGCACCGCTTTTATACTTTGCTATTGCAATGGCTGCAGTTACCGCACCACTCCCTTCGGATCCCACACAGTGGCCCAGGTGTTCACGGTCGTCCTGCGGATTAAATACGATACCGGTTGCTTGACTGTCAAGTAAGCCGCGACCGGTGTACCATTCCCATTAGAAGTGGAATAGCGTTCCAAGCCTAGTGGCCTCTGCGCCACTGGCATTTGCGGGTTTCTTTGACTTAACGTTGCACTAATATAGAACTCGAGTTTCAAAGATCAAACGCATCTTCAAAGAAGTACATGAGCTGATTGAGATGATTTATTTAATTGTGAATAAAGTTTGTTGTGTGAATGCGATAATAGCTTCCAAAGCCATGAGTTGTTTCCTGCTTTGGAATCCTCGCCATGTCGGGCTTGGATTAATCAGTATAACTTTATGCACTCCACTTTGGCGTTGACCTAAGCCTCCAGGACAAAAGGCATTCCAATCAATTTCTAACACGAATCCCATTGCCACTTTCAAGACTTTACGTGTTTGTTTTTAATCCTTTTGAATAAACGTTCAGTGGCCGGGACAGGCTGTACTTGTTACCCTCGCCAGAGGAGATTGTATTGCATTCGAGTCCGTTTGTTCGTGTTTGTTACTTGCAAAATCGAAGATTTTTCATTTGTTTGTTTGTTTGTCACCGGCCTACAGGTCACAATTTTCAACCGATCTTCACCAAACTTCCCCAAATGGTAGAGTTGGTCAAATGCCAGAAGCCTATTGTTTTGGGGGTCAATAGGTCAAAAGGTCAACATAGGCCAAATGTCACCAACTTTGCTAAATTTCTAAAATCCTCAATTTTCAGCTGATTGACTTGAAATTTGAAGACCACTTGCATATCTGGTCACTGAATTCAACCACCAAGCATTTTTAGGTCAACATAGGCCAAAAGGTCAACATAGGCCAAATTTCTAAAATCCTCAATTTTCATCCAATTTACTTGACATTTGAAGAGGACTTGCATATCTGGTCATTGAATTCAACCACAAATTATATTTTAGGTGAACATAGGCCAAAAGGTCAACATAGGCCAAAAGGTCAACATCGGCCAAATTTCTAAAATCCTCAATTTTCATCCAATTGACTTGAAATTTGAAGAGGACTTGCATATCTGGTCACTGAATTCAACCACAAATTATATTTTCGGTGAACATAGGCCAAAAGGTCAACATAGGCCAAAAGGTCAACATGGGCCACATTTCTAAAATCCTCAATTTTCATCTGATTGACTTGAAATTTGAAGAGGACTTGCATGTCTGGTCACTGATTTCAACCACAAATTATATTTTAGGTGAACATAGGCCAAAAGGTCAACATAGGCCAAAGGGTCAACATAGGCCAAATTTCTAATATCCTCATTTTTCATCTGAAAAAGTCACTTTTCATCCTGTTGACCCGAGCTTTGGTCAAGATTGTAAATTTTAATCTTCATGAAATGGACAATTTGCTGTATCAATGGAAAACTTTGGGGGTGGGGGGGGTGGGGGAGGGCGGATTTTGCAAGTATCGTGCTACGCATGACGTCTTCTTGTTTGTTTGTTCGTCTGTTTGTTTGTTTGTCCGCACAGAATAAATATGATTTTCTCTGCAACCGTTCGTCCGATTGACAGGAAATTTTCATCATAGGTGCAACTCCACCTGTATAATTTTTTTGTGTTAATTATGACGTCATAGGTCATGTGGTTCGGCCGCCATCTTGGAAAAACCGAAAAACTTTGCACCTCTATTTCTCGGAAAGTGTTGAATAGAAAAAATCGAAACATGGCTCATTGTAAGGAACTCTCTATGGGGAATAAAATATGTTAATGATGATGTCATAGTTGCCTCCATTATGACGTCATAATTCGACAAGTACAAAATTTCATCCAATCAAGATGACATTTCTTGAGCATAATCTCGGAATAAATTAGTTTAGAAAAACAATAATGACGACGTCATCGGTCACGTGGTTCGGCCGCCATATTTGTTTTAACACAAAAGTCTTTAAAAAACCACTGAGAATACATCCTGGCGAGGGTTTGCAACCTCTGATTGCTTTTTCTTGTTGAATTTTGTGCCTTAGAAGGCCTTGCAAGCTCGTACAAACTTCTTGTTTTGTTTTCGAAAATTAGGAATTTGTTCAAGGTGTCGGCGATAGCTCACCTACTCTTCATGAAGGACACATCTCCAATGTCCACCAATCAATGCCGGTAGACGGGACGCCCAGGTTAGCATCCATCCGAGGGACCGGCGCACGCGTTGCCTGTGAAACACCAGCATGACGGTGCGTAGCAGGGTTGGGATTTGAACCCAAACTAGCCAGGTGCTAACCTCTAGGAGTCTATGCCAGCCCAAATGATGCAAGAGAGTGACAATAGTTGGCACTTTAAAGAAGCTGCTTTCATATTTATTATTTAAAATGAGCACGGTGTACAGAAAAACAGTGTTAAAATACTTGTACAAAATTATATACAGTACATGACGTTAATAACTTACATGCCTGATGGCATGAATAAAAGTGACAGTATGTACAAGACACTTAAATATGCACCGGTCGTTTTGGCAGTGTTTGCTGGTTTGAGGTTCTTTTACGGTTTCAACTCAAGTTTCTGGATTTGACCAGAAATTGAAGCACCTGAGGATTGAGGGTTCAAGTCACAACTCCAGTGCAAGTGCTTCCGCGTTACGCACACCTCGTCCAGTGAACTAAATTACCTTTTGTGCTCCTCATAAGGACCTTCACAGATAAAAAGGTGTAATTAGTTTTGAACCGTGCTATATATATATATATATATATATATATATATATATATACATATATTCATGTTGGTTAATACACAACTAATAGTAAGAATGTATCAGTAAGGTAAGAAATTACTGATTGAAAATGAAATGATTAGATATGGCACTTAGTAGTGGAAATTTCAAACTTTTCAAGTATATCATGAATTTCAGAGTCATCGTGGAGGTTTGGCCTCAAACGACGGCTTGGTGTCAAGCTCCAGAGTGTTGCTTCTTCTGTGGAAGGAAAAACATTCGAAGGTGCAGTTTTTTCACAGATGAAAAGGCGAAGATAGTGAAAGCAATTAAAGGGTGAGGAATTGAAACAAAAATGATTTACCTGGTGCTAGCTGCTCTGACACTTCACAAGCACGATCTCCTCTCCTGTAGGTGCCAATTCAACATCTCGTCCGTCTTGACTGCAAAATTTCATCCTGAACCACGGAGGGGTGAAAGGAGCGGTATGAACTCGTCAAATGCCTCGTTTGATACACCACTCGGCTTTTCAAGACAGCTACTGTAAGTACAAAAATTCATGTCGATTCTGCTGCACTTCACAATTCTCTGATTTTCGAACTACCAATTAGAACTAACTTTTGCTGAGTTTCTCCACTCTTGAGGATCAGCCGACGGATGTAGATCATTGGGTTGGTGGTGGATTCGTTCCACCAAGACAACGATAGGCGCTTGACTGTCGTCCACACAGAGCTGTACCAGGCTTCAGGCACAGGCCAATGCAAACCCACGTGGGTTATTTCACCAACATCCATCTCCGTTGTCACCAGGAAGGATTGTGTGCGGTTGGGTTTGACATCAGCATTCCTGCCGAAATAAGAGCAACAATGGTGGTTGACAAAAAAAGTTTCCTGATTTTTCTTTTCTTTTTTTTTGTATACAGAATCAAGACTTGTGGAGGCGCAAGAACGCCGAATGGATCAGGATGTAACAGACCAAAAGGAACCGTAGAGGGGGAAACACTACCAGCAAAGTTGAAGGACAAAATAGAGGGAGACGACAAATAATTGGTGTGGGGAGGAATGAGGGGTAGGGGAAGACGTATGGGTGGACAAGATGGATACAGAAGGAAACTTTCAAGAATGAAAAGCTGGAAATTTAGAAGGAGGTGCGCTTGGGGATGGGGATGGGGGAGGTTGACGGGGATAGAAAAGATCATGGTTTTGGATGGGGGATGATCTGAGATGGTGGTGAACAGCTGTCTTGAAGACATGGAGAGAAGTATGAGATTGAAGTGTGTGCAAGTTGGTTCCACAGGCAGGAAAATAAAGAGGACCAAATGAGTGGAGATGAGCAGTGATTCTGGATTTAGGTATTTTCACCAGAAGTGGGTTAAAACCTGGAAGGGGAAGGGGGCAGGAGACAAAGCACAGAAAAAGTAGAGTGTGCAAGACCAGAAAGGAAGTGGTAGAAGGCAGAGAGACCACTGAGCTGTCTGCAATGGGAAAGCGATAGGTCCATAGACTCAGCTTCTTTGCGGGAGATTCCAATGATCTTGAAGGCCTTGATTTCCACGTCAGCATGCTGAGCGAGGTGTGAAGCAGGAGCACCCGCCCAGACGAGATAGCAGTATTCCATTAAGCTGCGGATGAACGCCTTTAGGGGGATAGGAGTTATGGTGTGCCAAGGAAGGATTGTACGATTGAGGATGCCCAGTTGGTGGCTGGCTTTGGAAACTACTTTTGAAATGTCGTTTACCCAAGAAAGATCATGGCTGATAGTGAGACCCAGGAGTTTGAGTGACTGAATTTCCGCCAGAAGATTGCTAAGAAAGTGGATGGGGGTCTGCCATATGGTCCTTTAGGAGAGAGAGAGAGTATGGGATTTCTTAGGATAAAAATACATATTCGAAGTGGTTGACCAACTTGAGTCTGAAGAGAGGGAAGAGGTTCCTGCTGTCTTGTCCGAAGGATGAGGGGTGTCATGGCACAGGGTGGAATCATCAGCAAATTGATTTTTAAAAATTCCAAAGAGTCAGAGATCATTTATGAAGATCAGGAATGGGACTGGGTCCAGAACACTGCCTTGGGGCACTCCAGCCTTAACAGGGAGAGGAGATGAAAGGATTCTGTTGAGAGCCGCCATGTTGGCTACGAGATTTTTTTTTTTTTTTGTATACTGAATCGAGGCTCGTGAAAGAGCTAACATTTACTTCACAAACAAATCAACCAGACCAACAAAATATATAAAAAGAGGGAGCGGAAGACAAGATTGGGAGAGAAGGGGAAGCACACAAACACAACATTTGAGAGCAGGGAGATGTGTGGGAGGGAGAGGGCTTGGGGTGAGGAGGCGTGGGAAGGGGGGGGGGGGGGGAGGAGAAGTATAAAACACAAGGATACCAAGAACTTCCAGGATAGAAGTTGGTATTTCAAAAAAGTGGAATTGGGGTGAAATTAGCGGGGGTAGAAAAGATAAAGGTTTTGGATGGGGGAAGATAAGAGATGGTGGTGAACAGCTGTTTTAAAGACCTGGAGGGTGGAGTGGGATTGAAGAGAGTGAGGGAGTTTGTTCCAGAGGTGGGAGAAAAGAGGAATGAAGGAGTGAAGGTGAGCAGAGAGTCTTGATTTTGGCAGTTTAACCATAAGAGCGTTGCAGGCAGATCTTGTGCGACCTGTAGGAATATTTGCGGGACAGAGCCCAGAGAGAGCTGGGGGGGCAAGGCCAGAGAGGAGTCGGTAGAAGACAGAAGGATTGGAGGAGATTGGAGGAAGTCAGTAAGCTGTGTGTGGATTTGGCCTTGGATGCCAAAGGCAGAGAGTTTGGAGAGTAAGGCGGGATGCCAGACTGTATCGAAAGCTTGAGATATGTCTAGAGAGGCGGTCCTGATGTCATGTCTGACAAAACATGTCTGATGTTATACATTTCCAAACTCTTAAAAGTACCTCAATCATAAATTATGAACAACAATCCTTATAGGTCCTTTGGCAGTAATGGACTCAGGTCCCACCCATTAACATTGCTTACATTGCCACGGGAAGCTCCTCAGCATTTCCCTTTGTGCCAAAGAGTGACAGAGTGAAGGTCGGCCTTGTGTGCTCTTGCTGCATCGCCTGGGAGTTGCTGACAGCAACCTTGAGCTGGTAATGATGCACTGGGGTGGAAAGATTGGAGTAGACCTGGTAAGTTACACAAAGCAGGACTGTTGGTGATAAAAGTAGCATTCCTTTGTTTCATATAAAACCAGAACAAGATGACCAGAACAAAATGTTTTGTATTATCAAATTTTTTTAAATTTCTTGCAAGTGTCACTAGACGTGGCGGCGTTTATGGTTAGAGCAGCCGCTTTGAGTCCGATAGGTCGGTGGCGGGGCTGAGTCGTACCAAAAACGAAAAATGGGACAAGGTGTTTCGTTGTTTGGTATTCAGCGCTTATAGGATAGAGCACACACAGTCTGGTGTGTGTGTGTGTGTGTGTGTGTGTGTGTGTGTGTGTGTGTATGTGTGTGTGTGTGTGTGTGTGTGTGTGTGTGTGTGTGTGTGTGTGTGTGTGTGTAACACTCTTCGATGAGACTTTTTAAGGATGCTTACCAGTTCTGTTATGTATGTTATGAAGAAAGAAATGTAATTGAAACTTCATTTTTTGTAAGAGCTCAGAGATTTGAGCGGTTGGGTTGGACAAAAATGAGAGAAGAGACGACAGTGAGACAGAATATATTAGATTGTGGAATATTAGAATATGTAGTGAAGAAGGGGAGGCAAATATTCTGCCATATTCCATCATCATCATCATCAGTCTATTTTCAGTTCTCTGCAGGACAAAGGTCTCCCTCGACTCGCGTTGGGAGTATTGGTGTACTCGCCACGTTTAACAAGTGCGGGATGGTGGGAACATTTGAACAGGAATTTGTAACTTGTTCATCGTGTCGGCGATAACTTGCCTACTCTTCATGAAAGACACTTTGGGATAGTTAACCTTCACCAATGACCAGTACTGGCAGACGGGTCCTCAGGCTTAACGGTCATCGGTGCACACGCAGATACCTCGCCCAGCAAGCTAAACACCAGGGCGTCAGTTGATATCTTGGTCAAGATTCGAACTCAGGCTAGACAGCTCAATAGTGAATGCACATATCTCTATGGTATTTTGCCAGTCCCTAACGTATTAAGGTATGTAATAAATAGATTGCTATTTAGCTGTTACGTCAATAAAACGGGAGAATCTTACAACAATTCACCAAATGTCCGTCTGTCTGTCCGTTCCCAGGTACCGCAAAAACGGCTGAAACGATCGCAACAAAATTTTGGGTGGGTAATCCTGGGACCCCCTGGAGTAAAATAGGCTATATTGTTTTTCCAATTTTCCAATTTTTCCCCAATTTTCCAGTTTTACCAAACACGATGGAATAATATTTACCGACATGAACAGTGATGTGGTTTTTGTTGAAATTCTTCAAATACCGTTTAGATTTTGATGAGAATTATGAACCTGCCGCGAATGCGGAAGTGGACAGATGACGGCAATGCGTGGGTTTGATCATATCCCAATACAACCGTCATTCAATCGTAATGTTAAATCGTTAAACGTTAATCGTGTTAATCGTTTTGTTAAAGTATCAATTGATGATTGGAATTGAGTGAATACAATTACGATTTTGAATTCGTAATTGTATTCACCCAACCGTACGGAACTTCACATCAGGATTTAAATATTTGTTTATGTCACGAATGTTGTTAAAAGTTTATTTTTTATATGAATGTTGTTTAATTTGTGATTGGAGTTATGCTGTTTGGAATGAAAAAAGAGATATCGAGTTCAAGTGAATGATGAAATGCCTTGACGGTTTCTACTTTCTAAACGTGACTTCGCGGATCGCCATATGCAGATTCGCCATTGACTGGGAATGGAACAAACGTACCCGTTTGTTTGCGAATGGGTACGTTTTTCAAGGAAGTCCTTCACGAACTTGCTGTCCATGTCTGACGTGCGACTGAAGGTGCTACAGGAATGTGGAATTTATTGGTTTCATTCTTTAGCATTCGCCGTTTCTGCATTGCCTGTTTGCTTCTGGCCTCCCACCCGTGCGTAGCACGGGTACATCACTAGTAAGGAATAAATATTAACTTCAGGAGAAAATAACTATCGTATGTTTTAGGTTATACCGTAATACTTATCAACGTCAAAGTACACTCTTAAGACGTACGCATTTCATAAGGGTTAACAAGATGTATGGGCTTGCACACCGCACGAGAGCGAACTTTACCACGGTAAGGCATGTCCCCTCGAGTCCGAAGGTACATCGTAGAGCTGCGGCGAGTACGCATGGCATGTGCACCATAGCCCAGCATGTTGCATCGCATTTTACGGCAGTTCAAACAAAGGCCACGATCAAATCGCTCGGCGTCCTTGCAGCGATACGCACGGCCGGCGCTGTGCAGGAGAGAGTCGATAAAGAGGAGCACCGAGCGTTCGTGCTCACATTTAAAGGCCTGGGCAAAGGCTGGGGATACAGAACAAAGGAGGCAGGGAGGAATTGTCAGAGAATATGAAGAAGGAGAAGAAGAAGAAGAAGGAGCATAGGGAGCAAAGAATGCTCAACCATATCAAATACCAACCAACGAGTCCATGAGATGAAACTCCTCCGAAAATGTTACGGATGTCACACCCTGGCTGAGTAGTGCCGCCATTTGGGTAAATATCCATGTGCCCCACTGGCTGTTTGATGCCGATGCTCAGGCCCACAGAGCCACGGGTAAAGGTGTGCAGCACGTCCACAAATTTTGCGTCCTCTTGAGAGAGGCGCCGGTGGGAATCTTTGCCCTCAAAACGAGGTCCAGCCGGGTCCAGACCTGGATGACAAAGTGCTGGCTTTTACCAATGGCAAGAACCATTTTCCATTTCAAAAGGTTCAAAAAAAAATCACACTTTGCAATCAAACCATCTGCCCAGAGTTCAGAGATACGTCCATGTCCTGACTCACCGGTGATCCTTCCAATTTGGTTTGTTTTGGTCATATGACTTCCGGCAAAACCTGCCGCATGTGCACCCAAGCTGTACCCGATGAGGTGTACCCTCTGCAATGGATAACCAGTCTCCTCCTGCAGGATTGGTGAGAACATGGTAAGACATATAGTGGTTTGAACATTTCCCTATGTTTGAAGATAGGCCCTGCCATCCTATCCTACTTCTACTACATAAAATGAGGCAATGTCTGCATGTCTCTTCTTAATGGAATCCAAAACAGCTTGGCTGACCACCAAGTCTTGCATCACCAAGTCTTGCATTCATGCTTGGGGTACCCAGGGTCAAGTCATGGGTATCATACTAAAATACACAATTTGGTGTCTGTCTGCCTGTATGACCACAATACATTCAGTCATTACTTATCCAATCTCAACCAAACTTGACAGGAGGACTAAGGGTCACGTAATGGAGCTTGTAGTGACTTTATTAGCCCCCCCCTTCCCAAAGAAATTTTCCGCCTTGGGTGAAATCTGTGTTAAGGTGTATAGATATCTTATCGTGGCATTTTTCCATGGCCGCTTATCTATCTATAATTCCAGCAATCTCTGTGTGTCTGTGTGTCTGTGTGTCTGTGTGTCTGTGTGTATGTGTGTCTGTGACCGCTGTTTCTCGACAACCACGGGTCCGATATACTTGAAACTTGCCAGGTATATTGCTGGGGACCTGAGGATGTGCCTTTTCAAGGTTTTAAATTAATCGGAGAAGTAGTTACCGAGCTATGTCCAAAAAACGATTCAACCAATCAGAGAGCAGCGAGCTATCACGTGTGCCGAACGTGGCGATCAGACTCTGCCTCGGACGGCACATTTGAGAGCGTATTCATTTATTTCACGTTGGAAAACTATGTTGGCGCTATGTTGGCGTTAAACTATGTTTTAAAACTAATTAAAACTAATTTGCGATTCATCGTAACTGCGATATGCGACCTTCCGGACAGTCAAATGAGGACGTCACTTCCGGACTTACGGATAGTCATAGTGACGACGTACTGATGCTGAACGTGGCGAGCAGACGCTGTAAGGTACGATCGATTGTAGTACACGTTTATAATAACTCTGCCGATACAGACCCGATTAACTGCAGCGCCATCCGAGCTGCGGCGTCGGGACGATACATTCATTGTACGGTCACATCACGCACTTACGGGCACGCCCATGCATGCATGGGCGAAGACATTTTTTTTTTTTTTTTGGCAAGGAACGGGCACCCACGTACGGGCACGTCCTAGTTTCAATAATATTGATAGATAAAGGTGATATAATATAACAAATATCATGAAACATTTGCATTTTGAAGTCCATTGTATAATTTAAATAAACATAAATGCAAATTTCGCATGTGGAAAAAGTAAGTACACCATTGGCTCTAATAGGTGGTATTGCCCCCTTTGGCAGAAACAACCTCAAGTAGGCGTTTCTTATAACTGTCTACCAGTCTCTGACATCGACTGGGAGAAATTTTTGCCCACTCCTCCATGCAGAATTCTTTCAGCTGTGCGATGTTTGAGGGGTTTCTTGCATGCACAGCTCGTTTCAAATCCCCCCACAACATCTCGATGGGATTTAGATCCGGGCTTTGACTTGGCCATTCCAGAACCCTCCATTTCTTTCTTTTCAGCCATTCCTTGGTGGATTTACTGGTATGTTTAGGGTCATTGTCTTGTTGCAAGGTCCACCTTCGGTTGAGCTTCAACTCTCTGACAGATGGCCTCCCATTATCCTCAAGCACCCTCTGGTAGAATGAAGAATTCATAGTGGATTCTATGATGGTGAGCTGCCCAGGCCCTGATGCAGCAAAGCTGCCCCAAACCATAATATTTCCACCACCATGCTTTACAGTTGGTATCAGGTTCTTGTGGTCAAATGCTGTCTTTGGTTTTCGCCAAACATGTCTTCTGGTACTGTGGCCAAATTGCTCTACCTTTGACTCATCTGTCCAGAGCCCATTGTTCCAGAAGTGCTGGTCTTTGCCTAGGTGTTCATAGGCAAACTTTAGTCTTGCCCTGATGTTCTTTTTGGACAGCAAAGGTTTCCTCCTGGCACACCTCCCATGTAGATCAAATTTGTTCAGCCTCTTTCTAATGGTAGACTTGTGCACTTTAACATCAACAGTGGCAAGAGCTACCTGTAGGTCCCATGATGACATTCTGGGGTTCTTAGAGACTTCTTTCAGCATCTTGTGGTCTGCTCTCGGGCTGAACTTGCTGGGGCGGCCTGGCCTGAACAAGTTGGCAATTGTTTGGAATCTTCTCCACTTGTAGATGATCTTCCGGACAGTCGAATGATTGATTTCAAATTGTTTGGAGATCTTTTTAAATCCCTTCCCAGACTCGTGGGCATCTATAACCTTCTTTCTGAAGGCCTCAGAGAGCTCTTTTGATCTAGGCATGGTGACGCCGCACACTTCAACAACAAAGAGCAAACCAAACTAAATGTCTGAGGTTTAAATAAGACAGGTTCCTCCAAGATCCTCTCTAATGATGTTCTAATCATTTGCACCTGAGCTGGTGCACCTGATTCTAATTTTGGGTAATTGAAGTAGTGATAAATGTAGGGGTGTACTTACTTTTTCCAAATGCGAAATTTGCATTTATGTTTATTTAAATTATACAATGGACTACAAAATGTAAATGTTTCATGATATTTGTTATATTATATCACCTTTATCTATCAATATTGTTGAAATGAAGATCAAATAGCTATATGTTGAAAAAGTCAAAACTTTACATGGGGTGTACTTACTTTTTCATGTGACTGTATATATATATATATCACAGACTGGGCAAATAAGTGGAACATGTCTTTCAATCCTGACAAATCTCACACTCTTACGATGTCTCTCCAAAAAGACTGACTGGACAACCCTCCCATCCACTTTCTGAATAATCCTCTCCAAGAAGTTCTGTCACTCAAGCTTTTGGGTCTCACTATCTGCCATGATCTTTCCTGGGAAAACCACATTTCAAATCTGGCCTCCAAAGCCAGTCGCCGACTGGGCATCCTCCGTCGTGCGAAGTCCTTCCTTGGCACACCTGAGCTCCTCACCACATACAAGGCTTTCTTCCGCAGCTCAATGGAATACTACTCTTCCCTCTGGGCTGGTGCTCCTGCCTCACACCAAGCTCGTCTTCACGCTGTTGAAACCAAAGCGTTCAGAATCATTGGAATCTCCCGCGATGAAGCTAACTCCAAGGGCCTCTCACTCACTCACCGCAGGCAGGTTGGTGGTCTTTCCGTCTTCTACCGACTCCTCTCTGGCCTTTCCCCCCCAGCTCTCTCTGGGCTCTGTCCCGCAAATATTCCTACAGGTCACACAAGATCTGCCTGCAACCCTCTTATGGTTAAACTGCCAAAATCAAGACTCTCTGCTCACCTTCACTCCTTCATTCCTTCATTCCTCTTTTCTCCCGCCTCTGGAACAAACTCCCTCACTCTCTTCAATCCCACTCCACCCTCCAGGTCTTTAAAACAGCTGTTCACCACCATCTCTTATCTTCCCCCATCCAAAACCTTGATCTTTTCTACCCCCGCTAATTTCACCCCAATTCCACTTTTTTGAAATACCAACTTCTGTCCTGGAAGTCCTTGGTGTCCTTGTGTTTTATACTTCTCCCGCCCCCCCCCCCCCCTTCCCACGCCTCCTCCCCCCAAGCCCTCTCCCTCCCACACATCTCCCTGCTCTCAAATGTTGTGTTTGTGTGCTTTCCCTTCTCTCCCCATCTTGTCTTCCGCTCCCTCTTTTTATATATTTTGTTTGTCTGGTTGATTTGTTTGTGAAGTAAATGTTAGGTCTTTCACGAGCCTCGATTCAGTATACAAAATATATATATATATATATATATATATATATATATATATATATATATATATATATATATATATATATATATATATATATATGTATATATATATATACAGTGCATTCAGAAAGTATTCAGACCCCTTCACTTTTTTCACATTTTGTTATGTTGCAGCCTTTTGCTGAAATCGTTCAAATTCATTTTTTCCCTTAACTCAGTACTTAGTTGTATTCAGAGTTGTATTCAGAGTATTCAGACCCTTAACTCAGTACTTAGTTGAAGTACTTAGAATATAATCGAATAAATCGAATAATAATTGCGTGGATCACGCTCAAGCAATTTTAAACTGATCAGACTTAGCATTGTCCCTGTCAAATTATGACGTCATAATTAATGCAGCAATAGCGTCATCGTTAACAACACTTATTCCCCATGCTGAGTTCTTCCCAATGAGCCACGTTTACATTTTTTCCACGGAGTGGTTTCGAATATATTGAGGTGCAACGCTTTTCGTTGTTTTCCATGATGGCACCAGTTGAAACCAAAGCGTTCAGAATCATTGGAATCTCCCGCGATGAAGCTAACTCCAAGGGCCTCTCACTCACTCACCGCAGGCAGGTTGGTTAACGTGATTAACGTCTGGCCCACGATGTCAGCACTCGATATAGAGCACATACCTCCACCAGGCTGAAGTTACGTTTTGTATTCCACTGATAGGTCGGATCTGGATCCGGACTTGAACGAAAATCGAATCGGCTTGTTCTTGTCACTTCCCCAACTCGCACACCTCGTTGTGGCATAAGTCGTCCACAACGTTTTGAAATATGATGCCATATTGTATATTGTTTTTGGCCCTATCACTTAATGATGAAGAATCACTTAGAAAATAATAACATTTCTCTGATCCGGATTCGGATCTTCACCAAAGTCGAATTGATTCGTCCCTGTCACACATCCAACCTGTCTACCAAGTTTTATCCAAATCTGTCCACCTGACTAGGGTTATGTGTTTGTCTCACCTACTAACCTCCTGTGTCATGGAAACTGCATCGCTCTAGCTGAAGCAGAAGCATTGCCAGCGAATGAATGGAATATTATTATTTTTATTATGAGACTTCAGCTGCTAACGTCACTCCACTGTGCACCATCGGAGCAAAAGTGTTCACGTGATGCCATGAGCTAACCGAATCATTGGCTCAACATGCATACATAACATTCTGTACATATATAACTGTCCTCGATTGATCCCAAATGAACCCTAACAAAATCCTATCAGAACAGACACCAATGAATTCTGGGGCCCCACAAGGATGTGTTCTTTTCATCCTTGTTTTTTATCCTGTTTCCAAAACAAATATATTCCACACTCAATGTTAGCTTTTTTAAATATGCAGATGACACTGATTGTCAGGTTTCTTAAAGATAGTGAACTGATTATAGAAAGAGTATTCAGAATTTTGTTACATGCTGTAGTGAAAATATTGTTGCAGTTTTTAGAACCTTCACTTTATCAAATTTAGTATTAAAATCCCTTATAAATAACCCCTGTGTACATTTCCCCTTAATTGGCTGTTAATTGAAATGATCGCGCCTTAGCTAGTCCATGTACAAGCACGTAGCCAATCATAGGACCTCTCCATAGTTATATCGTTATTCTGTGTTTCAGTTAAGGCTATGTTCCCACTAGTCGATCTTACGCTGCACCAAATCAAATAAGATAGATCCCCTTTTCAATTGCCCCAAAGCCTACATTTCCAACCGCATTCGCCTCCATTACCCACGCGGTCAGCTCGGAGAAGAAGGGCGTGGCCCGCCCATCGTCATCAAAAGGTGGAGCCAGAAAGCCCTTACGACCAACCAGGAATCGGTGGGCATGGCTTGGTGGGGCGTGACCAGAAAGATCGAGCAGGTTCGTGAAGGTTCCAGGGCGTGGCTATATAACCCGTTACGGGAAGCCCCCACCGCGAGACGAGAGAGGGAGGATGAATTGCGAGTTCTGTCGAGGTCGAGGTTGAGGTCGAGGTCGAGTGGAGCGAGCAGGAGCGAGCGGCAGAAAGAGGGCCACGGAGATTGACCGGCCGAGAATTGCATATGCAACATACCAACTTTCCCCCGCTATATAATTGTCCGGTCGCGTCCAACGACACGCGGAGCTGTTTGCTGGGTTTTCGCCTCGACCCCAAAGCGTGGATCGGAGCGCGCGCTTGGAGCCGGACCTCGACGCCTACCATCTGCCTGGACCCTTCTCTGCCTTCCCATACCATCCCTGCCATTCCATCCTTTTGTGTACGTGAGTTTGTTCTGTTCATGTTGTCTGGGTATAAGTTAAGCTTGTTTAAGGAATTGCTCTGTGTCCTTCTGCTCCTTCCATTTCCTGTATATTACTTTTATTTCTTCTCTTCTTCCATTGGTTTTGTATTGTAGTAATAAATCCCTGTTATTTCTTACCTTTGGCTTCTTCTTTCTCATCCGATCGCTTTCGTCCTGTCCCCTATTGAGTATACGTGGCACGATTTCGGCCGACGCTTTATAATCGGGTTAGTCATTGCTAACGGCTCGAACTGCGGACTGCTAAACCGCTCGGCAAAATACCATCTCATCCGTGGTTTCGAGCGGTACTTGTCTCCCTGTTTTGCGGAGGGATTGGTGAAGGTATTCGGGAGAACACCTTGACCAATAACCCTGATCAATCCCACCTCACAAAGGAGCATTACAAGTACCAGGACCGGCGGAGATGGCCAGCTTAACAGGACAAGGGGATTAACCCCCCCCCCCCCCCCTTGCTAACGGGAGAGCCGTCCCCCGTTTCCGTAACAATATTCTTAAGATGAACACCCAAAAAGACTAAAGAGATTATTTTTTGACTTTAGGGAATCCAAACCTCAGTTATCTCCAGCAACGATTAACAATGTTGATATTGAGACTTTGGACAACTTGATATTGATGTTGATGCTTGATGTTGTTGTTGATGATGTTGATGCTTGATCTTCAACTTGATGTTAATATTGAGACAACTCATATATAAGTATTTAAGTATTTGGTATGATCACTGATGATAACCTATCATGGTCAGAACACAGTAAATCGCTGCAGGTGTCCAAAGGACAACACACCTATACTTTCTTAGGCAACTGAAATCATTTAGGGTTGATAAAACCATTATGAGGTTTTTTTAGGGTTAGTCGGCCCGATCTGGATTCGGACCTGAACCAAAATTGAATCGGCTTGTTCTTGTTCACAGACAGACAAACAGACAGACAGACAGACAGACAGACAGGGGTGAAAACATAACCTCCATCCACCTTTGGTGGCGGAACTAAATATATCCACATATTACATACGTTTTATAAACAGATGAGGTGTGGTAGTTGGTTAGGAAGTTTAACGTGCAGAACCAGTAAATTTTTCAAATAATTTGCTCCGTTTTCTTTTCTTATTTTTCATGAAAGTCGGTAATATTAAAGGGGTCAGTGGGTGGAGATGGGGAGAAATTATATTGATGAGTATTGAACTCCATCCACATCGTTGTCTATTATACACCTCTCCTTTCCAATTCCATCTCCAGGCGCTGCATGACGTCATCGCCGGGCACCGAAGGGGGCCTGGCGATGACGCGCGCTGAAAGGGAGTACTCAGTTTTTACTCCGTTTTCTTGTTTGTTTGTTTGTCTGGGTGATATCTCAGCCATCCTTTGAGCTAGGAAGCTGAAATTTGGGTACAATAGTGAGAACGTGCTTTGGCAAAAATGATATTTTTATTTTTTGATTAATCAATTAATTGATTAAATAATTAATTATTATTGATTTAGTAAGTAATTATTTATTTTCTTTCACATCTGGGCAATATTATTGACCGTAAGACCTGCGCATCGTAAGACCAGGGACCGTATCCCTGCGCATTGTTAGAGGCGACTAAGGGTTGGCGTCAGGAAGGGCATCCGGCCATAAAAACATTGCCTCAAACAGGGAACTATGATTGTCTTGGGGCCCGCAATGCTAACCCCCGCTCTAGCGGGGAAAATGGCCTTAAAAACGATCATTCATTCATTCATTCATTCACATCTGGGCAATATCTCAGGCACATTTTGAGCTAGGAAGCTGAAATTTGGGCACAATAGTGAGCATGTGCTTTGGCAAAAATAATATTTTTTATTTTTTGATTAATCAATTAATTGATTAAATTATAAATGATTATTGATTTAATCAGTAATTATTTATTTTCTTTCACATCTGGGCAACATCTCAGGCACGTTTTGAGCTAGGAAGCTGATATTTGGACAAGACAATGACCAAGCGATTTGGCTGTAAAAGGTATTTATTATTTATTGATTAATCAACTAATCAAATAATTATTTATTCCTTCGATTAATTAATTATTTATTTCCTCAGAATTAACTATATTTTTATTTGTGAATAAGATATTTCCAATACTTAGGCAGTTAAGACCGAAAAATATGGCGTATCGTTCATTTTTTCAGGAAAGCACCAAATTGGGCACAGATGTAGTATGGACCTATACAATTGTTTTCCTGAGGGGCGCCCAAAAATTCAGAACCCCTGGTGGCCGCCATTTTGAATTTCAACATGACCGCCCTCTGTGACCTATTTCCCTCAATAACTTCTATACTATGAGCGATAACACCACAGTTCCAGTGTCTTACCCCATGTTTTCATGGTCTCTGAATCCAATGGGATCAATTGCATAAAGATTGGCATCCATCATATTTAATTTCAAGATGGCCGCCATGGTGTTTCCATTTTCCTTGAATCTCTCATAGTATTTTAGGTAAAATTTCAATCCCAAGTGATACACATTGTTTTATTGGTCTCTGATAACAATGGAATGGTATTAATTAATCAAAGTTACACACAGTTGCAGTTTTAACTTAAAATATTGTGGGCACTTGAAAGGTGGAGGCTCTCGCACAGACGCGTAGTACTACAAGCACTGTCCATCGCAGTCACACAGTGATGTGCAGGGCAGATTTGCCCTGGAGCATTTACAGTTGCCTTTACAGGCCGACTTACAATGGCAGCTTGTAAGCTCTGAACATGCCTCCTGTATCAGTGGTATTGTGGTCCAAATTGGTGTCCAAGAAGTCCCTGTTTTCATCCAGCCCCAATCAGCTGGTGATGGAAGTTCTGGGTAGGGCACAAGTGCCTGACTCCATACGTGTCCAGCCTGAAAACATGCACGTTTTAGGTGTTGTTCGAAGGCGTCTGCTGTTGGGGGAATGTGATCAATTGTTCTTGCCTTCTTCGTGAACAAGTGTCGGCGCATGTCATTCATGTCATTCATGACTACCTTTATCTCGGTAGTCCGGTCATAGAGGATGGCAACATATCTTTCTAGACTCGGACTTCCTGCGGCCAAGGCCGGTGGCAATTTTATGGATGGCAAGGTAGCAGTAGCTTTTACCAGTGCCAATGGAAATCCAGAGTTCCTCCACACCGTGTGACTGTTAGGTAAAGTAGTGTGCTATTGCCAAGACCACAATATCAGAATCTACAGTTCGAATCAATACCCGTTTTCTCCCCTTTTTCACGGCATCCAGGACATTTTTTTGAATTTTTTGAATTTTCTGAATTTTTGGGCTTCTCAGGAAAACAATTGTAGAGGTCCATACTACATCTGTGCCAAATTTGGTGCTTTCCTGAAAAAATTAACGATGCTTCCTCTTAACTGCCTAACTACAAAGTTATCTGACAACAAGAAGAAAAAGACTTAAATGTTATAGTTCCCGTGGTTTTATTAATTTTGCTTTACGGAGTAAAAGGCCATCAGTCGGCCCTCATTTGGCGGATTACAAAACAAAATCTACTGCATATATGTATACTCTCATGTATTGTCTTTATGCCAAGCCTGAACAAAATCAGTCTATTAATGTCTGAGAAATGGTTGGGGACATGTTTAAGTCACAGAATGGCCACCAGTCGGCCATCTTAGACCTGATCAAGAAAAACAATGACGTGCATATGTAACCCATCATTCATTATCTGTGTGCCAAGTTTGAACAAGATCAGTAAATGTATCTCTGAGAGATAGTTGAGGAAGTGGTCAATATCGTGTTTTTAGCCGAGTCGCAGACGCTGCTCATAGAGTGCCATCTGCTGTTGTTGTTGTTCTTCTTGTTCTTGTTCTTGCAGAGAAGACAAAACCTCAAAGCTCCACCCATTCTGGGAACCATAGCTCCACCCATTCTGTCAGAGGCTTCATATAAACAAATATCCACCATTTTATTAACTTGCATAGCTTTGAGGCCTGTTTTGTAGGCCCGTGGTGTCTTCCTCTCTCACACAGTTTTATTTCAAATCAAATTCGATATATCATTTCATTTTTCACAGTCGCTAACATAGTTTTAGACTTGGTTGAAAAAAAACGGGAAGAAAATCCGATGAAAGTTGCCCTTTATAGAACGAAATGAATTCTCAAAGGCCTGTAACTTCAAGTCCATTGAGATTTTTTTTTTTTAAATCGCGGCATGGTCAGTCATACACCGCCCGAAATAAGAGATGGGAAAATGCCGAGATATATATATTTTGTTTAAATCGCGGCATGGTCAGTCATACACCGCCCGAAATAACAGACGGGAAAATGCCGAGATATATTAAAAATTCGTCCATTTGATGACAATCGTCACGATGAAATATTTAATTTATACGTCGTCACAATAATGTGGAGAGAGGAGCATAGCTTCGTTCACGTGTCGCCACATACGGGAAATTGCCGAGATATATATTTTTTAAATCGCGGCATGGTTAGTCATACACCGCCTGAAATAACAGATGGGAAAATGCCGAGATATATTAAAAATTCGTCCATTTGATGACAATCGTCACGATGAAATATTTAATTTATACGTCGTCACAATAATGTGGAGAGGAGCATAGCTTCGTTCACGTGTCGCCACACACGGGAAATTGCCGAGATATATTTTTTTTAAATCGCGGCATGGTCAGTCATACACCGCCTGAAATAACAGACGGGAAAATGCCGAGATATATTAAAAATTCGTCTCCACACACGGGAAATTGCCGAGATATATTTTCACTTTGCACAAAAATAACATCAAGTAATCGAATCAATAGGAATGTCCTGTGCCTATAACATCGACGTTATAGGCACAGCTGCATCTAGGCATTGTGTAACATCGACGCGGCTTTTGTTTTAATTAAAACTTTTTGTACTTGTTTACAACTAAAATGGCCGCCAATCTACCAGTCGGCCATTTTTTATCAGATCACAAAATAAAGTGAGGTGTGTGTGTATACCATCATGTACCATACTTGTGCCAAGTTTGAACAAAATGGACCATGTATGTTCAAGAAATGGTTGGGGACCCGTTTATGTAACAAAATGGATGTAAAATACAGACAAAAATCACACCTTGCTCAGTGTAGAATATTGTTATTTACAGTAACTCGGAGATGCACCCTATGGTTATTGGGATAAGAAGGGGGTGGGTGGAGGAGCGGGGGTGCGGCAGTTGGAGCAAGCATGGCCGCCTACATAAACTTTGCATGTTGTTCTGTGATTATACTCCTTGACTTAATAGGAAGAGCCTTTGAGTATAATACATTTAACTCAACTTGACACCATGGAAAGCAAGGCCTTCAAGATCATTGGAATCTCCCATGATGAAGCTGAGTGTCTGAGTCGATGGGCCATGACCTTCCCATCACAGACAGGTCGGTGGTCTCTCTGTCTTTCACAGCCTCCTTTCTGGTCTTGCGCCCTCTGTCCTTTCTTCATGACATCTGTTCACCACCATCTCAGATCACCTCCTCCCTCCCCCATCCAAAGCAATGATCTTTTCTACCCCATTAACCTCCCAACCCTCCCTCCCAGGAAACCCCTTTCCGAGTTTCCAATTTTTACTTTCACTTCTTTGATTGACTTTGCAGCTGTCCACCATGTTCACCCCCATGTCCTCCTCTTGCAGTCATTGGTCCTCACCTTCCTTGTTTCTTCAAGTTTCCCTCCATTTTGTCCCTCAACCCTGCTGTTGGTATGAATCTCACCACGAGCCCCTGTCTTTCTACT